>NW_006800005.1:2399787-2465280 GCF_000485575.1 Poecilia formosa | reverse complement strand
TCATCGGCAAGTCAGCATTTACGCGTGAATTTTGACCCGATTGACGTTTGAAAAGAAAAGTTGATTTTTCAGGTTCATAATGGTACTAGAAACCTTCTGAAAGTGGTTTCAGGTTTAATCCATGTATATATTTATACATTCCAAATGACAGAAAAGGAATGTGCTAACCTCTTCAAATTCTTAAAAGTGTTCCACTTACTTTCATGGCCACATGTGTATAAATCCATCACACAGTTTCTACAAACATCTGTGAAACAACACGTCACTCTCGGTATCTCTTTGAATTCAACTGGTTTCCGTGATACGATGGTCGACATATTTTCATTTCACTTGACCCAAGTGCGTCGAGGAAACAGTGTTGTATTGCTGGCCTCTTTTGCCCATTCCAAAACTAGCTGTACATGTTTTCTGAGTAATTGTACTGTTACAACAACCATCTGTGACCAAATCTCAGCCATCTAGGTGTTTAGTTACGGTCGTCCCTCAGCGGCTTTCCAGTTAACTCCCACCATGCATCACTACAACTGGCAAGAAAACAGCCGTGCAGCAACATGCTACTGCTGCTATTGCTTCACAGCCGATATGGGGATGTTGGGTTTGAACGTCTCACATTGACTCAGTAAACATAAATCTTGTCAGTCGGGCCAAATAGTTCCATTTTTTTCTCGTCTGACCAAAAAAGTTCATTTTGGGCGAGTCGGTTCCGTCTCGGATAGGATTCTTTCAGTCCATGGCCATGTAAAAGTTTACAGTTTATGACGAGCCTGGGGCGAGGCGATTTCTGGGTCTATTCCTGAACAACATAACCTCTTTATAAATGATTATAAAGGCAAGGTAGTCGGTTATCTGACCAACTTGTACTGTCTGAATGCACGAATGTTTGAACTGGCAGTCTTTGAAATTGCTTCAGAAAGGCGTTGCATAAATATTTTTCAGAGTTCCTTTGATACTCCCATTGTTCTCTCATTATTAATCAGCACAATGACTACGATCAAACAGATATGGTTAAGGGATGAGTCCCTGTGGGTGCCGGTTCAAACCTTCGCTCCATCAGTCGTGTGGTTGGCCAGGGCAGTTTTCCTGCTCTGCCTATTGGTGGTGGTCAGAGGGTTCGGTAGCGTTGTTCATGTGACAACCTGCCGTCTGTCAGTCTGCAACAGAGCAGCTGTGGCCACAATGTAGCTTATCACCATCAGTGTATGGACGGGTGAATGACTGTGCTTTGAAATCCTTGGACTTGACAAAGGGCTTTAGAAATGCAGGACATTTACCACCTTATGCTGGCAAAGTAAAACATTTCAGAGCTTTCAGAAATCCTGATTAAAAGGTTTAAATTGATGTGTTTTTGTACATTCAAACCTGCATCTGGAATGTGACCCTGGATGAATTAGAGAAAATCCACACTAAGTTAAACCCTTTCATGCATGAATTATGATCCTTTATGTCAGGATTCAAAAGGTTTATTTTATTTTCTTAAGGCGTAAAAAAAGGTGGGCAAACAAATTTTGTAAAAAAAAAAAAAAAAAAAAATTCTAGGATTTTTTCTAGGTAATCAGTTGTATTTTTCTCCAAATACAAGGTTGTTATTTGGAAGATACATCACTAGTATTAGTCTTTAGGGGTTACTTGATGTCACAATATATGTTTTTTACCTGCAAGAGTTGTCTAAAGTGAAAGTAGGGACGGTGTTTTTTGTATATTCAAGGATATCCTTTAACTCAGGATATTCCTGAGTTGCTTTTTTTCTTTGTCTGCCATATTGGATTTAACAAATACATTTTTTTTGCACTTACAGTGGATGGCCAGTAGTTGATAGAGTGTTGTATGGTTCAGTGGTGTCCACTTCAGTGGTCTGTGTGCATTTAAAACATAAAAATCCACAAGGAGCACTACAGCATGGCTTTTAGACAGCTGTCCACTGCAGTGACCGCTATGCATGAAAGACTTAAAATACTATTTTTTTTTTTCTTTTCTGACCACTGTACTTTTATATACGCTTCTCTCTTAAGAGGACTGTAAAAAATGTTTTAAAGCCCAAAAACAATACCAGGATCGTTTACGGCCTCCTGCTCACACCTATCTTTGCATCAAGGAATTGCCAATATTAAGTTTCTTTTCTAAAAACACAAACATACTAGTAAATGTGTTTTTCCCTCTCTCTCGTTTTTTTTTTTTTACATAATTAAATCATTAAAAATTCCTTGCAGTTAAACTTGACATATGTAACGCCGTCTGTGAACGCGCTGACGCGCGCCGCTCCATCTGCGCCCTGCCTTTGCCAAACATCTTGCGAGCTGCGGGGCGCGGCCCGCCCTCAGGCCACCGTAGAAGTGCCCTCTCGCCTAAAGGCGCTCGGCGCGGGCAGCTGTGCCGTGAACGTTCCCAGTTACGTGGGTGCAGAGAGAGTGCGTGGCCCCTGCTTTAATTTCTTTTCGCCCACATGTGGTACATCCAGCGAAATGTTATTTTAATCATCTCTTAATGACGACCAGACACAGGCTGTCGTGTGAGGAAAAGCCTCATGTCGCTTTGGCTGCTAATGATTAAGAAACAAAAAAAATAAATAACATTTCATTTTAATTCTTGTCATGGAATATTTAAGCCTTATTCAAACAGTAGTTTCTGATGAGGGGGGAAAAAAAAGGTTCTACATAAGTGACTGATATTTTATACTCCCACCTATTTTCAAAGTATTCTTGGCTGATAGCAATTTAATTCACTCTTGGGTTCCTTCCCCCACATAACGCTGACTGCGGTCTGTAATCAGCTTACAGAACAATTTCCTCAGCACATGGATTTAGCGATAGAAACTTGCTTCCTTTTGTTGTCTTTTCTTTTTGCCATCTTGGCCTCTCACATTTTATCAAAGGTATTTTGTTTCAGTAAAAAGTTACAATGACTGTAAGAAACGTCGTTACGATCTCTTATGAATAGTTCTAATTAGAGACCAAGGGCAGAAATTGTTAACTTTTTTAAAATTTATTTTAGTAAAGTACTTTCCAAGTCTATGTGGTGTTTTTAAAAGAAAATCCTTAAATATTAAAATTAAAACTTAACTTAAAAATTAAACTTTAATTTTTTTTAAAGATCTCGTCTTACCTCTGAAGAAACAAAGACCTCTAACATTGAAGCACCTAATTTTATGCATCTTTTATTTATCTGTGCAATATCAAGAGAGTTTGCAAAGCAGCACGGGATTTTAGTTTTTTTATTTTTTATTCCACCCCCCATGTGAATTTTTAAGTCACATTTTCCCCGGAGCCAGGTAAATCCTTAATGTGCTTCGGCCTTAGGATTTAAAACACCCACCTTCATTAAAGAGGGGTTTATCTCAGCCTGAGTAAGCTTTTAGTCCGCTTTGGAAACAACCAGATGTTTCCTTTTTTTTTTTTTTTATGTTGTGCTTTTTCACAATTGTGAAACTCAAAAAGGAACAAGTGTGAAACAAGAGAAATATAAGGAGGATTCAATGTTGAGCTTTTAAAAAAAAAACAGAGAATTTTAGAACGACAGATTAACAAAAATTAGCGCATAATTGTGATAAGCAAGTAAAAGGACTAATGGTTCGTAGTTTTATTACAAATGCCAGTTTGAAAAGTGTGGCTTGACTCTAGATTCAGTCCAATTCCAGAGATAAAATTGTCAGATGTTTACAGTAAGGTCACGTTATTAAACAATCCCAAACTTTGACCAGAGGTAGAGAGAGATGGATGGATGAATAAACATGCATGATGGGATCTGGAGTCCAGACTACTGCTAAGTATTCAGTCTCTTGTTGGAGAGATTATGAGATACCTTTAACCTGACTAAGACTTGGGAATTCACCAAATCTAACATGCTTTGTACAAAAATTATTATTCAGAGAAGCAGTTAGGAGGAATCTGGTAACTGTGCAGGAGTTAAATCATATGATGATGATTTATTTATTTATTTTTCCATCAGGCAAAGGGAAGATAGAGAGAATAGGACGATGGGAGGATGGAAGCAATTGGGCAATTCTGATGTAAAACCTTTAATAGGCTCCAAAAGAACAGGTCGAAAAGCGTTTCCTAAAAGAATTGTGTCTCAACAGGGGCCAAATTGAAATGGATCTCACAATTCTGAGATTTGTTTTGTAAAAATAGAGGTTAAAAAAACAACAACAAAAAACGAGAAAACATGACTCTTTTCCATCCACTTTATAAATCGTACTGGGATGCTGTGCACAATCTCACTACAGAGCTTGCAGTCGGGATGTGACAAAAAGGTGAGAAATCTCACACAAATAATTTAAACTTCAAAATTTTCATTAGTCTGAAAATATTATCCATCAACTGTCAGTTTCGAAGTGACAGCTCGACTAAGCAAGACGTGAACAGAGGAGAGAAGGGGGGCCGGGGGCCACGAAGACAGACGTGAAACTAAAAGAACAGAAAACCCTCAGACGGGGCCCTCCGTGCAATCAGTGCCGAGTGTGATCATGTGCGGATGAATTAGCAAGGTAATGGCGCATCAGTTATTTGGTGTAAAACAAAGACGTGTAGGAGGAAACAGATCCACTGTGGAGTGGAAAGAGGTGGGAATAGAAGAATAGCCATTAAGCCGAGGCATGTGAAAGACTCCCGCGGCTCGTTTCCACCAACTGTTGCACGACAGAAACGGAGGGCGTGGATTTAACAGGCGGAGGCATCGTGACGGGCCTGAAACTGCGTCTACATATTTGAAGTGACTAGTGACAAACACGGTGCTTATGCATCCAACCAGGATCGACTATTCAGGAGAGTGGGTTAAAGAAAAAAACAGAGGGAGGAAAAAAACAAAAAAACAATGTGAGTTTACACCCGCATAAAACCTCAGCAGCCGTTACTATGGAGACTGAGAAGTTGTGGGCCGAAGTTTCTTCTGGATTTCCTCCCTGGCGTCGCTTTATAAGGTCTTCTGCATCTTTTAATATTCTCACACACAGGCCTTTAGTCTTCCAGTGCCGGCTGCATTCTGTCCTGCCTAATGAATAGTTTCAATTTGAGCACGTGAGACGACTAATATGTGGAGCTTATAAATGAGCCAGTAAGTGCATGCCTTTGTAAGTTTGCCTTTTTTTTTCTGTTTACGGACTAAAGGGAAATCTCATTAACTCTTGTCAATGTAAACATAGTTGACAGTGAAAGACAAGTACTGTAGACATGTACATTTGCCAAATGTTAATTAATCGTTCAGACTAATAATATCGTAGCAGTCATCTATTTTCTCCAAAACGTTATGCATTTATAGTAAACAATCTCACAATAGCACAACTTGAAAGTTGCATAAGTTGACATACATAAAAGTCTTTGTCAAAAGAATTCACCTACCTCCCCAAATCTTGGATATGTGCTGCTCAACGGTGGAGGAAAAGAAAAAAAACCCTGTTATTATGAGAAAACTGTTTATCTGCCATCATCAGTGGCTATGCTAATTAGCCTAAACATTCACAACAGGCTCTGATGCAGTAGCAAAGCAGAGAGGAAGGTGGTGGGTGGGAGCGCCACATACACAAGGATGATTGATACTGATAAGACCCTCCTCCTGAATCTGATTGGTTGTTTCTGACGAAGAGGTGCATTTATGCAGATGACTACGGAGGACCACGGAGATTTTTTTTTGTTATTTTTTCCATAGATTATCTGTTGCATGTTAAACTGTCAAAACAAAGTGTCCGTTTTAACAAGTATGTAAAAAAAAACAAAAAAAACACAAAAAACATGTCGTTTATGAAAGCTACACGTCTAAAGTGGATCTGCTGCCTTCTGTTGATAAAAGTGTTTACCCGAAGAATCAAGTCCACATCAGGTAAAACAAAAAGCTCAAAAGTGAAAACACACGGAGGTGTCTGAGAAGTTTAAAGATTTACCAGAGACTTCTCTGTTTTATGAAGATTTCGAACCCCTTCAACACGAGAGGCTTCTTTGCTTTTGCACTAGATGTGACAAGACATAAAAGCTCAGGAAAAAAAAAAAAAAACTTTGAACTTTTGCAGTCTATTTCCAGTCCGAATATATACATCCTTTTTTTTTTTTTCCCGAAAGTCTCAGCAAACATCAGACGATGAAGAAAGAAGAGAAAAAAAACAAAAAACAGGCTGTGGTGTTGGACTAAAGTAGGGCAGTGTGTGCAACTGGGAGTAAATGTGTTCTTAGTCTTTCCCACTCTGAAGTGTTTGCACTGAAGCTGAAGTGGAGCAGAGAGGCACATCTATCAGAAAACACTCAGCCAGATTCATAGCCTGGGGCAGCTCGGTCTGAAACATCCACGACCGCAACCTGCAGCCAAAACTCTGCCGGCCTGGTAATTACATGTTGGAAGGTGCGTACGGTACATGATTGGGAACTTTCTTGAAAGCTAAAAACTCATCAGCCCAAAGGTTTTCTTCATTCGGGTCCATCCCGCCTCACATCTCTCCCCTCATTCTGTCAGTCATGCCCGACTCCAGGTTCTAAGGAGTTCTTCTCCCAAGTCGCAAAGAACATGAATATCCAAATATCGTTCTAAAACATTACAAATCTTCCCAGCAGGAAGTCTCAATACGCGTTAGACAAAAAGAAGAAAGAAAATGCATGTTCTTTTTAACCTGTTCCACTTCTGCTGATTTTTTTTTTTTTTTTTTTTTTTTTTTGGAGATTTATATCCAGCAAAACCACCAAGTAAATTTTAAAATGAAGTAATAATGTAGTAGGTTTCGGGAGAAAATCAGTTGAGAATAAGAGAAAGATTAGATATTTGATATGATCAATCAGAAAAAGAAAAAAAAATAGCAAATGAAACTTTTTTTTTTTTTTCCCCTGTCTAAATTTCAAAGCCGTACCTGTGACAGGGAAGACAGAGGAAATAAGATTTTTGGGGAGGTTCTTCAGAGACTCTCCAATTTCACACTATCATATTAAAGTGTCCATCTGTCTGCGGATGGATGAGTGATACTCCTGCAAGGTGCAAGGTGGTCTGCAATTCCCATGAATAATTTGAGTGTGTCACTGTGGGCGGTCCTTTCTAAAGGAGATTGTCCTGCAGGAGGCTGGGTAATGATAGACACACTGGGCTTCTCTTTCATCCTCCACTCCAATTGATGAGTTAAGAAGATAATATGTATCCCAGAGGTTGGTGAAGTGACTGGCCTTCTCTAATATATTTAAGTCATTATTCAGACTCTTCTCTTGAATTGATTAGTATTCAGATTATGGAATTGGGGGAAAAAAAATAAAAAAGAAAAGGTTAGATACATATTTTAGATATTTGACATGAGCAAACCGTGCTTTATAAATCTCACTGGTAATAAAAATAATAATAATAGATCCACACTGAGATGTTTTTTTTTACAAAACAGATAATCCCCCACACCTCTGCAAGCGATCACTTCTGCCAATATGGCAGCTGTAGTGACAGAGGCTGGGAAGAGAGCGTGTCATTTGAACATGGAGGCAGGGAAGAAATGACATCGAGAGCAAGGTCTCAAGAAATTGGGGAGAATGGGAGAGAAATAAATAAAAAAAGAAATAAAAGTATGTGAGGAAACCCGGTGGTTCAGCACATTCTCGTTACTAACCTGGCACACATTGACACAGACACCCCCCCCACACACTCCCCCTCCTGCATCACATTTTTATGCACCTTAAATTTTCATTGTACAGGAGCACTTTCTGCATCATGCTAGGCGAACTCAATATGCAGGCGGGCTGGAAACAATGCGAGGCGAGTCAGGATCCAGCAAATTTTGTAACATAAATGAGGAGGAATGCAGATTTTCTTCTGTTTTTGCTACATCCAAATGTTTCAAATCGTCACATTTTAATACTAGGCAACGATAACCTGAGCAAAAATGATTTTGTTCAGTAAAGGGGGAGGAAAAAAAAGCTATCCAAATCAACCTGGCGCTGTGTAATTGCCCTCCCCCCCCCATCCCCAAATCAAATAACTTATCATGCCGGCACGTTACTTCACTTCAGCACGTCATCCTAGCAACGCTTCGCCGTTCCCTCCACTGATGCCGTTTACAAGCGTACTTAGGAGCGTTGTCGTTCGCATGATAAGCTCAGCGGTTCCACCGGGTGTTTGCTAATTGCTGCTAGTCTGGTGGAGCTGTGGGTCGCGGAGGAGGGTTGCTCGGTTAGCTGCAGCTTCGAGGTAGCGATTTGGGGAAATAGGCGGCGATGAGGAGCTCCTGAATAGTTGAAAACGGGAGAATCTTCTCCTAAGAAAATGTCCACCTCTTCTTTTTACATGACTATAAATGCAGTCCTTTTTACTCTGCCCTGCTCCTCCCCTAAGGCTCGGAGTTGATGCGTGACTGACAGCTGTGGACAGCTTGGTGAGACACAACAAACTCTGGGGACGCCACCAAGAGGGAAACTGAGATGCGAGTGCTAGAGAAGCAATTGGACACAGTGGGGAGACGTCAGTGTGAGTTTTTGTGTTGGGGAGAGAAGGATAAAGGTGAAAAGGCACCATGTCCAACGTCGATCTAAACAATTCAGAAAGAGATGGAAAAACAATCATTACTTTTGTTTGCATGTGCAAAATTCCTTGCAAGTGTCGGGAGCTTTGTCCATGCAGAATCATTTTGATAAACTAATTCTGGTAGAGCTGAATCTGATCAAAATATTCAGATTGGGGCGTTTACTTATTCCAATCTGCCATTTATCCACATTACTAAATGTGAATAGTGACATTTATCAGTGTAGAAAACGTGGAACATTAGTAAAACTTCCCAGGAGCCAACCAAAAAAAAAAAAATCACTGATTTCCTCTGGTTATTGTTGATATCAACATTTGTTTTATGATTTAAATCATTTTAGGTGGGACGAAACCAAAACGTAAGGAACTCCGGTGGATTAGCCTAGAGACAACAATAAAAAAGGACAAAAAAAGTTGAAACCGAACGAATTCTGCCTGTGTGATAAACAATACAGATGCCATCTCTGGTTTCTGTACTCTTCTCACAGTTTAGCCATTTAATGAAGGTCATATTCTCAACTCCCTAAGAAATACTAGCTGTGAAGCAATGCTAGAATGCAGGAATTTGATTAGACTTCGTAAACGCAGTCTAGTGAGTTTGAAAAAGGACGTGTCCTTGGTCATTTTCTTTTGTGTGTGTGTGCGCGTCTACAGTTTGACAAAGAATATTCAGTATTGGTCAGAAGATTTTTCAGCATTTAACTGTCGCATACATGACCCTCGTCTTTTCAGTAGACGTAGAAAGACAGAAACATAAATGAGGACACATCTCTTAACTCTGACGTGGCACAGATGTCGCTTAAGTCAACCAAGCTTTTGCGTCCGGCTCCTTTTTCACGCAGTAAAGCATTTCCATATTAGTTGTAGAGCAAAGATCAATACAGAGGTCATTTTTTTTATTATTATTTAGCAAGAGGGTTTCCCCTTTTTTTTTGTTCCTGACTATATTTGGAAAGAGATTGATTTTCCAGAATTGCTCCATTCTGCTGATGGCGGAAAGACAGATGTTTCATCTAATCACCTGACACGGTCCATTTTTCTGAGGACGATTTCTCTTATGATTCTTTGAAGAAAACCATCTGGCAAGTAAGTACATTCATTCAGAAAAGCATGCATTCAGTGATTTGTTCAGCAAAACACATTTGTTGATCCTCATCAACAAACCTGAAGGATGCTAAATGGAACAGAGAATAAATCACAAACAGGGAGAAAAATCTGAGATTTATTGCAAGTAACAATTATCCCACTATTCAAGAAGAACATAGCAAATCGCATTGCTGTCCATTATTGTGAAGCCTTATCTTAGGACGCTAAGAGCATCATCGCCAGTTCTGAGGAAGAAAGAGGGAGAGGATGGAGCCCAAGCAGCAGCTTGTAAAATTTATCATATAGTATCACATTGGATGTCATGTAATCCTCAGAAATCAAGTACAGGTTCAGAGCCTGCGCTCATTCAGTCCTGAAGCATCTTTTTGTCTATTGTACTCATTTCATTGACCTTACACAAACAAAAAAAGTCATAAAAAAGACTCAAATGTTTGTCGAAAAGCCTGAAGAAATACATTTTTTGAGGTTATAAGAAAGGATCTCTCCTTGGAAAGAAATGATAGAGAGATTAGGCATAGTTTTCCACTTTGAGCAGTATTGTACTGGCTTTTTATTTAGCAGCGCACATTGTTTGGTTTCATCGCAGGTATGTTATCACTCTGTCTGTGCAGCATAACTTTGTTGATCTTCTCATCTGGTTTTGTCACATGCAGATCAGAAAATTGCCGTTCCAACAGCCAGCCGATGTCGAGCCTTGGCCTCTAATCACCTTACTTCTGTTTCTCTGCTGCTCCCCCTCATCTCCTTATCAAAGACCCAGCTTTTTAATCCAGCATGCTTCTCTGGTTACAGTCACTCATGAGTGTCCTGGAAATCCACCCCATCTCTGCTTCAAATCCATGCAAATCACAACATCTAAGAGCAGCGGAGCTTCCGCTCAGGCAGAATTATGCACATATAGGGATTGGACAAGGAGGAGGAGGAGGAGGAGGAGGTCGAAGTACACCACACACAGTTCACTCTTAGCTAGGGGTTTTTGTCATGCTTCTCTTCAAAAGATCTCACTCCCTCTTTTAAGTTTTTTTTTTTTTTTTTTTTTCCAGTTTGGCTTCAGTGGACAGTGTTGGACAGTTCTGAGTGTTTTATGGGGATAAAACATTGTGACTTTGATCCAGAGGGTTGGCTAAGTGCTGGACTTCAAGAAAATGTGTGTGTGGGGCCTTTGTACTTGACACACTGTAAGGACCATTTTTCTATCAAATGCTTCGTAGCTGGGCCCAAAGTCTGGGCACCGTAAGAAGACGTGGGCTATAGGTTAGGTTTAGGACTAAGGTGTGAATTGATTTTAGGTTAGGTTTAGGGTCAGGCATGTAGTGGTAATGGTTAAATTTATGGTAAGAGTCAGGGTTAGGCTAAATAGAAAGGCATGCTATGTGTGTGTTGGCGTACATGACTGTGTGAGAGGAGAAGTGTGGTGGGGGCAAGTGGCGTTTGCTAAAGGGGCTGTTCAACACTCAAATTTGGGTGCAGAGAGGATGAAGGATAAATTCAGGATGACTGGAGCGGATTGGCATTACACAATCATATTGTATGAAGGCAAGGGCATGAACACACACACGGATTTGATGTGGGGGGCTGAGGTCAGATCTGGATTTAACGTAATCTCTTTTGAAAGTAAAAGCAATATGTATTATATTTTAAGTGTTTGTGTTGCAAGCGATAGCACATACTGCATGGGTGTAGACATGAGTTCTGCAGGTGCATTTGTAGGAGAAAATGAGCCAGAGTAAAGGATTCCTGTCTGGAAAAGGATGACATTTCGGTATTTTCCATGTCTGGATAAGAACGGAAAAAGACAACAAGAGTATGAAAAGGGATTTGTACTTCCAGACAGCGGTTTCTATTCTGTTCTAATGGAAGCTACTCTCTATGTATGTCTCTGACTCATTCTTTAATTTTTTTCATCGTTCCTTCCCCTTGTACTTAGTCCTTCCTTGTGTCCTTCATGTCTTTGAGTTTTTTTTTATATGGCATGTTTTGTCCTTCTTTTTAAAACTCATGTTCACATCATCTGCAAACAGCCGAAACCCAATACTGAGGCCAGGATGAAAATCAAACCATTAAACCATCATGTGTTTATGCTGGGAAGCATCCCACATAAATCTATATTTTGCATAGCAGGTTTATTTCTACATTCATAAGCATTCAACCTCACTTTGTGCGATGGAAAACATTTCCAGACTGAAAGCATACTGGATAGCAACACCAGTAGCTTTTATTTTCCCAAGCCAGATTTTTTTGTTTTTTTTTGTTTTTTGTTTTAAATGTTTTATTTATAATGTTTAATCTCAAAAGCATTCTTAGACATACATTTACTTTTCTGTGTTTGGTTAAAACTGTCAATGAATGCCATGGGGTTTGCACACCAAATGCTACAACAGCTCTGTTGCTCTATAATATCCATTCATTTGAATCACATGCTTCACACACATTATTTTTTTGTGAATCCTTTCAGAAAATGGAAACTTCTAAATTATGTAGGTGCATTACTTATTTCAAACCTTAGTTTCTTGCAGTTCTGATGATAATGGCTTACAGATCATGAAATATTCAGTGTCTCAGAAAGTTAAGTTGAGAAACTCATGGTGCCACAACCTAATCAGTTAAATAACTAAAAAAACAAAAAACATGCAAATGCTTCATGGGGCTTGACTCGGCATATCAAGAGCCACGACGCACAGATGATCAGGGGTCTGACCTGGGCTGAGGAAATGCTCAGGGGACAACATTCCTCTGTAGGAGGAAATATTAAGAATAACTAAAGTATTGCCATTACGCAAAAGTGGGAACAAAGATATCTTTAACAACTATAGAGTGGTGTCCCTGCTTTCAATAATCTCCGAAATATTCTGGCTTCAGATCAGGAAAATTCACGATGCGGGTCATGTTAGAAACATGACCCGGGTCATGTTAGAAACTGTACCTGAAACAACTACTGTGATCGGTAATAGGACCATTACTACCCGAGTCTTATTAGACATCAAGAAACATTTCACACAATCATGATTAACAAATTAGAAGAAAAAAAAAACCCTGAATGGTATGGGACAGGGTGAGTCATGTCAAACCGGGTTCAGTTATCTGTGTGTGAAGTTCAAAGATGTTTGTTCTGGATGTTTGAACGTGATGTGTGTGAGGCTCCTCAGTGCTGGACCCAAGCAGTTCATAGTTTATGTAAATGTACCTGTATTCGACCTAAGATGGTGATAAAACTGCTATCTGCAAATGACGCAAACATTTTTTTGTGTTGGAGATCACATGGAAGAACTGTTAAAGGATAAAACTGATCATAAAATATGATTTGATGAAAACAAGCTCTGCTTGAACCTAAACAAAACAAAAACTGCCACATACAAATCACATGCAAACATTCAAATATAAAATAAAAGAAGAGTGATTTTTGACACAAATTTCTAGGTGTCATTATTGATGATGAACTCAACCTGAAACTGCGCATCAGATATTTTCAAAGTCTCGGTCAAGTCAGTCGTAGAACAAAAAGCAAAAACAAGAATAATTCATGAGGAGAGATATTAGGGAAACGCTTATGCATTATTAGTACAATCTAAATAGTTAAAAATACAAAAAAAAAAATAAAAATAAAATTACCAGGAAACATTCAAAAACGGTTTGAGACGAAGGAGAGCTTTTATAAGGAAAAAGGGGAATCAGAGTTTAAAATATGCAAATTCAGAACTACTAGGAAAAAAAGCCTTCTGCGTATCAGTATGTAAGGTTGGACTGTGGAATAAGTTTAATTTTGAACTTGAGCAACATTCAAACATATAACTGTATGAATTATGGTACAAACTATCATATCTAATGATGGATAACATTATTTGTTTGTTTTTTGACTATATAGGAAAATGCTTAGAAAACTTTGGGTAGAAGTATAAATTTATCAATGCTCTTGTTTCCGTTTGTTAATTTTCTCCTCTGTCCTGCATAACATTACATGTATTAGATGTGTAATAAATAACATTTACACATGTACTTAATAGGTAAGCCTTGAATATAATATCAATTTAAATTTGATTGCAGCAGCAAGAAAAATCATCATCACTTTAAATTTGACAAAAACTAGCATCAGCAAAAACACCAATGATAATTAAATAATCCCTTAAACCATATTCATCAAAATTACAAGAAATAGAGGCTTGCAATATTTCTCTGAACATTTAGGGAATTCACACAATACGAGGTATATTTCTGAATCAAGTGACAAAAATAGGTAACTTTTTCATAAATTATATTGCTTTTTCTTAGACGCACGTGTGTGTTAAATGTCCTTTAGCAACATAATGAACATTTTTGTGAAAGTCTAAGGAAAACGGGGGGGGGAGACATAATCAAAGCAGAAAAATATCTTGTTTGCCGCATATAACGGGCCAACAAAGAGGACGGTTGCTGGCTCCACATGTATTGATTCAGAAAAACGTTTGCTGAAACCTTTATTGAAATATGCTTTTCATACAGAAATCTCAAAAACATGTGTGCTAAATAGAGTTTATGTTTTGATAGGTTGCAGATTCGCTGATATTCACATAAAATGTGTCCTCATCATTTGCAGTTAGTTTCATTTTGTCTCACTGAAATCCACGCCTGGCTGCAATCACTTCACCTCAAAATTTATAGAAATCCTGTTGTGCTTCATCCATCACGCAAAACTGCAGCGGTGTAACAAAAAAGCAGCAAATGGTGTAAAACTTCTGATCCTGGTGATGGGTCAAGTCCTTCACACAATGAGAGTGGTGTGAAGGAGCCGTTTCCGTTCATTTTAACAAAAGGAGAGTAAGAACCAATCTCATTCTGACACTGTCAGGAAGACATACACTCTGCTGGTAAGAGGGCCCAGAGTCCCTGTCAGCGACTGTGCAGCGGAGAGACGGGACACTTGTTGACAGCAGCTACTATATCCAATAGGGTATTGAAATTCTGACAGCAGTGCAAATGCAGGGTAGGAAGTCAACAGCAAGAGTTCAGTGAATCATCCTGGCAGGTCTGGTTGAAGGTGTAATCATTATAGGTGGCAGAGAGGGAAAAAATAAAAAAAATATAAACAGCCTTCAACTTTACTAAGCAGCTGTTGAGAACTTGGCCATCCACCTGTCAAACGATGACCTTGTTGGGTGGCTGGGACCCCTGCAGAAGTCCAGCTGGCCACTAAACCACTAAGGGCTTGGTTTTGTGTGTTGAAACTTGTATTTAGTCTTAGCCGGTATCTGCAGCGCATTGTCACAGAGACAGACGACATCCTTGAACTCCAACCATTTCAACAGCAGCACTAATGTCTCTGAGCAGAACAGGTTTAGAAAGGATTGCTGGAATTATTGCATATATGCATATTAGATTAATAGGGCAGATGGAGTTTTATTTAAGTGTCAGTATTTGGCTGCATGGTTCTCTCTCTGTGTTGTCCAGGATGTACTCTCTCCTCCGTACCACAAATAATATCCAAACATTGAAATAGCTTCCTGACCAGTTGATTTAATGTCATTACAAAAGCTGTCAAAATGTATCAAACAAAAAAGCCAATTTTGTTTGTCTCGGTAACAGTTTCTTATTTCCTCTCATGTGTCAGTTATTGCAAACTTTATAGATTGATTGCCTCTGAATCCATATCAACCATCTTTGAAGAGCTGATGTTTTTCACTCTTCGATAAATTTTTAAGCCTGTTATGGAAGACTTTTGACTGTTTTTCTATTTTTAATTTTTTATGGAAGCAAAAAAAAAATACTTATCTGCAAGGCTTTTTTAAAATAGTATGATCTTAGAAAGTGGACACCCTGTGCACTTCCTATTGTTCCATTACTAATGACATGTCAAGATTATTATAACTAGTGAATGTTTCTGTCTGTCTTCAAGTCATTTGATAATGTCTGACTTTTTTTCTGTCAAATTTGACCAAAATAAAAACATATATTTTTCACCTTGACTTCAGGAATATTACTTTGTCTCATTAGAGACACGTGTTAGTTTCTATAAGCAACCAGGCCAGTAATTAAACCAAATGTGGTCTTAAAGTTGCAACAAAAACATGCAGATATGCATATGCACACAGGCTTATCACGTTCCCGCACGCACACACACACACACACACACGTTTGTGTTGCTATCTTTATGGGGACTTTCCATTGACTTCCATTCATTTCTACAGCCTAAACCTTACCTTTACCGTTTTCCTAACCTTAACCATCACATACCTAACCCTAACCCTAACCAAAACTCAATTCATACCTTAACCCTAACTCTGACCCCTGACCCAAAAACAGGGTTTCCCCTTGTGGGGACCAGGCTCCTGTCCCCACAAGGAGCAATTGGTCCCCACAACGTAGTATATGTCAGGAAAATCGTCCCTGCAAGGTATTACAAACAAAAGTGCAAACACACACACACACACACACACACACACACACACAAAAGACAAAAAAAGGAATATTTCCTTGCTTCTCCACCAACATACATACAAATCCACACATGGTTGCAGCACTCTTATCAGCAGAGAGCCAGATAGGTGCTGCATGTCCTCTGAACATCCTGATTTCATCTCTGGGCAAAGTGATTGACAGGTCTGACAGCTGGGCTCCATCTATTCTGCAGATGCATGGACAACCACACACCCTGCACACACACACACGCGCACACACACGCATACACACCTACACACACACACGCGCGCGCACGGCAGCTTAGCAGCTGAAAGGCGGTTGGGAAGAGAAAGAAAGGGGAGGGATGAACGGCGGAGGAGAAAAGAGAGCTGGTATTTTATTGATTGATAAGGAGATACTGATCGAAGAGGAATGGAGTGATACATTTGCACACATGCTGGGGATGTAAACACAGAAGGCGAAAAAGGAATTTAATGAAAACAAAAGTGAAACTGGATGCAATAGGCATGAAAAGATCATTTTCCCCATCAGCACGCGCGGCGGCAATACACACGTGCATATTGAAACCCGCATCCCCTGTGATAGACACTTTGAAGAGTGATGAAAGGGCAATTATTGGGATGTGCGCTGCAGAAGCTTGAAGCACGGTGTTAAGTGCCTTTGGGGATTGCTGGGAGTACACTAAGCCAGGTGGTGGTACTTTGTCACACACTAACAGACACACACGAGCGCTCATCAGCAGAGTAGAGACAGCTAACGGGCCGGTCCGCACATATTCATGTGTCAGTTGGTAATCACGCAGCATGACCTTGTTTTCCCTGACTGCTTAGGCTTGTCAGAAACATTCACTGCAACATGCATCACTCTCCTCCCTGACATCTGTCTTCTCAAATGAACGTGCGAGGGCCGGAGAGCGTGTGTGTGCGAGTGTGTGTGTGTGTGTGTGGTCAACGGGAACGCATGCGTACAACCTATCGCTGACACCGCCTCGTGGAATGACAGCCGGTCCATCATTAACCTCACCGTAGGACTCCATGACATGTCTGCTTCCCGCGGCGGCCATTTTCTCTTTTCCCACGAGCCACAGAACGTACAAAGTGGAAATTGACGAGTGACGGCGAGCTGGACTTGAGAACTGGGATTTCTCACTAAAGATCCCAGAGACGTTTTAAATGTGATTGATTTAGTTCCTCAGAAACTTAATTTTGCACAGATTAAATAATGATATGAAAGCAATTCTCTTTCTTTAACTGGAATTGTAATGAAGAACGCTACAAATGAGTACTATCAAAACAGAATTGGATTATGCAAATCTTAACCTAGAGCTGAGATCTTTCCGATCCAAAAAGATGATCTTGCTCTCAGTTCAGCTGAACAAAGTTGCAGAAAGAGTTACAAATGTAACATGACCTTAAGAATAAAGACAACGTTCAATATTAATATACTTAGGCATTGATATGATCTATTTCAGTAATGTGCCATCAATTTTAAATAACTACCATTTTCTTCTATCTTTAGGTCATAAAGTAAAGAAAAATACTTACAAGACTTGCTAAAAAAATTTGCAAAAAGAAGAAGGAGATAATTTCCTCTACTAGGTATTAATATTTGTGGAAAAATTACATGGTTGCAAAAAAAAAAAAAAAAAGATCAATAATAATATTACTGGGATTGTTAGTTTCAGTTTGTTGTGGAAATTCGAATAAAAAATAAAACTGCTAGAAGCCGTTGTGGAAGGTCCAAAGAGTCAAATGGTTGCAGACCTCTGATGTACAAGGACAAACATGTCAGCCGGAGCAAAAGAGGTTTTTTTGAATACCGATTATGTTTCAGTCTTGTAAATATTTAGAAACGAGTACAGCAGTGCAGGTTTCAAACTTTAGGCATGTTATGCAACCAAATCTGTGCTGGAGCAGCACATGAAGGCTGACCCTGAGAAACGTTGGCGGGGTCAAAGTTTCATTTACTGCCAAGAAAAAGACAAATTGATGCCCTTTAACCTCCCCAGTCTTCATAATTGGCACTCTCATGGGTTTTTACTCTTAGCACAGAAGTAACAGTAAAAGGGCTTGTTTAATAATTTACTGTCACTTTAACTTTAGTTAATTAAAATCAATTAAAGAAAACACTATAACATAACACAGGTCTGGGCTTTCTGGTTTTGCTGTATTGAACGTTTCTCTGCTTACACTTATCTTGATAAAATTTATTCAGTTATTGTTTGTGAACAAGTTGGCAAAACTCTTACCGTTGTTGGGGGTTTTTTCCCCCCACTAATGTGGAATTGCTTTCTTAAGCCAGAGTCGCTTCTGGCCTTTTCAGCCATAACACTTTGATTAATTTCTTTAATTTTATTTAGGCCATTTCATTTTACCGTGAAAGCTATCTCAAGGCTCTTTACAGAGAAAAGTAAATATCCCAATTGATTTCCAGTTAAATATAGCACAGGTCACCGTCGTTATATTTAAACCCACAAAATCAGGTTCCTTATAATTCAAAGGCAAGTACTGGAAAATCCAGTTTATTTTCAACTAATTGCATTCAACTCAAAATCAGTACATTACAATACGATATATAGATATCTTCTTAAACCACAGCCTCCAGCCTTGCACCTTCCCCACTTTACCTTTTTTGTTTTCCAGTTTTACTATTTAGGGCTTGGTTTTCGTTACAAAATTACCCTACAGGCTTAATATAGTCAACCAGGAGATATATTTAATTTCCCTTTGGGATTATTGAGGTATATTTAAAGTCCATACTCCTAAAGCATCACTCAAAAGCACAACAGAAGGAAGAGTCTATCCTCATCAATGCATCTGTCATTGTAGGGTTGTAAAAGCTGTGCTTATTTTATTAGACCGTCCAGGAAGCTTACTGCGTTGCCTCCAGCTGGAACAAAAATACTGCTGTGAAAATTCAATTTTGGACAGTTTTCATGAGCTCTGGTACAAATCTACAATGAGACAGCAGTGACGTTTTCCCTCTTGTCGATCATTTTCGATTGTTTGAAACGTCATCGCCGCGCAGCTGAGTTTTGTTTTGGTCCGGTTTCATCATGCAATCAAACCGACACACAGCAAAAAAAATGACTCGGAGCACCCAAATGTTGCAAGACTGCAATGATGTTTGCTGATAATGAAAGAGTAATAAATAAATCCTCCACAGCTAATGTGGTAAAGATTAGTGCTTAAATACACTGGTCCAACCACTTTCTGGTATACTTCCTATTCTTCTTTTCCACCGTTTTTTTCTTGTGCCAAAGGTTCTTTCTCCGTTTACTCCTTGGGTACTTTCTGTCTTTTTCCCGTTACATCTTATTTTCTCCCAACCTCCTCTCATTCATTATTTTCATTTCTTTAAACGTTAGTTGCTGTGTCAAAGGTCTGTTCGGACTCTAAAGATTGTCGAGAAGTCATAAAAATCTCTTGCATAAAATGTGATTGCTTTATTTTGTTAGCAATGTTTATTTCAATCAAGCATCAATCAATCAATCAATCAATCAATCAATCACATTTTACATACAACATGTCTCAACGACAAAGCCGTTTGTTTTGGCTCACCGAGAGTAAAATCTCACTTCAAATACGATCTGATTTGATGCTAGAAATTGTGTGCAAATTACGCAAAAAGGACTGAGGCTATTCAAGCCTGAGTCATCGCCGCGATGCAAAACGTCAGCGACAAACAAACGGCAGAAAAACAGACAATCGTCAACGCTAATGCCGCCATCCGCGGCCCGTACATTTTCAAATGTTACGAAACACCTTAGAGCCAAATAGTTGTATCACTTTGCACCAATCCAACGGTCGAATAATCATAATAACAGATTAAAAACAAACATCTTTGTTGTTGAGCTCTCATGTTAACAGCAGGTTTTTAAATTGAGAACATTGCTTACTACGTCAATGTAAGGTTTTTTTGGTAAGAAAAAAAAAAAGCAACGAATTAATTAGAGGCCCCGCAATTAACTCAATTGAAGGTTTCAGTCGAGTCGCAGAGAGAGGAAGAGAGAGAAAATAAATCTCGAAGGACAGGAGAAAGGTCACTAAGGTTAAGAGTATTTAAGTTTGATGTATCATGTTGCTCAAAGCCACAGATAGATTTTTGTCTGGGCTCGATCTCGGCGAGGATTCCTGAGCTAAGAACATCAACTTGTAGCCAGATACAGTGTGGTGTCTGTGATAAGCTTCACACACAGAAGGAGGGCCTAATCCAAGCTAACTCCTCAGATGCTGAGCTGCACAGCACCATGAAGATGATTAAGCAAGATTCCTCTAAGATAAATGTTTTCCCCGGAGATTAGCTTTGGATAGCTTTAGCTTTGAACTGACTTAGAAAGCTCTTGAAATATATCATCTGTGGGGGAGATCAGGCATCCTCATGTGCAATAATTTGTCACAGTTAGAACAGCGCTGATGGAGTGCTGCACAAACAAGTAGAAGTGAAGTATGAGTTTTAGGCATGTTGGAATTTATATCCTTTGTCATTTCATGAAATCTGTTGTTTGCAAGCCTAAACTAAAAATGTTTCATGTTTTCTCTCAGTTTAGAATGTTGTGCCAAACTATATAGGAGGGGGAGGGAAAAAAACCAAATACTTGCCCGATAAGACTTTTTTTTTTCTTCTCTCTTGGTTATGAGACACTTCCACATACACTGATGGATAACAGAAGCCCATCACACTTAATTTCCTCCTAGATTCAGTCTTGTACCCTGCTGTCTCCGCTGCTGAATCAACATCATGGTTTCTTGAGATAACACAGAGCCGTGGCAAGATTATGTCCTCAAGTGTAATTTTGGTCTGGCTGCAGGACTGACCGGAACCAGCTGCGAAGCCAGACAGGACCGTAAGCGTGTGTGTGTGTGCATGCGCGTGCATGTGTGTGTGTGTTTTTCATCTCTTTCACATCACTGAAACTATACCACACTGTTATTGCCTTTCATGGGAAAGATGGACAAGCTGCAGTCACGTATACAGTATGTCCTTCCAGGACAAAAAAAGATAAAAATAAAATTCTTGTACTCCCATTCTGAGCCTCAGTCTTCAATGTTACTTTTTATTTAATTCATACATTGTATATTCTTAGCTAAATACGTTTTTTTATTTTCTTTTTGATTTAAATTAATAAATCAATAAGATGACCAAATTAACATTTTTGACATCTTGCACATTTCTGTTTCATCGCCATCTTTTATTTATGAAAATAAATCGCCTGCCTCCTTAAAGATGGTCAAATTAAACAAACAAAAAAAGAAATATATAGAAAGAAAATGCAGTACCTGTAATCAATGTAGTCCATAGGTATTTCGCACTTAATTTTTTAGTGTATATTTGGCCAAAGAACTGATCACAGAACAACCTTAATGATTTATGTGTTCACCAAACAATCCCAGAATGATGACGACTGTTGATCAAATCAAGTTAAAACAAATTCTTTGTATGCACGTCATACTCCGATTTCATTGTTTCTATCTGCTCCCTGTTTGAACACAATTGGTTAAAACACATATTTCTCATAGATTTTAAAGTGCCAGTTTAATGCCATTTCATTATAGTGAATCTACAAAGTTGTTTAGAATACAAAATTTGTGAGGTTAAACAGGCCATTCTGGCACTTTTAGCTTAAACAGCTTAGTGAAAACTCTATAAAAAGTCAAAAGGTTAAAATGTAAACCAACTCTCTGGTCTCATTATTATTAGATGCAGTTGTTCAAACAGCAGTTCGGCTACTTACACGGCAACAGCTCCGTCCATTTAGTCATTTAAAGTGATGAAGAGGATTTTCTTGAGCATCTGAATGGGGGAGAAAAGGGATTTTTGCGACTTTGCGATTGTTAGTGCTACTCAGGCTACTCTGAGTATTTCAGAAACTGCAGATTTACTGGATCCGAAATCAATTTTACTAATATTTTTGAGAAAACAAACGGACACATTTTTTTGTGTTTTCACAGAGAGAAGTTACTTTACTAAGACAGTGTCCCTGTTCAGTGTAGAATGATCAGATTCAAGGTTAACCACTACGAACATTTTACATTTTGATCTGGATGTGCACAGCTGCAGCCCCTAGTCATTAAGGATCCTGAAATTGTTTTCTAACTTAATGCAATGGAAAAATCTAAAGAGGATGTTATATTTAGTGTCTCAGCAGCTAAGCCAGGCATGAGTGCATGAAAATAATTTGTGTCCAATCTGATATCATTTCCTTTTTCTATAGAAAAACTAAAATGCTGCCATATTTAAAAGCGGTGCAGAGTTCTTCAACCATAAAGTAACTGAGTGCTGTCAGCCAGCCCACAATCGGACTAAAACAGAAAAACTATCAGCCTTACTTGAAACAAGAGAGAAGGAGATAGATGCAAGTGTTAGGCTTAAATCACTTGTCTTCATATCAAGTGCATAATAACAAGATAAAAGGAAAAATAGGAATTGCTAATCATATTGTCATATTGATAAATCTAGCTCTACGAGATCTCATAGTGCCTGGTTCACATGGCAAGATTTTAAAATCGTCAGTGGATTTTCAAAACCTGAAAAGGTGATAAAAAAAACAAAAAAAAACAATCATAGATATAACAGTTTTGGTGGTACAGTGTGAGGTATACAGGCCCACGGAAAATACGACACAACACACATGAGCGGATGTCACTCACGAACATTCAGACGTCGGATGGGAAAACTCACAAAACCTCTCAGTATCAAGCATGTTTTTAGAGTGCATAAACAGGGTTGGACGAATCAATGGCGAAAGTTTGTGGGCTATTTTTAACAGAGAAAAAAAAAAGATTATAGAAAAAGACGTCCACTGGACTCTCTGGTGCGCAGCGGGCTGTTGTGTTTCCTACTGTATTTTGAATTCCCCTCTTTTGTTTCCGTCACCTCTCTCTCCGATTGGCCACGAGTCACATTCAAACGCCTGCATGCTCAGGGAACATCCTGCACGCTGGTATTTTGATCCAAGACAGTTGAATTACCCCTCATTTGAGGCTGGAGTAGACCTGACGTCCTTCCAAACAGATTAGAGTGGCCTTAACGCATCGCACGGCAGCAATATCTCATAAGAATATCTTTGCAACCTTCACAATGATCGGGCCGTCCTTTAAGACTGCCAGAAGAGGAAAATCAGAGCAAAAATTGACATAGCAAGACCTTATGTTGCTATATAAACCCTGCTTAAGGGATCTTCTACTAGCGCATTACAATTCTGTTCATTTACTGTACTGACATAATATTTATTGTTCAAAAATACTGACAGAATAATTTGAGGGAAGTAGTTATTTGCTTATTAACACCAGTGAAGTCATTCCAAATTCATTGCTTCCACATTCACAAGAAACTACACAAATTTAATTGTCTGTTATTTTGGAGTGTAAAATGGTTCAAAGAAGACATTTCACTCTGACATGACGGACGATCAGTGACCGTGTCTGTGTGTGGACAGTCAGATCGTGTCTTGGCGTTCTACTGCCATACGTGTGTGTGAGTCGGTTTGTGTTTTCTGTATTTGTTTCCGTGGTACGTGATCTGTAAATACCAAATTCTAGCACTTAATAAGCCCCCATTATGGAATTATCTCTGGTGCTTTTGTGTCTTTGTACAGAAAAACACCTAACCACCAATTAAGTGGTTGTGTGCCTGGATGGCCCATTTTCTTGCCCGTTTGTAATTATCGGTTTTCTCAGGGTTTTTCCTCTGCTCAAGCTGGCCCTTCTGCTTTTGATTAGCCTTCTCCAGAGTATTACAACTCACAAACTTTGTCACTCTCGCTCCGAAATTAGCTGTCATCCCAGCCACATGCATATTTCATCATGCCCCCAGAGCAAGAAACCAAAACTGAACCACACAAACAGAACAAATATTATGGGTATTCTAGAGTATATACATTTTCTTTGGAATCCAGTCATGTCTCATAAAATATATATAAAAATTTAACTCACATACATATTCATTTGCAAGTGAATGTGGATTTAAAGTAAAAGTGTAATAGTATGTAGTGGGTTTTTTATTTTTTTTTGGCTATACTTTAACCCACCACTTAGTGGGGATCTGGTACTGTTTACTTTTTCAAATTGGAGCCTGACAAACCTAACAAAAGGTTGAGCCACACTTTGTGGCAAAAAGTGCCATTAACCATTTGGGGTTTGTGATTAAGGTTTTACATCTTTGAGATTTGGTCTACATTTTTGAGGAAATGATTGATTCAGCCCTAATAGAGCATTTCTGAGCAGACAAGTTCAAGGAAATGCAACACAAATATAAGCTTTGACTACCCACCTGTTCATCATCTATACCCTGTTTCCAGAGATGAGAGGCGAGGTAGACCCGTGCACACACATACTCACACCGAAAGCTAATTTAGAGAGACTGATAAACCTGTTTCCATTGAGATTTTTTTGTTTTATTATTATTAATATTTTTTGAAGTTTTGCATTGGAAAAGATTGATGGAAGCTGCTAAATTTGGGAAAAAACGTCCACAGTTTTGTAAAAAACTTTGCACACTCGCCTGACACATTTTTTTGCTTATTCCAAAAGAGTTATTGGTTAACGATTGGGTAAAGTTTAAAACTTCAGAGTCCACACTTCCAGCAAACAATAGTTTCTCAGACCGTCTGTATGAAACAAAGTGTACAACAATGTGCTGATTTTTTTATTTTGTGTGTGTGTGTGTGTGTGTGTGTGTGTGTGTGTGTGTGTGTGTGTGTGTGTGTGTTTTTACTGTGGCCATAGAATAAATTATTTCACACTCATTTGATCTCATAAATACAATCCACTGCTTATTCTCATGACTTGTCAGGTAATTAGCTTAAGCTTATTTAAGGGTGTGTAATTTTAGTTTTTATCCTTTTCTTCACAAAAACAAAACAAAAAAAAATACAAGGTTTGCTAAACCAAAACTGTAAGTTCTGTTCACTTGTTAACGTTCTGTACATTTACTTGTTTGAGCCCATAAGCACAACAGGGTTCCTTGGTGCAGCTGGGAGTGTTGGAGTGAACTCCTACCTCTAATCTGTCTCACACAGTTGTGCCTTCTACATCTCAGATGGAAGTCTATCAAATCCTCCTGTCTAAAACCAGTGGCCCATACCGCTCCAATTAGGTGTGTCAGATGGATTCTGTTTGTTCACCTTCGAAAAAGGCACCAAGGTCGGGCAGCTGCCTCTGCCATATCAGGAAACTTCTAGTCTGTAACCCCAGAAGGCCTGTTTGAACAGTCTGTTACATTACAAATACAATGTGAAGTAACCAGATTTGAGGCCCAAAAATCTAATTGCAGAATTAACTTTTTTTTTTCTACTAAATTTCTTTAAAGGATACAGTTTAAAGCGTTACAAACACTGGTTTTAAAAGCAATGTGGACGTTGGTTTTTGTGTCTATCAGAATAAAGTGCTGATCAGAACCAGCCTGTGAACCTGAAATGATATCAGGTTCATAAGCCAGCAGGTGACCGTGTCAAGTCAGGTTTACATAATTCAAGTAAACGCAATTTTGAGGAATTGAAGCACCTTGTACGCAAGGAAATATTGCCTCTGCAATATCAAGCAATAGCTGATTGACTGAATGTGTAATTAGCCTTAAATATGCATTTCCTAAACACTACTTTTAAAAAGGTCAAAATCACACCATTTGTGGAGTTACCTGTCTTTAAAGACAGGAGTTGCCTGGTAACTCCATGTTTCCTGAACAAATGTAAACCTACAAATGAACAGTGGAAGTCAATGCTGCAGCATCTAAGAGCAGATTAATTCCTGTTTCTCTTTTTGGTTGCATATATTATCAATAGAGGCCCTGGCAATTCTGTTGTATCTGCGATCTATGGGGATAAATGTTGCCTTCAATGTCCCACAACTTGTACCACTGACTTTGAAGGTCCCTGCTCACATTAGCTAAGCCTGGCTATTAGCCTCAAATGGAGCAGGCTAACGGCACAGGATAAATCGCCATGGTAACTTGCGTGCTACGAGTCAAGGGTCAATTTAGCCAGACTATCTGGAAAATCACAGCTTTCACACTATCCTGTGGTGAAACAACCCTCTGGATGTAGAATCTGAACAAAGCAACAAATATCAGTGAGGATTTACAAAAAAAAAATAAAATAAAATAAAAAATAAAAATGATTTACCAAAAGGAACATTCAAAAACCAAGATGATTCAATCATGCTTAGTTTAAATTGGATATAATCTGTAACACAAAGTCATGATAGCGTGTGAAACAAAAGTTGCAACAAACTGGAATAAATTATGAATATGCTTAAGGGACAAAGTGGTGAATAAAAACAATCTCAGCCTCTTTGTCAAAGTGAAATTAGTGTGCAACACAGAAAAGGCTGAACCACCAAGCTATAGACACAATGCAATTAAGATGATTTTTTCCCCAAATTGGACAGACAGACGGACAGATAGACGGACAGATAGATGTGAATGCGGCACAACTGATAAACAGGTCACACAAGTGGCTGAATTAATGTTTCAGCAAAACCCTGTCACATTTGTTGACAGATGTTACTTATTGCTAAACTGTCTTCTCCACCTGTCAAGGTCAGTAAATGTAATTGAGACCATTTATATATACCTCTGCGTTGGTAGATCTCATGTGGGGGGGCAGGAAGTTGTTTTGAAGCCTGGCAAAAAGAGACAGGAGACACGAGATGGAGGGATGGAGGGATGGAGGGAGAGAGGGAGGGAGAGAGGTCCATTGATTAGGAAGATGCTCTTACTGATTAGAGCCATCACTCAGTGTCACAATTATCAATGTCATCAGCTCGTCTGCAACAAATTCTACTTGCATCCCGGGACAGAGACCAACACCCTCGGTGAATATGTGTGCGTGTGAATGTGAATATGTTCTTCCTATGCCATCCCACGCCCTCCCAATTACTCTAACTGATTGGATATATGCAAATCGAACCTAAATTAAATGCCGTCTGCAACGGAACCCCTCATGGGACAGATTTGAGCAGGCACCCAATCACAGGCACCTAGGAGCGCCGCATTTAGATTTAACCTTCAGCCACCCAAGACACAGGTAAACGTGTGTTTTCATTCCCATTTCTGAAAAAAAAACTAACATCTTGTCGTGAGAGGTTGTACGCCTAACACAGCTGTAGTTGCTGCTGTAAGAAGGTGACAATTTCAGTTTTGTTTTATTTTAGTTTGGTATAACGTCCCTACTTCCCTCCCTCAAGCAATCTTTTAAATCCTACGCTGCATCAATATGCGAGTCATCGTCTGTCGTCGCACCACAATGTTGTGCCACCAATGGCTGCTGGTCCACTGTGACCAGAAGGTCCTTCTTCCCCTCTCTATCTTCTTGCCTTTAATCTACTTTTCTTTCTACAAATTTAATTCTGCTCCAGAATTAAATTTCTCAGTATTTTTTATTTTATTAAAAAGGCTTGTAGTTCATGGAGGGAATGAGAATGAAACGGGCGTTGAAAGGAATAGTGGCGCGGGATGCGCATCATTTTATTTTATAGCGTTGGCAAACATCTTTCATGGAAATTTTCATTCAGACGATGTGGCGGGTAAGTCTGAGTAATCGATCGATGTTATCGTTTGGCAACGGTTCTGAAACGTACCTTTATTTGTTCGTGTCCTAAGGTTTCGGGGTTCGTCTGATATTTTTGAAGGAGTTGATGAAGGTCATGCTTTTATCCTGTGACCATGTTTTAGTGACGATATTCTGAAGAACTTTCGAGTTAGTATCTAAAAGATATATTTGAACACAAGACAAAGTTGTATAACTAGAAGCCAAAATGTGTTTTTGACTTGTTTGTTCATTTTCGTTAATTTTGTGAGATAATCCCAAGTACCGTAATGTATAAGTAATGTCAAAAGATTCCTTTTGAAAGCTCAAACAATCCTTTCTTTTCTTTCCTTTTCTTCTCCTCCAGAGAATGTTCACAGTAAGAAATCTCTTTCTCCCTCAGGCAGCCAGAGTAAATCTCTCTAAGCTCCGGCTCCCCTACCATACCTTTAGATTGAAGGCCACCTCCAAAGGTCACTGAGCAGAACTGATCCTCAGTATTCTCTTTATCCCAAAGGGCTGGATGAGACTGGAGAAACGGGGTGGCCTGGGGCAGGAAGGAGGGTACATACAGAGAGTGATGAAGAAAGAAATAAGGTGGGAGTCGAGGTATGATTAAGGCATTGAAGATGATTCAGAGCGAGGAAGAAAAGGGACAGGGGGAAGTGACAGGGAGCTGAGGAAGGAGGCGCATCTGGCAGATAGCCTGAGGAAGGAAGGAAGAAAGGAGCCCAGATGTGCAGCAGTGGAGCAGTCAATAACCAAAGCAAAGGCAATTTTGAATGAATGTGTTCTCATTTTCTTCTGAACAATTTAGGTTTACAGGCATACATTTTTTTTGCACTTGTTCAAAAATCCTTCCACTGGCTCCCTGTAGCTCAGAGAACAGGCTTTAAAAATACTGTTGTTAGTTTATAAATCACTGAACGGCTTAGCACCAAAATACATCGAGGATCTGATGCTGTTGTTTAAACCCTCCAGACCCCTCAGGTCTTCTGGTTCTGGTTCTGCATCCCCAGAACTAGAACCAAACATGGAGAAGCAGCACTCGGCTTGTATGTGGGACAAACTTCCAGAAAACTGCAAAACAGCTGAAACACTGAGTTTCTTTAAATCTAAACTAAAAACCCAGCTGTTTAGAGTTGCTTTTGGAGCATAATACATAAAACATTGACCAATTTGCATTGATTTTTGATGATGGCACTCATCGAAATGTAATGTTGGTTACTGGATTTCTCAATCGTGTCTTATGACTTTGAACCAACATGTTTTTTTTTAAACATGCTTTGTAAGTAAACTTGACTGTTTGTTTGCTTACACAAAATTACATATGTTCTCCTCGGCAGTATGTATATTACTACACTAAATACAACTACTAAGCATACTTCAACATAGACTACAAGGTCTACAAGTGGCTTTAAGTAGTCACAGTCTTAGCTATAGTCAGATTAAACTAGAAACAAATGGGCACTGATTTTCAATGTCACAATTATTGTCCACAGACGCCGTTTCCATTCTAACAAGGAAGAATGCTGAAATGAAATGATGTATGAAGATGTGCAAAGTTAGAGACATACACCAAAGACTCGCAGCTGTATTAGTAGAGAAAAGGTATTGAGTCATATGTATCACTTTGGATATAATTAATCTCTCCTAAGTAAATGGATACGTACCATAGGCTTTTAAGGTAGCTGTAATTACATCTTTACTGAAGAAACCTTACCTCAATAAAGACTTAATAAATCACATACCAATATCTGATCTTCCTTTCTTATCTAAAAATCTCGAGGAAATAGTTGCTAATCAAGTGTTTGTTCATTTACTAATGACTTGTTTGAAGAGATTCAGTCGAGGTACGGAGCTCATTACAACGCCAAAGCAGCACTGGTGAAAGCCACTAATGATATTCTCATGGCCTCGGATAATGGACTTGTGTATGTACAGTACTTGTCCCATTAGATTTCAGTTTATACAGCCAGTCGTAGTTTTGTCTTGAACATGTAGTTTGGATCAAGGGGACAGCACTATGCTGGTTTAAATGTTTGTTGTTTGTTTTCTCAGATTCCAAGATGTTCACGTAAATGACGTATAATAAAACTCTGAGCAAAAATACCTTTTTAATAAATTACTTTTGATGTTTGGGTTTACAGTGAAAGATGCACTATATCCCACAAAATCTGACCTCTAGCCGTCTAAAATAAAGTATTTACTGTTCAAAGTACTGTCTTCAATTGACTGATATAATAAGAAACAAGGCCTGAGCTAAACAAATCTCTGTTAAGTCAAATATTTTGAAGGTCAAATGTCACTTGTTGTTTTATTATCAGATCTACTCAAAATTTGTTTCACCATGCAAGTAGGAAGCTCAAGATGAAATATCTTGAAACAGGTCACATAATCTTACAGAGGTTTATCCTTAATAGGTAAATAGATCCCAGAAATAATGCATCAAGACTGAAATTCTTCATTCAAGTCACCTTAACTCGAGCAGAAATTCCTTTTTTGCAGTGCAGTGCCAGTGTTATTGCATCCATGTGTTCATAAATCTCTGTCCTGTCCTGCTCAATCTGTCTCCCTATTTTACGTGCCATCAAGTCTGCGTAATTTCGCCCTCTAATGAAAGTTCCTCTGCCTATCAGTGACTGAAAATGATACTGGAAATATTAATAAGGGGCCCTTTTTAACCAAATTACATTCCATCAGAGTCGAGATTAAATTAGCGAGCACCAAGGTGTGCGGGAACAAAGCTAATGGAATCGGATGACAGCATCCGTCAATCAACACGCGGCATAGGTCATTCTGCATCCAACCTTGTTTTGCCCACTCTTATCAATCAGGAACACACACACACAGGGAAACATGATGCAGAGCACAGGTGGTTGCAGGATGCTAAATGTGCTCTCATCCTGCTGTACAAGATGGAGAAATAAAAAGGTTTGATGTTAAAACACAGACAGTCAGCTGAACTCTGTGTACTTGGATGTTGTCACGTAAATTACTTAATTAATGGCCCAGGAGACCAATAGTGAGATGCTTCACTACAAAGCCTTAGATATGGACAACAGACAGATTTTACTTATAAAGCAATCTTTGAATAACATCATCCACTGTGAGCATCACGTCACAGAAATCGTCCTCAGTGAGGCATAATGAACGTAAACCTGTATAAATTGTCTTTCAGACTCAGATAAACGGTCATCAATCGGAAAGCTAATATTTATGCAAGTATTTCAGCTGAGGGTTGTGAATCTCATGATTAATATGTAACTTTGAACAGCAGGGGGAGAAAAAAAGAGAAATTACATCGGACAATATTTCAGTTTGTGCAATAAAACTCCATTTTATCTCCTGTTGTGTGTATAAATATATATATATGGAGTTGAAGAACACCGGTTATTATATGTTCATCACTTTCTCTTTTTCCACCCTGGTGTACACACACTCCTTCACGCGCGCACACACACACACACACACGCACACACACACACACCCACACACACACACACTGTTTTTGTCTCCCCAGGTGAGCACCGGTCCAGGTGTATGTCTTCATGGGAGCTCATCACTGCTCTAATGAGAATGATCACTGCTCATCTGTCTTCATCCACATCCAACAGAGAGCACCTGCTACTATCTGTGGGCATGAGCGTGTGTGTGCGTGTTGGTGTGTGTGTGTGTGTGTATGTGTATGTGTGTGTGTGTGTGCATGTGTGTGTGTGTGTGTGCTTATTTGCGTGTATGCGTGTGTGTGCTCATTTACATTTAGGTTGAATTCATTGCAAATTTCATTTGCCCCCGAGTATATTATTTATGCGTCTAGGTTTGTTTAATTGAACATTCGGTAAGTTGGCGTCGGACCAGCAAATGCTCATACTTCAAGTTTAACGTCAACTAGTCGATTATGATAGCCAAGTCTATGGGAGGCTTTGAAAGATTGCTAAGGTGCCGGCAACGTCTCTGCAGGAGTGAAGAGTTTCTGATTTAACCATTTGATTCGGAACTAAAGCTCCTGTCTGTCACAGGATCAGCCAAATGAGGCTGACATTCAGTGAATGAATCAATCCGCCAAAAGCAAAGAAGAAAAAAAAAGAGTTTGAGTTGAAAAGGACATAACGCACCTCTATGCAGAGCCTTATGTAACTCTGAACTCTGATAGCCCCCCCACAGGTTTCTTAGCTAGGATTTGACTGCAACATTCACTTAATGCCAAATGCTCAAATCCATGTTGAAATTATTTTCCAAGTTACATGTATTTAGGTCCGTAGTAGATTTTTGCTATGGCTGGATAGCAACAGCAAATTAACACCTGCCAAAAGACATCTATTGGTACACAATACAAAAATCTATTGTGCGTCAACTTTCACAGTCACAAAACCAGTTGGCCTCCCTTGGTAGGTCTTAACTGGATCTCAATTACAGACTGCTACAATGAATTTGACAAATTTAGCGCCCGCATTTGTTTCCCTTTTTACAGACAGTTGTCCAACATCAAACCTTTATAGCCAGTTAACACTTGGCTGAACAAAGCCACTCAGTCCGTCTTGGCCACGTTTCACAACGCTGAGCAATCAAAGTCGGCGGAAGACATTTAATGTTGGCAAAGGCGTCACGGTGCTATTCTCCACAGGTTTGTTTACAGTACACGCAACTTCCGGAAAGCTTCGTCGAGTTGGCGCGTTACATGCTTACCAGCCAAATGTTAGCGCTTGCGTAAAATCAGATGCGAGTGTTTAAAACATCAACAGAGTCCACGCCTTCAAGCAAGCAGTCGTTTCTCAATAGCCGAGGGGCCAGACACTCTGTGAGAAGCAAAGTGTAGAACAACAGACTGGTTTTTGACTGGTGAAAGGTTTATCTTTACTAGTGTTGCACACATGAAATTGCAAAAAAAGAAAGGGTTCTCCTTAAAAGTGGAGGTGGTTTCACCATTATCTCAGCTGAAACAGGTGTTTGTGTGTTGGAGGACCGCAGTGGACTCCAGCTGCATCACTCTGCATCACTGGCTTTACTCCCAGTAACAGTTGCAATGACGGCTCTTGGAGCTTAGTCAAGAGCTGCCAGCCTGAAGCTGTTTCAGTTCTATGGATGGTGTTCCTCAGTAATGTTTATGTGGAAAAAACTCTTGGATTGGTGGTTCCATATACAAAGTTCATTTCATTTATAGTTTTTAACTATGTTTAGAGTGAAATGAGCTGTTGTGACATCACTAAGTCTGCAAAAAGTCACTTTTGAAGTCTCAAGAGTGTCATTTGGCATCTGCTTGGGTTTAGGATTTGATACTAAACATACCCTGATTCTAAAATGGCACATTGATATAGCTCTTTGGGATTAGTGTTTGACAAGTTTTTTGTTTTGTTTTTTGTTTTTTCCAAAAAGAAAAACAAAAGTTTTTTGCTCATTATAAACGGAGAAAAATACTTTTCAAAAAATAAGAAGCAATAAAAGGTTTTTGCTCATTACAAACAGGCAAAAACAGTAACACTTACCCCCATCCATAATAAGTAGTTGGACCAACCTTGGTGCAAACAATCTTGACAACTGGCCATGAGTCTTTCGCATCGCTTTGGAGGAATTGTGGAATTTGTTGACAGAATTTTTTTTTTTTTCAGCCCCTTTGAGGATCATTTGGGCATGAATGGTCTGTATTAATTACTGTCTCAGTGTTTATAACTCCAACTTTTATTACCACTCCAAAAGTATCCACTTAGTTTTTGGAACCATTCAGAAGCAAATTTGCTGATGTGGTGATCGACGTTCTGATGTATATAGTGCAAGTGACATTGAGCTTAAGGGGAACTAAAAGCTGGGCATCCTTCTTTTCTTTCTGATGGAGACCAGAATTTATATCTTCATCCATCTCGGCCAGACATCCAGGTGCCAGAGGAGGAAAGCAGCCAAAGACGATCAAACCACCATGTCTGACTGCTGACATGATACCGTTTTTCTGCAATGCTGTTTGAGTTTTACACCTGATTGTCAAAAAAAGGAATTATAAAGACAGAGGAATTAATTGTATCATCGCTTTTTTTTAAAAAAAGTTGACAAACTGTGTGAAAAATGGGGGAAGGGATGTAACATTGGAGGATATAAGACAATGAAGGGAGTTTCATCAGCTCCCTGACGAGAGAAAAGCTTCTTGATTCTTGATTTTGGCTCAGTAAAAACATATTCTGTCCATGTTTATTCACTGACGCTTAGCAAGTAGTAAATAGAAGACACTATGAGAACGTAAGAAAAAAATAAGCACTTTCACATGGAGTATTGTAAAGATGTTTTTTTTTCCCTACATATCAGTTTTACAATATATTCCACAATGTGATACATTCACACTTTCTGTTGTCCCAATTTACAGTAGACAGTTGGTCCCCACTCCCAGTGGGGGGCCAACAGTTTGTTTTTAACACAATCTAAAACACTCCCACATGTCTGAAGTAACTTTCAGGTGAATATAAAATGTGTTCCTTTTGTCTGCTACCTACTCCAACACGGCTATATACAGGAGCAACCCAACACAAATGTATTAAAACAGATTGACTTCTTCCCTATGCTCTCCTCTTCTCTTTATTCTTTAGCATTTGTCCGTATTAAGAGTGGCTATCATCGGTGCATCATTTTCAGCTTTTAGTGTCGGCACAAATACCCTTATATCATTGGAAGAGTTCTTTCTGGGTTTGTGATTGGACTAAGAACTGGCACTGAGTTGTTGTTAAGTCTTGTCCAAGCACCGTTAACCCAGTTCACTGTTTATTTGAACACCAGGGTTCATGGCTGCGCTTTCAGTTTCCTGATATGTTACCACTTTTTTTTTTTTTTTGCAGTGTTTCCCAAGCCAGCTGCCAAATATATCTTTTTTTTTCTGGGTAATCCAGCTCTAATAATGCTTAATATAACTGGGAAGGTTAGGTGATCTCTATCTACACCAGTTTGAACAAAGCCTTGCAACAGCACATCCTCCCCATTTAACTTTTCAGCATCTTTTTCAGAAATCTTACATCGCAGACCAACACAGAGTAGTCTATAGCTGCGAAGTGGAAACAAAGTGATATCTGGGTTTTGATTCTTATCACCAAAATCTAAAACACAGAACGTCTCCTATTCAGTTTCCTGAATTAATGCACCGTAGAAAAGGAATTTTTTAGAGTTTGTCTCTACCAGGATTGGACATCCAGACACAAACATTCTTTGTGGTTCATCTTTACAGGTTAGATTATGTTTGCTGTATCTGATAGGTAATGATTTTTTTGTATGCATCTCTATCCTTTTAACAAATTTTGAGGAAAATCATTTCAACAGACTGATGCTGCAGTCACTACATTTCAGAAATTTACAACGTCCTGTTCAGGTAAATGTCCAGCGTTACTTTTCTAACATACAGAGCAATTCGCATGCAAATAGGTCAAAATAACTAACTCTGATCATTTGAACAGAGCAGCAGCAGGTTTCTGTGTTTCCAGCATTGCTTGCATACAACACTGGGTTTCTTATTACTTTCAACTGTAATTTTCTTTTTTAAAAATCTTCTGTAAAGACCAGATTTTTGGAGTCCACAATTAAAAATTGTCATGTCAATGGATTCTTCCGCCTTAGCTGTGTGTGCTACAGGAGCTCCACTTCTTTCTGCTCGTTCTTGCATTAGTTCAGGTCACTTTTCTTCCCTGCAACTTTCCTAGGCTTTGATCATTTTAAATTTAGCATGCTTTGACAGCTGCGAGAGCTGCTTGACTTTGTCCTAAGGATTGTTGAGTGGGTGTGCATGTGTGTAATGCATGGGTTAAGATTTTAATGATCACGTACGCCTTCTACCCATTTCAATCAAGTAGCCTTCTCCTTTAGACTCCCCCTGCCCCCCCTTTCTTTTTATAAATGCCTACCCTTGAAAATATGTTTACTTAAACCTGAGCGACAAGAGCAGGCAAAACAGCAAAGATTGCATTTACCCCCAGAGGCTACATCAATTGGCTATTGTCAAAGTCAAAGTAGATTTTATGTAAAACTCCAAATCCAGGTTGTTTGTATTGACCAAACGACAAAGTGCGTGTTCATTTTTCCTCAATCCAATTAGAAATCTTGTGGGTTTTTGACAGCTCATTTATATTTGTAAGTGAATGCCCGACGCTGCATGTGTAATTGTGCACCGTGTGGGGAATGGTGTTACCTGGGTTTGTATGGGAACACAAACAGAATTGATTTAAATCTAAGATTAATACGGTGGAACACTGCGATAGGCAACTGATTGCTTTTTATGATCAAATAAAGTCAATGCTGATTCATGCAGAGCTCAAAGTGGAAAACATTGATTTTATTTTCCTCCCCTCTCATCTTTTTAAATCAGTGGTTTGTTAAATCTTTTTTTCACTTCCTTTCAGTTCACATTCCAAGCCTTCATTATTCTTACGGATCTCACAGTTCTTTAACACTCTCCGAGATGAAAGAGCTGCTCTTGATGCAAAAGAACCTCTTAAATTGCCCTACATAACTTTTGCCTTCTTGGCCAGGAAATGCCTTAGCACACTATGTCATAGCACAAATTTGCATTGAAATGGTAAGACAAGCACGGCTCCATTATTAAAAGCTTCACTTTGAGGAAACTCTACTTTACTGGATGTTCTAGACACAACGGGATGCATATTTTGACAGGGGGGATTGCATGACTTACAGCACAGGAGCTCACGATGAGATTTAATTCAAATCAGGCACCACAATTTTTTTTTGTTTTTTTTAAAGGTTTTGTTGGCTGTAGTGGCTTTTATATGAAAGTAGTCCGACAGGAAAAAGTGTAACAAGAGAGGGGGGAGACATGTGGTAAATGTTGGCAAGCCAGGAATTGAACCTGCGACCACCATGAGGACTAATACCTCCATATGTGGGTCGTGCTTTGCCCCTGCGCCACCACAGCACCCCAGGCACTGCACTTTTGTCATTTAGTATAGCAATTTATTTCAACTTAAATATTTAGAGCCAATTCACTCAAAAAGTAATCCGAGGGCAGTAGAGTCAGAAAGTTGTTCCTAATGAAATCAGCTAATTGAGCTGAATCTTTGCTTTGATGCAATCCCTTAAGATGAGCACGGCTTCTCAGACCTATCAGTGGTAAATTGACAAGTTGGGAATAACTGACAGCAATAATACATCTAGCAGTATTAGTGAAATAAAGAAAAACTTAAACAAACCAAAACAATACCATTAGACCGGGGGGGAAAAAAACACAAAACACTAAAACAAAGAGAAAACACAACCTTATGGGATTCAAACTGAACTCAAGTCAATTAAAAGAAAAAAAATAACTAAGCATACTCTGGGTCTACCAGATGCCACTGTAAAGATCCAGTCCCATCTATGCTCTGATTTTGACCCGGGCAGCATGGTAAGCATCTGCCTGACGGTCTCAGGACTCTTCTGGGGTTACACAGGTTGAGCGGTTTGGTTAAATAATTGAGTGCCAACCCATCGAAACCTTTTCAGGCAAATTTTCAGGAAACGGCTCGTCTTGTGTCTTGCTGCCTTGTTAAATCAAGCCTCGGCAGCAAATAAATGGCAGTTTGGTCTTCACTCAAAAGGTTGTTTTCCGTGCTTTGTCAACATGCCGTCTCTCTGTTCAGTCAGTCAGTCTGTCAGTCAGTCTTTCAGGTGAAAGATGTTTGGCTGAGATCAAGACATAAGTGCTGGTGACAGTGATGGAGTGAAAAGGTCAAATATGACACATCGGTTACGGGGAGGGAACAGAAAGGGCACTTTGATTTTTCTGGCCAAGTTCTATATGCTGCATTGTAATTATTACAGGAAAGTAGAAAAGATTTCTCACTTTATATGTCCAACTTTATATTTACTTTTGCCTTTTCTTGCATTATTCCAGTAACAATGATCCGATTCTGAAGGGTTGCTTAAGTTCATGAGTGGACTAATGACTGTTAAGTGCAAAGCAGACGATGGAGGAAATTATAATTTGCTGCTGTTAATGCATACATCCTGCTTGCTGCCAGAGTCAGATGACCCAAAAACTCTGATGTTCAGCCTACAAGCTGTCAGGTCAGCAGAGTTCACTTATCCTGTCCAGCTCTGTGTCCTCTAAGTGGGTTGACATGAGCCATTTTTGGCCTCTGCCTTCCACATTTCCATTTATAAAGTCCAGATAAAGTAATTTAAGAAAAAATTAACAACCCTAATTAAAGAATGATGAATCAGAGGGGAGAGGGTGCAAACAGTGAAAAGACTGTATGCTTTAATTTAAGCTTTCCAGAAGTCAGTCACTGTAGGAACTGTAAATAAGGTGCCACACTTTGCTGTTTTTGGTAAATTTGACCAAAGTCAGAATCATACATATAAGTATGTTTTGTATTCAAACCCATGTTCAAACATAAACTAGCATGCATTTTTTATGTATTTTGCTAATTAGTCAGACAAGAACACAATGTCTCTATTAAGTAGGTTTAATTCATTAACTAAGCCACAGATGGAAACACTAAGACAAACCCTAACCAGCCACCCTGTTAGGTTTTTCCTCAAAGATTTTGGCCCATATTGACACAATACCATTGCGCAGTTGCTGCAGGTTTGTTGGCTGAACACAGACGAATTGTCCTTTGGAGTACAGTTACCTCATTATCATGTTCAAGAGACCAGTTTGAAGTTTTTCTAGTGACACGGTGCTTTATTTCGCTGGATGTAGCCATCATAAGATGGATTTAATGTGGTCATAGAGGGATGAACAGGATATTCAGGTAGGCTGTGGCATCTGAATAATTATTTTGGTCCCAAACAGTGTCAAAAATAAGCTGAGATAACATCCCACCACCCCACTTTTCTTCTAGTCTAGCCCCTCTGCTTCAACGTGAAACGTATTGCATCTTCAGAGATGGTATTGTTTTAGTTGTGAGGAGTGGTTATTTTAGATACTGGTGAATTTCTGCCATCGAAAATCAGTCGCCCATTCTTACAGGACTTTGTACTTCAAGTTAATTTCATTCCCACAATTGCCATTCACTGTATATTTTATCTTTTTTTAACCTTCCCAGTTAATGTTGGCAAATGTTGAATGTGGGAATTTACGCAGAACAACAGTTTCCAGACCAGCCAATCTGGCACCAACTACAAAGCTATTGTAATTTTAATTAATCCCCCCATCCACCCCCTCATTCTGATGCTTAATTTGAACTATAGCACATCATCGTCATCACATCGCAATGCCTAAATGAATAGTAATTGGCTGACTTTCCTTTTGTGTTAACAAGCAATTGGACAAAGTCTTATAATAACAATCATAAAAGAATGACGGTATAGAACATGTGTGTATATCCTAACAAACTGAGCCAAGCTTGTTATAGCGCCCTGCTCTACCCTAGTGTCCTCATTAGATGGAATACCCTTAAGGTATTTGTGTAAAGGTATAGAGTCAAGTCATGTACAGCACCTGTCAGAGTCTGTGGATGACTGACTGTCTGTTTGTAAATTTCTAGCTTCATCAAACTGGCCTCGAGGCAGGCCACTATTCATCTCCTCGAATGATAAATACTACGAGTTAATGCATATGATAGAAACGCAGCCTTAGACAGAAAAAAATGTGAAAAGACGAGCTATAAGAATTTGTCAATAGCACTTGAGGCTAAAATTAGTTTATTCTGCTTCTGATAATTAGTGTTCTGCAGTGGTGAGCCATGGGGCCTTCAAGGTATTCTTACAAAGGTATTTATAGTGTAAAATGAACTCTGTGAGGAGGTTCTGTTTGCTCCCTGCACATGTATATCCATCTATCTATCTAGATCTGTCTGTCTGTCTATCCTGCTTTCTTGGAACACTATTCGAAGCACATTTTGTGTCTAATGTATCTAATGATGCTGCATTGACAAACTGTCGCAGACGACATTGTATAACATGAAGGAATCACCCGGAGTTAGGGGACATGAGAGCGAGGTCGCTAATCCTGCTCCATGTGAGCAAGTCAGGCTAAAAAATGTTGATCCGTTTTATGTGTCAAGAACTGAATCCAAACAGCCACCAGTTGATCTCACATTAAAGACTTGAACAAAGCTATTATCCTGCACCAAAGTTCAAATAGTTTTGTTCTCAGCAAAGCTGCCAGCATCATTTTCTGACAGTTTCGGGGGCATCTACGTTCATAGTGATGTTCAACAAGTCTCGCAAAGTTCAGCTATTCCAAGTTCATCATCTTGTAATCCAGGTGTGACGCACTTTGAACTGCCTTGTTGCTGACATGTGCTATACAAATAAAATTGATTGATTGGTTTAGAAGCAAAGCAAATGGCTATTTCTGCATTATCCGAAACAGATGCCAACATTTCTCTGTTAAATGAGTCATCTGAACAATTTCACTCATTCACAAACCTAAGCAAAGAATGGAAGCGATACAAATATTTAACCCTTAAAAGGGGGCGGTGGAGATAACACTGGGAGTAAGATATGACAGCAAGTGAAATCAGAAATCTGGTACATATGATCATATGTGAATAATACTTTTGGATACTTTTGTATATGTGTCAATATTGGAAACATTACATTTCATGTGGAGAAATCAAGATATTTGTGTTTTACTTAAGAAAGAATGTGGATCAGAGAAAGACACTTACACATATTTTTCTGTTGGAAGTCATTATAAAACACATCCTTTGTTTTCAGAAAATTCAAAAAAAAAAAAAAAAAAAGCTGCATGACAAATTCAAATATTCTATGAGGATTTTGAACCAGCCAATCCTCTGGGCTCTAAACATAAAATTCACAAAATTGGCTGTCTTTACTTGGTTCTAAGAAACCTGCCTCCATTTTTTTTGATGAACCAGCATGTAGCACAGTATCCCAAACGACTGGAGAAAATTTAGCGATGCACACAATCCATGGTTTTAATGAATCATTCAGCCGTCCTTACTTTTGTCGGATTTGTTAAATCGAAAAAAAGTGACCAAACTGTCTACAGTGAAGTCGGTCCTGCAGTGAAGACAATTTTTGAAATGCATTATAAATCTCTTAAGGAAAACCCAGAGCTAAAGTAATTATGTGGTTTGAAGAAAAACAATATCTTCACTGAATCCATTGAGGTATTTTCATATTTCTAACAGCTGCTCCTCTGATAAAATACTTGGTCTTCTTGAGTATTCAAAAAGCAACACTTTTTGAATATCTTACTCACAACTTCATATCAGAACAAGATTTACTTTCCAGGATTTATAGTTTTGATTATGGATATTTAGAAAGGAAAAAAAAAAAAAAAATCATTCCACAAAAGTTATTTTGGAGAGTGCTGGAAATGGCATAGGCTTGAATTCGGTTCAGACATTGTCTTGTTAAAAACATTAAGTACAATCCATGATATGTGTTTCATGTCATGGATTGTACTTAGTCTGACGTAAGTGAGATACGTGCTCCATCTTGGCTTGTGTAAGAGCCAGACAGGTTTGAGGCGAATTAACAGCAATCGTTCACAATTGGTCATATTGAACAATCAAACAAATTCAGTTAGAAATGTTAATCAGGCACTGACGGCGTCACAATCACACTTTCCGAAACAAACTTATTATCGACATATTTATCAAAATAGAAAGAATTTCAATTGTCATTTTAGCATTTGTGGTTGTAGTGGGTCTTGGTGAACAGGGTTGTTCTCATGTGGCTTATAAACATATTAACTTGTGTTTCATTATCTGTGTGCAGTTTGTTTTTCATGCTGACTCTGCCATTAATAAGTTGTGACTTGGTCTTCTAAGCATTAATTACTAATAACTCCATGGCATCTGCTTAGATATAATACACACTAGGAAACCTATTTTGGTGTGCGGTCAGTGTGGGAGGGATGGGTGTGGGGATTGTGCAGGCATATCAGGTTGTTTAGCGAAAGACGTCACAAATGTGAGGGGAAAGGTTTTCTAATCCTGTTGGGTGTCTATGATAGTGCAAAGAGACTTATCTTAAAAGTCAACCTCAGAGGTTTAGGCTGCTTGTGTAGCATAATCTTACAAAGGGTTTACTCTGCCACCGTTTCTTGGGGTGTAAATGTGAGTGGGACTAGTTTGCACTATATTGGACAAGCAGTGCTGTGACTGACGGGTATCTTACTGTGACATGTTGCAAACAAAACTGAGAGAAACCATGCCAAAGCTACAGTGCCTCCGGGGAATGGGTGGGATAAGGTTCTCTCTCCCCCTCCCACCTTGCCAGGTCAGTTCGTCTTGGTATTGGTCTTATGTCAACATGCCATCTTACATTCCCCCTCACTCGAGACATGTTCACCTAATTAAAACCCCTTTCCTCGTGCCCTCAGGGAGAAATAGGGAGGTGGATGCAGAGAAAGCAATGGAGAACGAGTAAAGAAGATACAGCGGTAGCTTGTCAGAGACCGTGGCAAAGCGAAAGGATGGACTGGAAAATCGAGGTTGGGAGAGGAGAATTTAGCAATGACAAACAGCGAGGGCATGGCTGCAGTAACAATACATTCTCTTGCAATTTTGCCAACCTTGAAATGGGAACGAGTGTGGAGAAACATAAAGTGCTCTCTTACATTTTTTTTTTTTCTTATTGTCTTTTTCATCAAATTTCCAAATACAAAATTATAAATAATACATGGACAAATTAGTGACCGACTGATTCACAGACAAAAGAACGGTAATGAAATAATCAGTGGTGAGACAAAAGGACGCAAAGTATGACACGGAGAGACAAACTGGGCGAATTGATTGATAAATAGGAAAATGGGAACACTTACGAATGGATGGAGTTAATGACAGATGGATGGGTGAAACACATGGACAGATGAAAAGAATCATAGACAAATGGACAGAGCGATGGATGGAAGGAAGACAAACAAATAGATGCCTGTTTTGACAAATCATGATCGGGTGAGAGGATAGAACTTTTAAACATTTGGGAAAACCCTGAAAAGTAAAAATTTTGCAATGATCCATTTGTGCACGAACACTAAATAAAATAGGGAACATGTGGTTGAAGATTGTGATGATTAGGAACGCAAGAGAAACCCCTGTGCTCCTTTGTATATTAGCATCTCTTTTTATAGCTACACCTGTAAACAGAACATTGCTGCAACACAGAGGAAAGGGTGGGACATAACTGCTGCTTGTAATATAATTGCTTAAACATTAACAACTTAATTCTGCCTCTAAATCTTTTTTTTTTTATCTTTCCACTCACCAAAATCTGCTGTAAATGGATTCTTCATTTGTTATGACTGCAAATGAAGCCGCACGAGTATACAGAAAATACCCCATGACTGGTTGTTCGGATAGGTTGCCATGGTGAAGACAGTGATTAAAGCTATTAAAGCTGCAGGCATAGGGTTAAATGGGAGCTCTGACTGCTCCTGCTGTCACATATTAAAGAGGGAAAAAAGAAAGAAACACAGAGTATGCAAGAATGGTAAAGAAATAAAAAGATGCGACTAGAAAAAAAAAAGCAGCTTGAGCAAAAAAAAAAAAAAGGGTAAAGTGTGGGTGAGATAAATGTGATTAGCTGTGCTCAAAGCAAGGCATGATCCTACCTCGCTCTTAATTGATTTCTTTTTTACGGAAGATGAAATAGAAGGTTATGGTACTCCAACAATAACTTACCTATTCAGGCTTAGACAGGGGGCCTTTATCACACTACAAAAGACAGGGCTCGTTCATCATTACAGTGTGACATGTAGCACTGGAGCTTATGCTGTGAAACAGGAAGTGTGTGTGCATCCGTGTGTGTGTGTGTGTGTGTGTGTGCGTGTGCGTGAGCATGTGTAACAACCATCTGTGTGATATCATGAGAAAGAAAAGGAGAAAATGCTTTTCTACTGTGCATGTTTTAATCTGGTGTTTCAGCAGAGTGACATGTTAATTTAACCTCCTACAGGCTCTGCTGTCTGGGATACGGTGATGCAAGGCAGGCTTCTCTTAATCAGGATAATGTCATTTTATTTCTTTCTTCGGTGTTTCAGTGGCAGCCGTACTGTAATAATTCTGTATAATGCTATTAACAAAATGATTTCAAGGGGGGGGGGAGTAAATATGACACCATGACTAACAAATATCACACCAAATCACAACTGACAGCTGAAGTTGAAAGATAGTTTTCTCTAAATCGCATTGCTTTTCAAAAGAGAAATCACCATGTAATACAGGATTTGACTCTGTCCTCAGCCGTTTTGCTCACACAGTTGTATTTTGCATAGCCGCTCTACTGACTGACATGTTACACCAACATGTGGACGGGAACGAGAATGAAAATTTGTATTTGGTTATGTTAAAACATGCGTTTTGAAAGTGAAACTTTATTATTTTCAAAATGTCACTGTCATTGAAATGTAATGCTCATCAATGATTGCAAATGTAATCATACAGTTTGGGTTATTGGAGAATGTCGTTTTGTCCACGTCACACAGCTCGCCCCACTTCACCTGTACAGCCAACTGTTAATGCTGTAGATGCCCATAGTCTTCCAGTCCACATGTTGTCAGCCCAATCGCTTTTATGTTAGAAAGTCAATAGAATTTGCTGTGTGGAATCATCTGAGACACAGCTCTTCGTGATTTGCCAATAGACTGTAAACTTGTCTCCATGCCATTTGGGGAAGTGGGCAATGCCACTTCCTGTTGCTCTGCTGTCGTTCCTGTAAATAAATGATAAATTGTGTAAATGTTTTGTGTGTGTGTGTGTGTGTGTGTGTGTGTTTTTTTTTTTCTCTCTCTGCAGAGAGATTTTATAAAACTGTCAAGAACTTTAAGGCAGCTAAAGTAGGATTAGCCAGAACCTATGGGCAATTGGATTTGGGCCAACGCTATCTGGTGTAAATATAAAAACTATGTTTTTAATATTGCATAGTTAAGTCACACAGAGCAGCGGTGGTATTTTTACAGCATGCTCACAAACCTTGTACTTTACAAATCCCTTTCTGGTACATCCCTTACCAGAAAGGGATGGGAATGACTATTGGCATTGTCTTTCACTGTAAGACTAAATGATGTGACTGTAAAGAGAACTATGGCTATAAGTAGGAAGATCAGTCGTCCATCTCCGCGTCAGCTAACCCAAAATTGTACTCAAGTCAGAGTATCACTATTACAACATATTTTACAAAATTAAGACGTATGCATCCAAGAAATTACTTGAGTAAAAATGTATTTTGTAAAAAAGCTACTCAAGCATTAAGTAGCTTTTTGACCAGGACATCTGACCTCAAAACAGACAAAAAGTTTAGTAGTATAGCAAAGTTTGGCATTGTAAAGACTAGGATGAAAAACATCAAGAGAAATAAATAGCATGTTTACCAAATGAATCAAGGCGTAAAACTTCCATTCAAAATATGTATTTTCCAATATAAAACTTTTAAACTACTACAGTAGGCAAATTATGTGTATGTTAGAACAAGTTAAAGTACCTATGGTGTCAATACGTGGTGTTTATAGTATCTTACTGACCTTCATGTTTCTCAGCAGATAAAAACTAACAGCAGAGCAGCAAAGCTTATGTTCAAACAAGAGCTCTCTCTTTAACTCAAACTGCAGATGGTGCAGTTTTGGTCGAAACTGGTTCTTCATTAGTGAAGTTACTCACAGTGGACTGAGTAATCAGAAATATTACTCTAGTAAGAGTATAGTGATACTTTGGAGCAAGATTGCTAATTTTTATTGCAAAAAAAAAAAAATAACTATCTAAATATTTTGGAAAGATAAAAGACAAGACTGTTAAGCATAAATTTGTAACTACATAAAATTCGTACATGAATCACTTCTAACTTTACAATCAAACCACATTAAATTATATTAACTATCTCAAAATTGTGAAATTGGCAGATTTTTTTTTTTTAACATTTCTCAACAAATAACTTCATCAAAATCTAGTCAACTGATTTTCAATGGGAAATGTGGCAAGACTCAAAATGTCTGTCTTGAGGAATGTTAGACTATTAAGTCACAGGCAATGTAGAAAATGTACATAAAGCAATATGGGCTTCTCAAAAAATACTTTTGTATTTTGTTCTTTGAATTGGGAGACTAAGTCTTTGTGTATGTCAAATGACGACTTGAGGACAAACTCAAATACCTCTGTAGTAAAGTTGTACAACAGTGATTCAGATCGACTAGTTACTAGACAGTTACTTTTTGTAACTGTACAAAAAAAAAGAATGTTATCATTGTTGAAAGAACATGTGTCCTTAGCTTGTAAGATTATTTCCTAAATGTGTTGCCTGAAGAATTTAATTCAAAAGAAGTGGAGGTAAAATTTCTGTCATTTATTTTATTTTTCATATGTCAAAGGCATTTAAATGGTGTGTTTTTACTTTAACTGAGAGCATTGGTAAGGTTTGTCGTCAGCATTGTGTAGATTAGAAAGTGGAGAATGACAAAAATGACAGAAGCCTCAACACTATATCCACACTAAAATCTAGTGCTCTCCATAGTAAAAGGAAAAATTCAAAGGTAAGTACTTTCACATTTACTTTTTTCTCTCTTTTCTGTCACACGGCTGAATGAATCCATGGTCACTTTTAAAGCCCTGCAAGGCTGCTGCTTTTTCAATAAACTCTTGATTTTCTTTAAGCACAAGGGACATCTGATGAAACCATAAATCACTTAAATGAAGGTCGATATGCTAGAATTTTGGCTGTATTTGCATGAGGAATGATGAGTAAGAGAAACACCTGGAAGTGGCAAAATATTTCCTTGTCCTTCAGGCTGCAACACATGACTTCCCTCTCCGCTAGCACACTGCCTAGAAGTTAGAGTATATAGAAGTATCTTTTATTGGCCCACAGTGGCAAAATTCAGGTGTCACAGCAGCAGCCTATAGTCACCGTTTGTAAAAAAAAAAAAAAAAAATGAGTAAAGTGTTTTTGCTGCCCCCGCCGAATCAACCCGCACTTCTACGATCTCAGATGGTTAAAAAAAAAAGGTGTAAAGGGAACTGCACGCGGTGTTTGTGGGCGTGCGAGTGTCCATTTCTTTTTTCTATTGCAGACACAGAAAGAGAGAGCGAGATAGGAGATGTACTGCTGAATGCAGGAGTTGTTGATTGTGTGTGAGAGCTTTGAGAAAGGGTGCAGAGAGTATCTATCCGCGTCATTCACTCTAAAAGCCTGGAGAAATGGAAAGGATGGATGGGAGGACAAGTAGGAGTCAATAAACAGGTGGTTGGGATGGAGAGACAGGAGATGAGAGTAGTTTCATGTGAAAATGACTTGGAGTCGTCTCAGGGAGGGCAAAGGCGTGGGGCAGACTGAAAGAATACAGGAGTGACAATAAAGAAAGCAAGGAACCCAGGGATAAAATACTAAAAGCCTGATTACAAAGACTTCATCCCACAAGTCAAGTGGGGAACGTGATAAGACTTAAAAATTAGAGGACAATGGTACGTTAAATTTCGCAAGCTAGGCTATTTATATTTAACAAAACTACTGCTTTCATTCTGTTGTGACAGAAGTTGGGTAGTTTTGACCAAACAATGGGCATAAATTGTTTAGTATGTTGGGTTAGAGAACAGACTAGAGGAAGCCTCATTATTTTTCACAGTCTTCTCTTCTGAGCTGAAGAGACTTCATCGAGCCTCTTCCACGGGATGAAACAAGAAATGATAAGGTAAAGTTAAGCTTTGCAACAATGTAATGTCAGTGCACCTTTATTTCAAACTAAGGACTGACTTTGTTCATTTGGGACAATGGAAATCAAAAGTTTGAATCAATGAATTGCTCATAAATTTGTTGCCAAATGTTTTAATATGTATTTGGAACAAAATGAAAAAAGAAAAGAAGAGAAAATCTCAGACCCAGATCTCATTTCTACAAACTATCATGGCTGGACATTTACCAGCCATGAGAACCATGATAAATGTCCAGCCATTTATCATGGCTGGACATGATAAATGTCCAGCCATGGACATACACACAAGTGTGTATTATGCTTGTGTGTATTATACACACAAGCATAATACACACTTGTGTGTATTATACACACAAGTGTGAATATTATACACAATATTCACACTTGTGTATAATTATTTGAAGAGATGAATGCAGCACATTCAAGGGTTTGAAAATGGTACCTATAAAGATGAACCAGAGTATGGGAAGTCCAGGATCCATCCAGTGTATGTAGATATCTAGTATCAGAAGCGGGACTCCAGGTGGCTCACTTTACACATACCTCTCATTTGAGTGCATGAACAAAAAAAAAGGTAAACATTTTAAGCTGAAAAGTCTCCTATTGAACAAATCTTTTGGTTTCAAAGACGTGAAATATTGACAGATAATACATCCTTATGATGAAATGGAGATCTATAATAAGCCAAAAGGAAATAAATAAATAAATAAATAACATCTCTTCCTACTAACCAACCTCCCTGAACTAATGTCCCATGCTGAAAGGTTTGGCCTTTATGTGGCAGGAAATCAAAAGTGTCTTGCATTTGAGAAAGTCTTTGCACATGCCTCACTTGTGCAAAGACATGCACATGTGAGACATGTGCACCCTAACCCTACCCTAACCCTACCCCTAACCCTACCCTGTTAAACATTATTGACGTTTAATAATGAATGGCATGCTTCTATCTTAGCCAGAAGGAAAATCAAGTCTTGTAGACGTACAGTTCATTCCTCTTGACTCCGATTGGAAATGCCTGTGAGGAGAAGAAAGAAACACCACCACATATGCCCACTCCACTCGCTAATCGTGGCTGATATTTTTAAAGGTACCACAACCATCTACCGGCCCGTGAGTCGTGTCTGTATCAAGCGAGGGTTATCACAGCTAACCAAGGGGGAGGAAAAAGAAAAAAAAAAAGAAGAAAAAAACATATTTAAGCCACTAAACCAAAGGAAAGCACTGCACGCGTTATCCATCTGCTAAAATGCACCAAAGGTTGATCCACCCAGAAAAGGCCTATGGTGGGTCAGAGGTCTGAGAGCAAATCCTCACATTTGTGCTGCGCTAAATGAAGCATTATGCAATGTTTGGCCTAGCTAACTAAGGGCTTTTACTGAACATCTTGTCCTGACGTTAATCCTGCCAACACAAACTAGGCAGGGAGAGAAGCAGAGTCTGACCCCCAAACCATGCGAACTCTCTTTCACACGCACAAGTACAAATACGTCTTTCCACTACAGATATGTTGAATAAGAATTGGTCGATTTTGCAAACAATATCAACATGAGAACACATAACAAGAATAAAGACCTAATATTGCCAGAATAGGGTCCTTTTGCACGAATCCCTCTGTCAATGCAGCATGGCACGGTACAGGAATACCCTAAAACAATGGATACAACAGTTGGAGCAAATGTCCTTGGCATGTCTGGGAGATGAGGCTTGATTCCAGTGTCTGTTCCACACCTCATAAATCCCTTCCAGCTCTTGGATTAGCCCTGGTTCAACCTCCTCTCAAGACTGTGGTTATCCCAGTTGATCTTTTATGGTGTTTGACTTTTTTTCGTCCTCAACTTTTCGCTACAATTCCCAGATACAGGAATCTGTAAACTTCCATTTTCCTTGGCAAATGTGTCTTCATCTGTGTGGTAGGATGACTGTCTGCTGGGAAACTGGCAATATTGTGATTATCATAATATTGTGTATTTTTAAAATGTCTCTTTTGTAGTGCTTTTATGTAATATTTTAATTTTCAGAAAGAACAAGAATTGTTTTAACTAACAATTCTTACTGAAATCTGTTTTTTTTTCTAATTTCATTATGTTCTAATTTAATGAGATGTACTTGTAAGTTAAAGTGCTTTGTTTTTCACGAGTTTAATACAAATTTGCCAGCAGAATTTGTTTACCCTTGTTTCTTAAACAATGTCTTGTTTCTTGACAATGTGCAAAAAAGCATCGCTTTTTCCTTTATCACTATCTTATTCATTTACATGAATAAGATAGTTCAACTGCAATGAACTCCCAGAAAGTAAATAATACATTTTGCATGTAGCGCATTACTCCTTTTTCATTAGTGTAAATCCCCCATGTTGCAACAACCAGGGGAAACTGGTGTGTTAATGGATAATAAATCTATATTTAAGGATATAGGCAAGAGGAAATCCAATTTATGTCAAGGCTCTCTAGCAGATCCCCACTTTTATCCCCATACGCGCCTGGCTGCAGGAGTAATCGGCTTTGTGTAATAAAATGATGATGATGACTTTATCTGACATTTGTAGAAGGAGGAGTTCCAGATTTCTGTAGGTCTATATTATCAGCCTCTATCCAGTGAAATAATCCTCCGACAGAGTGAGACAGAGTGATTTTTTTTTTTTTCTACAAGGGAGTAAACACAAGGGTTATATTGAGGTGAGCAGAAGTAGTGTGTTTGCAGAGAGTCGTGTTTGCTTTGTGTGTTTTTCTTTCTGTGTGCAACGCGTGCGCAAGGCTTACATGCTCCCTCCATGTACTCGGAGATCCTTGGCCTTACCTCTCTCACCTGCGATGTGGAGGAGGATGATTACATACCGGTAAGGTCAGATTTATCTCCATGGAGATGCCCGAAGGAACACTGATACAAGAGATACATTGAGAATGGCGCTCCATTACCTGCAGCAGCGAGACAGCACAGACAGACAGCCAAAATAGATAATGAGATGTAACTAGATAGCTGTGAGAATTGTGCCGTAAAGCTGCGTTTCCAGACAAAACTCGACTGAATTCGGACTAATGATCAGATTACAGCCAATCACATTCTTCCATCTCAGTCACTTCAAAACATGTCAGGTCTCTACCCGTGACATCCATTTACTCGTGCTCCAAATCCTCCGGTTCTCCCATTTTGCCTGATTTCATGCAATTGGCTTTCTCTTGTGTTTTCACAAGAGCTAGATTCAATTAGCGTTTCCTGCGAGTTAAGTGGCCCTGCGGGGTTAAGGTCTGTCATGTCAGATGGATCTGTTTGTGTGAAGAAACAGGAACACCAGGCAGTCCGCTGATGGTGAGAAAGAGATGCCTCGGAACCCATCAAGTGAGCTTTTCGCAAGACCTACATTGCTTGGAGTAATTGGATCTTAGAGAACTTCCAGTCTAATTCAAAAAAGAAAAAAAAGAAGAAGAGACCAGCTATCATTCGTAGTCTCTTCTGGAGCTGTGCTATGTATAATTCCCAAGCCCTAATGTTACGTTCAGTTTGTCCAAAAGCAATGCAAAGTCATCAGGGCTTCAAGCAACTTCCCATCAACATGATTTAAATATCGTTGAGTCCAAGACCAAAATTTTCAGAAAAGCCAAAAAAAAAAAAAAAAAATGTCTGTAACAAAGTTGGCGATTATATGACACATGCGATAGGGAAGTTTCTGGAAAATATGTAGTCTCTTCTTATGCCAGACTAACTGCTAAATGATTGAGTGAATCATATTAAAGTGACTTGTTTGTGAGAGCCCTATATGACATGTTGATCAGGTGAAGCAGTATCTTTGCAAGTGATTTGTTTGTGATTCAGGGAGAATACCATAGCAACCCCGATACCTCGTGAAATCCTAACATTTTAATTATGATGGACGATATCCCGCTTTCAGCTAACGTCCCTCCAGGATTCCCTTTCTACACATCTGATAAAGCAGTAAAATTACTTTGCCAAAATATAAGGTTAGAAAGAGTCTGGTAATACCTTAAGAAAATACAAATCAATATTTAGCTGTACTGGCTTTCCTTAAAATTGTTAATTTTACTCTTCTGTTTTAACTAGACTTATTCAGCAACATACCCCTCATAAGAGTTTATTTTTCATCTCTGTTGCCTTTTGACAAAATTTGATTATTTTTTTTTCACTGTGCTAATATCCTGATAATATCTGGTTGTAATATCTTTTAAAGGTAAAGGTAATATACAAATTTAACTCTTGGATCTTCCTTTCTTCCAGCCCTTACTAGACATCATGAACATGGGATCCTCACTGCTTTTTGCTCTCTTTGTTGAGACAATTTACAGCATCTTGCAACCTTGTTCGGCACAAATAACGGTTAAACGGAGAAACAGTCCACAAGAGGCTTACAGGCTACTGCTGCCCTTGTAAAAAGACACAGGATATTGTGAGATGCTGAAAGCTGTACGATGCAAGAGTTAGAGAAATGGAAGTGGGAGGTTTAGATTAAAGCTCAACAGTTTATAAAATTCTTTGAACTTCTGCGTGTCTTAGCAAGTCGCTTATTTCTCTGGTGGCTTCAAAGGTAATGTGAACAAAAAGCTTCCCCCCCCCAAGAAGCAACACAACAGCAGCAACCCAGTCGCAGTCTGCAGAGTTGGTGCCAGAATCACCTGAGATTTCATGAAATATTTGATGGGGACCAAAATGCTGTGGAAAAATAAAGATGCAGTGCCAGCTTTATTGGTACCCTTGGTAAGGATGTTTAAAAAGCACTAAAACTAAATCTTCCATCGCAGCAGCAGTATCTTTCTTCATTTCCCAGTAAAGAACTTTGAATGATCCAGTGTGTGACTAGCGCCACACAAATAAAAGTACCTTTCACTGCCGTGATTGAAATAATATCCCTATTACAAGGCATGTCTCTAGTGAGAGATATGTGCTGTAACCCTAACCTTCCTTTCATCGCTTGAGGCTCATCAAAGCAAAGAAGTCACAGATTTGAGCTCCTTTATGGGTCAAGTAGGCCTCTGTGGAGGTGGGGACCTTTTTTTTTTTCCTCTTTAGAAAAACAATCCTGTTTCCTTATTTCACTGTGGGGTATAAGGAATAAAAGATGTTCAAGAAAAAGTCTAATCTTGCTGTAATAAACTTTTGTCTCTGTTCAGTCCACATTCAAACCTACAGATATAAAAATAGGGATTGACCCATTTAGTAGATATGCATAAATATCTTAAAGAAAAAAAAAAAGGGAAAATGTTTTAGCTTCCAGTTGTTTTTCTCATATCTCTCTACATATTTTATTCATGACATTTTCCGTCCATTTACCCTGCCCACGAGGGTAAACCAAGGTAAAGCTGCTCACTTATTCAATTAACACTGATCAGGAGGCATTATGAAGAGGTTCCCCGGCTGATTTTCCTCCCGATACCTTGGCGTAGTAGGGGCACTACGAAGAGGCAAAGGCTGCAGCTTGTGGTCTACTTACTAGGTCACATCAAGGAAGCCAGAAAGCCGAGGTCAGGCTGGGACTGTAATTAGGCATGTGAAACCCTGCCAAGTGTCATCTTCAGAATAGTGACAGTGAGGGAGTTGGGGGGTACACCACAGGGCGGTGTTCGATCCCTTCGAGAAAAGGGCAGACTTCATAAAATCTAAACCTGCCTGTCGACGCAGTGAGGGGAGCTCAATACGGCTGCAGTAAGGGCACAAACACAGATACAGAAACACATTGTGGTACAGTGCAAGGCCTCTTCTTTATTAGAGTATCATAAAGTCCTGTCTCCATGGCAACTACCTCATTAGAAAGTCACTGGTGGTGGCCATTGCTCGTGCACCTTTTTTTTTTATGTCTTTTATTCTGCTTTTGTATGTTGTTGGGTTTTTTTTTTTCACTTTTCCTATAATTGCAGTTTAAAAGTTAGAGTGTTACAAGCGGCGATAAATAATGACTATTGAGAAGATTAATTTGACAGTGAAAGCAAAAAAAAAAAAAAGAATAGGTTAGTGGCATTGCTTTGTCCTTTGTTTCATGTCAAAGAATATTGCACATCAGCCAACCTATCATTTCATTTCAAATCCAAACCAATAAAGAACAACAATAAAAAAAAAAGCCATCTGTTTGCACCCTGTAATTTCAAACCAGAGCTATGCATTTCATTTTGAAATGCATAGTCTAGGTTACAAGTCTGAGAACGTCTAACTTCAAGAGATGGTTATAGTCAAATATTAGAAAAGATCCCATTATGCACCCTCATAAGCTTTAAATGCCCTTTTGTGTATGTGTGTGTTTGTGTGCCAGAAGTGCCGTCATTGTGTGCCCGACAACAAACTAAGTTGGCAGTGATGGGAAGCCCACAAGGGATCGTGTCCTTGGCACCACAGCAGGATCCCTCCACCAGTGATTTCAGGACATAAAGGCTGTGGGAAAAAAAAAACAAACTCAGAGCCATGTTGGATCTATTTTTTCCTCGCTGTGATTCTCCAAAGTTAATAATTTGCAAATCCCCTGCAGATTGCTTTCAAGGTAATTGTGCAGACAAAGACACCACATTTGTTTATTACTTACAAAAACTCAAACTTATGCACATTCTCTGACAGCAAATATCGCATCCAACACACACACACACACACACACACACACACACAGAGGTGTGTGGTTATCAGATGAAAATTCAGGAGCAACATCTGGTTTATTAATGAATCCCTTAGACCATATGTGTCAAACTCAAGGCCGGTGGTCAAATCTGGCCCTCCATAGCTATTTATGTGGCCTTTTAGATTCAGCGGGCTACATAAATAGGAACTTTAGGATAAAGTATTGCCTAAAGTGTGTCAAAGGTTTGTAGAAAAAATGAGCTAATTGAAAAGGCAGTGTTTTTTTGTTTTGTTTTGTTTTTTTTCCTGCTCAAAGAAATTCACGGGAAAACATCACGGAAGAGTTGAAAAGTAGGCACGCTTAATAGGTTGTCCTTTTCACATTTATTTTCACTCTACACCTGAATCGTGACTACAGCAAAGAGACAAGCATCAGAAAATCTTAAGTGAATGGCAATGAATTGTGAAAATTTTAAAAAATACTTTTAACGTTACAAATTTTCAAAAACATATTAAATTATTTTAGATTTTTGATTCAAAAACCTTCAGCGCAAATTTAAAATGGAGTCATTCTTGGAAAACCTTACAGAGAATACGCCGATGTTTTGAAATTTCCCTTCTGTGTGAAGTCAAACATTCATGTGGGGCTGCCCTCTGCTGGCCTGGAGGCTCACAACAGCAGCTTGCTTTGCAATTTGGAGTCAGTTGACTAACCCTGTTGACGCCTCCAACAAGAACAGGTGACTTCTTACTCATCTGAGCTACAGCAACGTGCTTTGGTGTACATGCAACTTACCATAATTTCATAAATCTTTCTTTCACAAGGTTTGGGTGTTTCACTTAGTTCTTGGTCTTTTATCTATTTGTGCATCAAATCAAAAGGGACAGTGAACCACATTTAGGGAGTGGAAAGTGTATCCTGAAGAATTTAATAAGAAAAGAGATTTTGATGGATTACAGACCTTCTCCACATCTGAGACATTTTCAGAATGATGAATCACAAAGGCCTTTTATGCTCTCTCTTTCTTTCCATTTTCCTATCTCTCTCCCTCGCTCCCTCTTTCTCTGCCTCCGCTCCTTCTCATCTCATGAGCCTTGGCTTTCAATTGTAAGAGATTACAGGAGCATAGCTGGACTGTGGCCCGTCGAGGATCTTTTATTAATATTTATATGCATATGAAACAAGCCAATTCTAAGCTGTCTATGCGCAGCTGAATCCCGCAGCCTCATTGTGTGTGTATATATATATATAAATATATATGCAGGGATCGTCATGTGCGGGCGGTTGTGTGAATATGTCGCACTGTACAGTTGCTCAGTTTGTGTGTCTTTGTTTCGCGCCAGCACCAGCTGCTTAACCCTGCTGTCGTCCCAGACGACCTGAGCCACCGGTTCTCCATCAGAGACTGGCAGCAGGTTTGATCGTTAGCGCGACTTGTGTCTTTCCGTCTTCAAGGTTAAACGTGACTTTGGGACCAGAGGTGCGCGGCGGTGGGGCAGTTGGGGGAGCGGGGGGGGGGGTGTATCGGTGGGACTCTCAACCTGCAAACAAGCACGGAGTTTGACAGTCAAGGCTACTGAGGAGCAGGTATCCCATCGGCACAGGGAGCAGAAGGAGATTAATCTTTCATACATAATAGATAGCTAAATACTTTAAAACACAAAAGGCGGTAGGCGCTTGCACCGAAGAGGCCCTCCCACCACTAACAGGTCAGACATCCAGCTTCCCTCTCCTCTCCACTCTCATTAATACTCAATTACAGCAGTCCTTCAGGCTGACACTATTGTCTCCTCCAGGAAAGCTGGCCTTTATCAAGACAACAGGTACGGCCGGCCCCCTTGTACGCAGAGCTAAAACTGGGCAATCTCTTTGTCAGGAAAAGGGAAGAGAATGTCATCACTGCTCACCGCAGCCACTTTGCCTGCGTCTGTCACGTCGTCGTAATCAAAACCGACACATAATGAAGGAAGCGTAGCCCGCCGGAGTGGCTGTATCATAGCAAGATAATAAACATAAACAGCTTTTAATTTACCCCGTGGGCACTTCAGCAGAGCCACACAAACACATTTCAAGGTAAAGCGATGCGAGATGCCGTTAAGTGTTCCCTTTAAGCAGTCTTGTCTGCAGGCAAATGAAAGCTGACACCTGTGCAAGGGCCGATTTTGATCAGGTGACTGCATATTTCAGCACCAGTGTGTTGATCCGAGTTCTGAGTTCTATTTATCGTGACGTTTTCAGCCTTTTTTTATTCACTTATTCTTCCAATTTCAGTCGTATTTTCTTACGTTTGCACAGTAGGTAGTTTTATCTCATCTTGCCTTATGTTGTACTTGAAAGCACTGACTTCATATTATGAAATGATTGAGTCATCTCATGCTATAAAAACAATTTGGAGTCCTGTTTTTTTTCTTTCTTTTCTTGCTCCAAAGAAGAAATTTAGCTCCTTTTATGTTTAAAGCATGACAGTGCAATTATGCGCCTTTAAAGTTAAGTCATATTCTAACTTATTAATGGTAGCAAGCAGAGCAGTCTGTTAGACTCCTCACAGCAAAATGCACAATTAAAGTCCCTTGAAAAATCATCCACACAGTTTTATTTCCTCACATAACCACAAGCTTTAAAAAAGTTACATTGGGTGGAAAATGTCTTTACGGTTTGGCACAAAATCTCAACTGGATTTAGGTTTGGACTTTGACTTCATCATTCCAACACATCAATATGTTTTCATTCTACACCATTCTGATGTCACTGCTGTGGGGTCAGTCTGTTTTAAAGGCTTTTTGGGGACCCGCTTGTTTGCTGGGTCCCCAAAAAGGCTCACTTTCTTCCGTAAGGGACAAATTTGGGAAATGCACCACTACTTCTGAACGCTGCACTTTCTTTAATCAAGCCTGTCATTTTTTTTTTTTTCATCTTGGTCAATCTGAAGTTGTTGTATACTCTTCTTATTTCTGAACGATGGAATGAACAGAGCTTGGTACCATTTTCCTTTCACTTAAAAAAATTGTACAGTACTTTTGGTCAGGGTAAAATCTATAATCCCCACAAACACGTATTGAAGTTTGTGGTTGCAACAGAGCAAAATGTGAACATGTTTAAAGAGCAGAAATGCTTTTGGAAGCTATTATAGCAGATCATATTTGTTTTTGTTTTGTTTTTGTTTTGTTTTTTTTTTCTAAAAAATCAAGATTTCTACTTGATTTATTGCATTCCTACCGATCCGTAACATCCAATTGGCAGTCCCCACATTCCACTGAGCCATTAGAGAAAGGGATTCTGTAACATGACACAGTGGAAGATGTCACCAACATTACATCCTGGAGCAGAATTAGTCACTGAGGAAAAGAGTATCACTGTTGTTCCAATTAGCAACTCCCTGCATGACTTCCTTGATTCTCGGCTCCTATCTCTTTGCTCCTTACATTACCCCATCCATCCCCATTACACACAGTTTCCTCATCTCTTATGCCCGCTATTCTTTCCTCTGCTTGCATTAAAACTTTGGCTTCCCTACTGTGAGAAGGTTTTCAGAAAGAAATGAAAAATTGGAAAGTATGAAACCTGTATCATCATCTTCTTCTTTTCTTACACGCGTCTCATTGTTTTTTCTAGGTACCGTTCCCCAGGTGGAGCGGTCTCTGTGGGCTCCCAGTGTTATCTGTGGGTGTTTAGCTGTTAATCTGTCAGACTAATTCCTTGGACAAACATAGCGACAATGTGGAATTCCCAGTCCGCAAGGAGAAAGGACGTGGGGGCCATAGGGCAGCTTGGAGACTGATGAGCCCCACTAGCATAATTAAGGCCAGAACCTCCCTCAGGATGAGCCTCCATGTCCTTGTTTGTCTCTCTATCTCCCTGTGTATCACCACACAAGCACCATCTACCTGTGTCCTTTCTATCTCCCTTTTTGTTATCTTTGGTTTCATTATGTCGCGTCTCAGGTGGTGGCGGCGGCACGGAAAATATTTCATTCCCACTGTGCACGTCACAAATACCAGAAGACGTGAAACCGAGAAGAGGAGTGGAAAATGACGGTTCTATTAAGTGAGCAACTGTATTTCTCTTTGAAAGTTTGAAATTCATCAGAGTATTGGGAGGATTTTTATTTTTTAAGTTCCCTGAGTCAACATTTAACTAAAAGACATGTTTATTCATTTATTTATTCCACAATATTGTTGAGATTTTTAAAAGCACCCTGAACAGCATAGGCTCCTTTTTCTTTCCCACTGACTGCCAAGTTCTTGTTTGATTATTAGTCAATTACGGTTTCATCAGAAGTGAACAAATAGGCACAGCTATTTTCATTTTAATAAGTCCATAAGCATAACTGCTTTAATCTTCACAGATATGGCAATAATGCTTTAGCAAAAATGATGTACGCACAACCCAGCGTGGGTTGGACCGACCCAGGCCTGGGTTGATTTTCACATTTGAAATTCATGCGATTTTTTCTGTAAAGGTGCTTATTGCCGTTTCAGAACAAAACCTGAAGCGGCACTAACTTGTAGGTCAACTTATCATTAGTATACTGCATCATTTTTACCATCTTACCAATTCCGATTTCATCCTGTCGAGATTTTAATCAAAATCGCAGTTTGTGAAAAACGATTAAGTTCTCTCTCCTAACCCAGTGTTTGGTTAAACAGTCTAATTTCTGTCTAAAAAGCATAAATGTAACCTTTAGACTAGCAGATTTTTTTTGTGCATCTCCAACAGGAGAGCTAATGTGTGTATGTGCTAGCTTCACAATGAAAACGTCTGAGTAATTTTATTACACACAGGCTATGTGAAATTAGATATGGTATCTTGATGTGGGAAAAGCAAAAAAAAAGTATTAAGCACAGTTTGAGTTCAACCCATGCTGTTAAGACTTGTTAAACGTGACCTGTGCTAGCAGTGGGAGCTGTAGCTTTGTTAGCAGCGGCATGTGACAGCTCTGCTAGTGTAAGTGGTTGTTACTACTGATCTATCTGTGAAACACAGTGCCATGTCTCTAGGCAAGCTGGAAGATACCATCTCCTTTGCACAGACACACACATACACACACGCGGCACGCAAAGTCTAAATAGTGTGGATGGAGAGACGGGCCCTCAGTGGAAATGAGATTGGGAAGTAGACAGTCGTCCTTTTCTCCCTTACACCTGAGAGTCCCAAAGGCTCCATAGAAAGACACTTCTCCTTAAATCTCTCTGTCAAACTCTCCTCATCCTCCATTCCTTCCTTCTCTACTTTCTTCCATCACCGCAGGCGATTGGTTTGATCTGCAATCCCTGTAGCCTCAACACATTCACTACGTTTGCTGAACCTCACCCTGCTGTTTTCTCAACCTAGACGAACCGGCGCGTTCCGCTTGAAGCAAAACAAAACAGCTGCTGTGTCATAAATAGGTTTGGCTTTGTTGCCTTCATAACTCACTTAAGTCCTGCGCCAAGCACCCGCTTCAAATATTTTAACAAGCTCTACTCTTTATGCATTGTCATTTGCTTCCATCACTCCTCTCTCTCAGTGCTTTGTTGCCTCCTGGCACACCTACAAACTATACAGTTTACATACAGTTTGCTTTGCCTTTACTCTGCTTCTTTTAAAACCAACTTTCAATACAGAGAAAGACAAGCCAGTACAAGTGTAATAGCTACTTGCCTGAGTTCTTTACTGCCCTGTTTTTAAATTCACAAATACCTTAGTTTTGTAGGTTAACTTTCTCTAAAGTGAGGAAAATAACACAATCTAAGGTAAAATTCCAAACAGCTGGATTCTGAATGTATCATCTCGTTCAAATTTCAACAGCACTACGTTGTTATCCTGCTCCATCATGAAGTGTGAAGAGGGCAACAACAATGTTATAATTCTTCACCCAAGGCATGCACAGCGTTATCTGTTTGGAAAGATATATCTGACAACAGTTTGCATTAATCTCGCATTTTGTGTCTGCTGACAATGTTTGCATGCGGAGTAGTCTGCTGAAGGGCTAGGCTAACATTAGCATGTTTCATCTCTTTTTGATAGGACTTGTTGGTAATGTTGATATTTCATATATTGGAGAGGTTCCATATAATTGTGTGCAGAGAAATCTTACAAGAAAAGTATGTTGTTTTCAATATCTTTAAAACACAATGGTATGTTGTTTTCAATATCTTTAAAACACAATGCCTGAGGATTCAAGGAGACCAGGGGCTGCAACAGCCAATCTTTCCTTCATTGTGATTGGAAAGAGTGCAAAAGATAAAACACAGATTTACAGATAGTGCGTCAGTAGTTAACAACCCTGCTTGTCAACGGGCTTGTGCAGAACTCAGTGGCCTGCTGGGGAGATAATGTGACCATTTGAATAAGGTAAGCTAGAGAAGGGACACATTTTAAACACACAGGACTAGGGTTGTCAAAACAAAGATACCAACATATAGATGTGGAAAATATTTCTGAGTGCACATGTTTCTCTCTAATAAATGATGGTGAAAATATAATCAGTATGACATTTAGATTTAACAAACTAGCATAAAATTGTAGCTTCCCCGTATAGCTGAACTATGCAGAAGCATATAAAGATCATAACAAAACTGTACAAAGTGTTTTGTATATTTGTTCAAAAAATACAATTTAAACAAATATGGGGAAACCTGTTTAAATAAATAATAGCAGAAAAGTAAAAACAGTTTATTGTGTTTGTTGGCAGTAATGATGGCTATAGAGTCTAAGAGCTGGCAAGAGGAAAGACTTCTGGCTCCTTTGTGCATTTAATTTGGACCAGCCTGGCATTATATTTTCTTTGGTGACCAACTTGAGCAGGCAGGTGTAGTGGCCATGGGTCCTGCTAGAAAGTTTTTGTTTTGTCAGTGTCAGTCTTAAGTTTTCAAAAATAAAATCGTGAACTGTTCATTTGCTGAATTAAAACCACTGGTTAATTATATAGTCCTCTAACACTACTTCTGCATAGTTACCAATAGCTGGTATGTCTTTTATTCGATAGGGCACACATCAAAAAAACAGAGGAGTTATGAAAGTGATGCATTTTACTTCAATATTGGCTATGACATACTTGGCTCTAATAGCTATACAATGGTGCTGTCTGCAATGGGATGTTTTGCATCAACCATCTGTCCGGTCATGTCTGCCAGGCGCTGGAGACACAATACTGCTAACTGAAAATCGCTAACATTTAAACAAATAACTTCTACTGTCTGGCATGTTTATTACTTCACTGTGGTGCATCCAGAAATTTTACAGACCTTTTTAAATTCCTCATAAACAACAGTGTTGGTCTTTAAAATGCCTTGACAAGCTTGCAGTGCGACTCATCTTTGTAGTCCCCCGTTCTGCTGCACAACTAGAGTAAGGACTTCTTGATGTGTGTTTGTTTTTTCCCCATTCATCTGAGTCATTGCAAAATACCTTTAAAGTAGTGCTTTTGCTTTTGCTGTCAACAAAAATGGGTCCCAGAAGCTCTTCCATGGATGTACTTGCTATGTTATAGGAGTATTTAACACTTTTCTGATTGTCTGTCATTCTTTAGGTGAGACGATGAAAGGGACAGAGCGTTTGTGTTTGAAGCACTTCTGTGTAATGCGTGCACCAACTTGCGACAAAGGAAAACAACTATGTTTTACATTAATTATATTAAAATGTAATTTTTCTCAACCTAACGCAGGACAGGAAGCTCCAACAATCAGCACTGGAGGTCACTGGCTGCTGTAGACCAGCACAAAGTACTTCGAGGTGACACTGGAGACAACAGAACGACAACCTTTGTCGTATCATGACATATACTTTCCATTCATCTCAGCAAGAAATTTAATCTTCTCTGATGCAAATACGTGTAAATTGTCAGTCGGCGTAAATCTCCCATGAGTCGTTTGAGCTTCTCTACGTTTGACAGGCAATGATTGTGCTGTAGAAACAGACAGTTTCAGCCTCTCATATTCCTGAGGGGGGAAAAGAGGCTCCGGTTGTTGCTCAATAGCACTGTTCATCCAAGGCCAGTGAAAAGCCTACAAAGGCATGTGGGTGTCTGATTTAGTTAGCTTGTAAAATTATTTCAAAACTGCTGTTGGATAAGGATAACAAAGTAACCAAGCAATTAAATCGCGTATGGTCAATTTGAAGCACCTGACAGCAGCTGTAATCAAACATCTGGTGAAGGCTCCACAGATGAATAAAACAACCAGAGTGGGATTTAAAGCGTTCTTTGCCGATTCGCTAGCGCACGTCCACACGGTTGATGTTGCCTCATACGTGCAAGTACACTGGCTGATACAACATTACATCCCACTTTGGAAAGTTTTGTATTCCTCAGCTATGTGAGAGAAAGAACTGTCTTTTCTGACACTTGGTAAATGAAAAGGGCATTCGCTTCAAGCAGGTACGACAGCAGTGAGAAATGCTGGCATGCTGGACATCTTCCTGGCCAGGACTGACAGGTGAGCAGCTGTGAGGTTTGATGTTACCCTACCTCAGATGATTATCAGGTCAGGTCCACCCAAGGTTTTTGTTTGTTTGTTTGTTTTTTTTTCAGTTTATTTAAGCCCTTGCTCAAATTAAATCACCAGCATTGCTTTTTGTCATAGATGGTGTTTAAGACTCCAACATGAGTTGCATTCAGGTTGCAAAATTAAGGCTCCCACATACTTGGGCACATTCATTGAGTCTCACCTGTTCTGCACGTACCAAGTACCGATTGCCTACATTTCCCATGACAAATTCCTTCATTTCCTACAATCCAAATCAATTCTACCACTTTGATGAGCTAGTTGGGCGCCCAGATCTGTTTTTCCCCTCCATCAGAGCATGAACGGTTTTAAACTTTTTGCATTGTTTTTCTTAGCATTGCTGCCCAGTTGTATTTCTAATGAGATAACCTAAATATGACATTTTAATAATATTCAAAGTCATTTAAATCAGCCCATAGCAGATTCTTAAGACTGCAAATTAAATGTTGAATCATGAACGATGTCAATTAAGTGTCCATGTAATAATTTGCACAGCACTGGTTTGAATTTCTAACTTGCAGCAACTGATAATTATGGTGCCTTCACACCAAAAGCGTTTTGAGCATCAGGGCGCATCTGGCTTACATTCAAAGTCTATGTGGAGGCGTGTCAGAGGCCGATGCAGCGCGTTTCAAGCGTCTGACGGAAAACAACGGCTACAGCTGACGCGTCTCCACATAGACTTTGAATGCAAACCAGACGCACAAAACGTTAGGTGTAGAGCAAAACATCAAGCGTCTGCATTCAAAGTGCACGCGCGTCAGACATGTTTTTGACGCGCGTAACGCCTTTGGTGTGAACGCACCAAAACGTGACCTACATATCGTGGACTTCATGACAAAACTCATTTCAAACTTGGACTTGTCCCTCAAAGACTCGACACTTGACTTGGAGGGGTAAAAAGAAATTTCCGTTTTCTGTACCTATTTCTCTCCATCAAAGAGCTCAATAAAATTACTCTCAACTATTCCATTATCTAATATGAAGTAGATCTGTGGTGCCACACAGTAGGAATATTTAAGCAGAGATGAATGCAATCAATAGATGAAAGTCTAAACGAAACAAATGAGAGTTAGTAAAACAAATGGCTTTGATTTGAGGCTGCAATCTGTTCGAGTGCTGCACGGGGGCCGCAGAGACAGCAACAACTATTATTAATGGTAAACAGTGAATAAAAAGACCATAATAAGGCATGCATGATTAGATAAAGAGGAAAAGGTCACAGCAGGTTGATGCATCTGTCTCATTAGCTGCTTTATTTGTGTCCCTTCGTTTACCCTTCATTAGGCTGCCTGTTTTATCCCCTCTTTCTGCTGTTTCCCACATCTCTCCATTCATTAGGTGCCACCGCTCTCTATCGCCTCCTTTCTGTGCGGCTGTTTCTGAAAGCAATGGCTTCCAACAGTGTGTCTGTCTCTCGGAAATGTCACCCCAGCACTCTGCGCGGCGCACAACTTTTGACATGAGCGCTATGTGTGGCAGACAGGGCACAGGGATTAATTTGCCATGTGTGTATACCTCTGCACCAGACAGGGGTAGAGACTGTGACTGAGGCCTGTCTGACAGCAGCGTCGAAAGACTTTCTTACTGGAATCCCTCAAGTCTCCAATTGCACTTGATGTCACAAGCAGCGGGGAAAAGGGAAAAAAAAAAAAAAGCGGGGGGAGTGGGAGAGGTTTGTGATGGAGGAGAAGGTGTGAATGCAGAGCCTAGTAAGAGAGACAGGAAGACGGGTTGAAGGAAGGAAGGAGGAGACGCGGTGAGTGTGTGGCGTCAGGTTAAAAATAAGTGATAAAAGATGGATCCCAGTGCGGAGATCGAGAGTGGGCCAGTTTGTGGGGAGGTATAACATGTAATGCAGCTCAGTGCCAAAAGAGGTCATGTGTGTGCTTCAGATTCATTAGCTACAGAGGACAATAATATGCCATCGTAATTATTGCCAGTTTTAGCAAGAACATTCTGTATTTGTGATCCTTTATTAAGCACAACTAACCTCTGAGATTAAAGAAATGTCTCTACAAAATCCTGACTTACAGAGTGAGCTGTGGTAGTTTGTAAATTATTACACATTACTCTTCTCTTTTTGTTTCCCTCTCCTATTAATACATCTTCTTTAAGTAAATACAGACATGTTATTCCTTTTTTTTAAATCAATGAGCCCTCTGTTACAAATAAAACAGCATCATTCTTTAACCATAGTGTAGTTAGTTAACTTTTACATTAGCAACTAGCATGCAAATGAAATGTAAATAAGCTTTTTAGCGCATTACAGGGATGGATTTAAAAAAAACAATGCATTGTAGAACAACATATCTCTTATGTTACACCTGGTAATTCTTTGGGCTACGTCTCTACCAGAAAACTGCTTCCCTCATCCTGTTTAGCAAGTAGCTGAAGCTCACTCAACTGAAATAATCAGATTCTTAGTTGGATTTATATCTGGACTTTGACAACAGTTTTTTTTAACCATTCCACTAAAGCACTGGATGTAAGCTTAATGTTACTGTCCACTGTCCAGTGTCACCTTTGAGGCGCCGTTCCTCCTCGGAGATTAGCCGTTTCCAAGCACCTCTCCCCGGCAACTCCCTTACTCAGCTCCTTTAGACTAGCCAGCAGCAACTAGCAAACGCCTGGTGGAAATGTGCAACAGCGGGTCTCATTATGTGAGCAACATCTCAGTGAAATGCTGGTAAAAGCGTTTTTAAGGGGTTAATACCTAATAATGCTCAACAGTCTGTTGTGTTCCTTGGCCTTCATGATGCAAAACAGCTGGATTGATACTGTTTGAATTGCACATAGCTGAAATCCCCTTTACTCTTAGAGTAAACATAAAAGTAAACTTAAGTCTACTCTTAAGTGATCACAATAGCTTTTACGATGAAATAAACTCCACAGTTTTTAGCCTCTAAACTTGTGAACAAATTTGAAAACCCTGTTCTTTTTCCTTAGGCTTTACAAGTATGTGCCGTTCTCTGTTAGTGAAACCAAATGAGCAAGGAACTCGGTAGTAAAGTTTCTTACACCCGAGGGTCACATAGGAGGATGATAAGCACATAAGTTTTAACAACTCGAGTTTATTTTATTTTCCCCAAGAAAAAAAAAATGCCCTGGTAACACTAGTTGCCAAATAATAAATGGAAAAAAATTAAATAAATTGTCCACCCCTTAGAGCAATAAAACTATTAATGTTCAAATGATGGTAGTTCTCAAAGCTTACTTAATAAAAAATATAGATTCCAGTTGAGAATGTTCATGAACAAATCATTTGTGGAATGCAAGAATTATATATATATATATAAAAAATAAAAAAAAAATTCCCCTCTCACCCTCCGTGGGTGGTCTCTTTCATCCTCTGAGCTCGGGTCCTCTACCAGAGGCCTGGGAGCTTGAGGGT
>NW_006800005.1:2397369-2399152 GCF_000485575.1 Poecilia formosa | reverse complement strand
ATATATGGATATGAATATAAACTTAAGCTTACACTCTGTTCTCCAGCATCACCAGTCATCACTCCCGACATTCCAGGCTTCAGTTCGAGTAACAAAGATGGAGGCGAGACCTTCTGAAAACTCCACTCAGTTAACAGCTGAGGCACTTTTTCCAAAATCCTTTTTAGTGCAGGTTAGTGTGTTTTTAGCCAGACTATTTTTGATTAACTGTTTTAAAAGTAATTTGTCACTTCATGCTTGTAAACAATTTATGTAGAAAGCAAAAAAAAGAGAGCTCCCACGTTGCCCAAAATCCAGTGTCTGCCATTAGCCATTAACCCAAGTGTGAGGTACTAATTAAAACAGGACACCCACATCTAAGCCAACTGAGAACGCCAGTGCTGATGTATCATGTAGAGAAAAAAACAAAAAAAAACAACACCAAAAATATTCCACCGATTTGAGACACTGATGGCTTGTTTTTAAGGGGTTTTTTTTAATAAAGGGTAAGAATAATGTAAAAGTTACTATCCACAGTGCTGCTTTATGTGAATAAAAACAGTTTAGTGTTAAAGACAATAAACCTAAATTTGAAAATGTTGTCATGAATAGTTGGAGATGTCGTTTTCACATTTGTTCAGTGTTTGAAATATTATTCCATCATATGAGTAACTTTTATTTCAACAAGGCCAATCTGGTAGCATATTTAATGATAAAATTAATTATTTAATTTAGCTATGGCACTTGCCAAGAATGGAGCACTAAATGCTCAAAATGGTAAAAAAAAAAAAATAAATAAATAAATAAAAAAGTAAAGAAAAATCCTACATTGGATTAATGCAGTGTGAGTATTTTTGGGTGTGTTTACTTTTTGTGACAATATCAAGAGCAGCTGCATTTCGAATAAAGCAAGACCATTTGTGATAATTATGCTGGTCAGTGTTTCTATCTTTCATTTTTTCAAAAAGAGTGGTATCTAGCTCAAATTAATAACTAACCGATTAAAGAAATACAAAAGACAGCAACGGGCAATTGCTAAATCAAAATGGCTGACCATAAACTTACAGCCAGATCTGAACAATAAATGTTGGAGACTGTCTGCTAGCCAGCCAGGTTTTTTTTTATTTATTTTTTTTTATTTGGAGTAATGTCAGAAAAAAAGTCTTTTTGCTTGACCTTACAAACATAAACATGAGTTTTCTGAAGGCTGGTAGGACTTTAACTGCAACTTCGGGCTTTGATTAGATGACACGTAGACCGAACCTCTCGGCAACATAGACCTCAGGTTTGGTTTGGTCTGAAACGGAGAATGAATGCCCGCTGTGGGCTGTGATGGAGGATCTGTGATGCTGTGAGCCTGTTTCTCATCTGAAGGCCCTGGGAACCTTGTTAGAGAGCATGGCAGCATGAACTCTTTGAAACACCAGACGATTTTAAATAATAATCTGTGCAGTTTGCCAGAAAACTGGACATTGATCATTACTGGGTCTCACAGCAGGACAGTGATACAGAATATGTAACAAAATCAACACTGAAAGGCCAAAAATCAACCTTCTCAAATTATCAGCGCAATCATCAGACCGTAGTACAAAGAAAACGGGGAGGACCTAGCACTCAGTGTGAAATAATACAAGAGAAGACAAAAAGGCGTGGCATACATACTAACTGCAGGGGCTCTGGTATTGGTCGAACACGTGTTTTGGTGTTGAAAATTTTTCCTTCCCCACTGGAATAAATTTACTCAAATTAAAGGTTGGATTGTTCCACAAAAAAAATAAAAAAATAATTCAGGACAAAATATTCT
>NW_006800005.1:2261584-2396988 GCF_000485575.1 Poecilia formosa | reverse complement strand
TTATTTATTTTTCTCTTAACAGTAAGTAGTCAGAATGACTTAGGCTTTCAGATTTTCACCAAGTTAAAAACAAAACGAAACACGCCGTCGTTCTTAAGAAGCGCAGGCGTCTACTTCGCTCTCGCTCGGCTCATCCTGATGAACCTCACCGTTGCACACACCACACCTGCATTAACGCGGCGTTGTTGATGAAAGCCCGCAGCAGCCTCGCCCTCTTAATAAAGTAATGTCTGGAGTGGCTGTGAGAGCCTTGTCTGGGAGGGTATGCAATGGGCTGGGGAATAATGAGCAAGTCTGAGATAAATAATGGATCGCCGTCATTCACATTACAGAGGAAATGACTGTAATAGTGCTTGCCGGGTGAAAGACCTCCATCTAACACATTAACACTCAGGACAAAGATGGAGAGGGAAGGGGGCTCAGGATTGGAGGAAGAGGATGCAAGTGGAAGTGCAAGAGGGCTGATCATCATCCCGCCCGAACACGAACCTGCCCACTCGAGGCCGGCGTAAAACAAAGCGAGGCCAGGAGAGAGAGGAAACGAGCGCGACTATTTTAGTCGGCCGAGGCTGAATGAAACACCTGAGAGCTTCATTAGCAATGTAACATCTATCAGGAGGAAGTTCTTTAGGACTGTGATATTTTTCTCTCGCTCTCTCGACCCACTGTGCCTGCCCAGTTCTGTTTCTAATGCCCTCTCCCGGGGCATTAGAAACAGAAAGGTCTGAATGCAAGCCTACAATAGTGGAGATAAATGGGATTTGAAGCACGGGCTATAAGGAGTGGCAGTCATTAGACAGTAAGTGAGCCAAGCGAGTTGTTAGGACATGAGCAGTGCTAGTCGTTAGGAAAGGATAGAGGGAAAGAGGGATGGAGCGATGGAGGGAAAGGAAGGAGGCCAGTGGTTGTTTGTTCTAGGACTAAGTGCTGGATAATGAGATCAGACTGACATGACCCTCAGAGCTGAGAGAGACAGCTTTAGCATTACACCTCTCCCCGTTTCTCGATCACATTCTCCATGTCTTACATATACTTCCACTGTCTGTGTTTGTGTTTTTGCCTCTCGGTTTGCTGCGGCTGAATCTGCATCGCAGATGGAATATAAGCTCTGAAGCCAACAATGCAGAACTGTGTAAATGTTGACAATGAATCAAACTGTAGCAGACCGAGTGTAAAGGCCTGAGAAAGAAACAAACAAAAGGAGGTTTGCCATACTTTCACCAGGAAATTAGATGTAGTGGAAATATAGAGGAAGCTTAATTTACAAACTGGAGAGCTACTGTTCTCCGAATTGTGATATTTGCTGTTGTTTAAACTAAAAACTTTATGTTCTTTTATTAGTGTTCTGCTTTCCAAGGAAGCTATAAATGGCCTGGCGTTTGGTTTAGCTGGAGTGGGTCATCGGCTGAGATAACTCTGCCAACAACTGAACATTTTTCTGCAGCTATCTCTGCTTTTCATTAAGATGGCCGCTCACTGAATCAGGTTCTCTTAAAGGAGAGTTTTTTTTTCCCCTCCACTGTCGCTACATGCATGTTCAGTATGCAAAACTGCTGCAAGTCAATGACTTGATGCAACCTGCATGGTTTCCTTAGATCGAAAGGCTTTTTTTTAAACCAATTTGAATTATGAGCTGAACTTGATGCGTTGATTTATAATAAGGATCAATTGGAATGTATGTATGATTGAATTGCAATTACCTTTTTTGGTAAAATGTCTTGACATGGACGTGTTGACGTGTTGTAAATAATAACTTAATTTCACAAACATTAGATCCTTAGTGTGGAAATAGTTCCTGGTTCCTGGAACCACTGAGGCATTGGCAGGATGTGACTTCTCATCATGTCTGGTTTACACCTCAGAGCTCTAAAAAGAAACAAAAAAAACTATTTTACATGAGTTATCTGTTGCATTTTTTCAGCAGCATGCTCAACTGGAGGAAGGAGATGAAACCTTAGCGTCTGTTTTCTGGCAACAAAGAGGTCAGCAAATCAAATTATGGTTTAAAAGCGGTTTATGGCTGAAGGATTCAACAGTCGGAATTAAGCAGCTCAACAAACAAAAAACGGACTTAAAAGTCATAAAACTTTCCTGAAAATTTGTATTTTTCAATGCATCAAGTCATTGACTTGCAGCAGTTTTGCATACTGAACATGCATGTAGCGACAGTGGAGGGAAAAAAACTCTCCTTTAACAGAACCTGATTCAGTGAGCGGCCATCTTAATGAAAAGCAGAGTTAGCTGCAGAAAAATGTTCAGTTGTTGGCAGAGTTATCTCAGCCGATGACCCACTCCAGCTAAACAGAACGCCAGGCCATTTGTAGCTTCCTTGGAAAGCAGAACACCAATAAAAGAACATAAAGTTTTTAGTTTAAACAAATTTATAAATTATTATAAACTTATTATAAAAAGAATTTGTGTTTTCAAAGCTTTTAGCATCTTTTTTTCATGTTCGATGCCTTGCACTTATTTCTCTATCTATGCAAGATTTTGCAGACTAATAAAGCCAAACCAATGGCACTACCACTTTCCTATCAGCTTCCAAACTCATACCTGTCAAATCTCCTGCTTTGTCTGGGAAACTACCGTTTTCTGTCCCCCTTTCCCACTGTGCTCCCGTATTATTGTTTTCCCGTAAATAAACCCTATTGTCCTGCTCTCACTTTAGTTCCATCACCCTCCCAGCACTCTCAGGTGAGTTGCTCTCCCTCCCCGCTGTTGCATATACCCTCTCTTACGTTAGTCGCCCCCCCTCTAGAGGACAGCAGCACCAGACGATTCTCTGAAAGTGATGTTTCAAGAGTAAAAACGCATATATTCCGATAATGATGTTTAATTAACACTTGCTCATGTACAGAGCCCTTCTGTGTAAATCAGTTTCTGACAGAATCAACAGCTACGTTTCCCACAGCGTGTGTCTTTAGTCAGCGTGTCTGGATTCAGATACAATTTCAATATGCCACGCCGACTCCTGAGGCACAGATGTCTCTTCGGTTTGAGGTTAGGGAAAAGTATGCAAGCTGTTGGTTTTGCTGTGGCAATATGAAAAAAAAAACAAAAAAGACAGTAAAAAGCAATGGATTTGATCCTACAGCTGTATAAAGCAGCCGTGGGTTCTGTTACAAGAACTGGAAACAATTGCAAAAATTTTCATTATCATAAGTCTGACCTTTTCTTAACTCGCAGCTCGACTCCATTCGTGTATGACTGAAGAAAACAAGATATTTCAAAATGCCAAACAGTAATTGGCTCTGTCTATAATGTTGACTATTGCATAATTGGAGCAGTAATCTTCTCCAATAGTCAAGTGTGATGATGATATGCAAAGGGATTTATTGTTTCCTGGAGCTGCAAACAGTCTCATCAGGATCTTGAAAGCAGTTTAATCAATAGGAAGTGCAGAGGACACAAACGACGCACTCAGATTCGTCGCAGTCTCGACAGCATTGCCGAGCAAAAGAAATCTAGCTGTTTTTAGCAGGTTTAAAACGTATGGCAAATTAAGAGAAAAATAAACTTTTAGAAAGAGATTTTGTTTTCAATCTACAGGTGAGCCTGGAAAGGGAAAGTGGTGGCAGCTGCTGGTCACTTATTGGGAAGATTATTTTTCCCAGTTCTGCAGCCACTGGGAAAGCAGTGGCTTTTGGGCACTTTTTGGGCAAAACAAAACCAGGTGCACGTTGTTTTTGCCAAAAAATGACATAATAAGTCTATAACAGCGAAGGCCATCGATAAATGCTTGACTGGCAGTTATATCAACGAAGCCTTCAGTTTTAATTTGACACTTATTGATCAAGTTCTTGGATGAATGTGATGATCATTTTTTTCATTCGCAATCTTACTAGGGAATCTATCATTCTGGTCCAAGAGTGGACAGACATTTTAACTTTTTTTTTATTTCAGAATTGTTTTTTTTTATGCCTTGTAAGTTTTCTAAAATGTGCTGGGCCTCATTTATCAAAACCCGGAGTAGATTTGTGTGCAAAGATAATCGTAGGAGAAGTTCCATGTGTGCTTTATGAAACTATGTGCGTATACCGAGCATACACACAGTCAGGTTACGATTGATCTGGTGACTGGAAACAGTTGTAATTCACATTTCACTCTCCATAATTGCTCTGATGTAACTTTGCCGCATCGGTGAATATAAGGTGGTTTGCTTGCCCATTTCTGTTCCCAAAACATTAAGGATTAAAATAAGCGTTAATATAACAGCAAGAGCCACATGTTGGTATGCATTTAAACCATGCCTTTCACTTGCTTGGTTTAGCGTGAACTAAACTATTTTTAAAGCCGTCTCCTCCGGGTTTCGCAACAACACGGCACATACAGCTAGCAAAGTTGTTGTGAACGCGTCAACATTTATCTCAGCAAATGTATTTCGAATGCTGCTACTGACATGAAGTTCACACCAGATACCGATCCTAGCCCAGGTAATCCACACAAACTAATAAAGCAAAGCAAATTCATCCACGAATGAAGCTGCAAGTAAGGAGAAAAAGGGAATGATACGACATAAATATTGAGCACATTTACAGAAACGTGCTAGAAACACCTGGTGGAGTCGAGCTATTCTCAGTCATGACGACTTCAAACCACTTCCTGCACCCAAAAATTATTCACTCGCATTTGTAGGGTGTTATTTTGACCCATTCTTTCACACAAACTGCCTGCTGTTCAGTTCCAACGTAGATTCTTCAGTGGGATTACATTCAGGTGGCTGGCTAAACCGTTCAAGAATTGCTACTTTCTTTTCTTTAGCTATGTCTTTAGAGCTTTATTCTTTAATCTGTGTTCATTGTCATCTTGAGTCTCTTCAAAAAATGTTGTAGTACATTTACCCATTGGCCTCCTTCGATTGACTGCTGTCAGCATCATGTGTGGCAAGACAGCGAACACCACGCAGTTCTCGCCAGCAAAATTCTCGTGTGACTGGGTGCAGAACCGCTTTTCTGCGAAAACGTGACGTGTACAATGACATTTTAAAACTCAAGCGTTGGTCTCACCGCCCTGGCCTGTATTCATCCAGTATTTCACTGGCTTATCCAAATCTTGCAAAGCAAACTTAAAACGAACGTCAACACGCTCGTTCTTCGGGAGTGGAGTCTTATGTAGTGAGCGTGTGCAGAGCCCATTGCAGTCGAGTACAATTGTTATCATTTCTATAGGAAAATTGTATCTGCTATTAGCAGGTCTTTCTATTTAGACCAACTATTTAGAATTGATACGCAGGTCAACAAAAATGTTGAAGTGTTTAAAAACTTATTTTATACACCGTACATAAAATGCAAACTCTTCTTTGTTTATTTGATTTTGCATTGAAGTTATGTCTCTTGAAAATATTTCCTGTCACAAAATCAGCCTTCTTTCGCTTTTGCTGTGCAACTCCACACTATGAAAGAATACCGTGGAATTTCCATGGAAGGAAATTCATATGCATCTTTCATGCTGGTCACGATCTCGTGGTATTTAAAATTTAGTAATTCCACAGAAATCCTGACTAATGGATATAAAATATTTCCTTTTCAGAAATAAAATTTCAAAGGTTCAGACCCACAAACTTTCCTAAAACTTGAATTACTCTTTACACATTTTTTTTTTTTTTTTTTTTTTTGCTATGTAGACATTTTAAAAATGAGAAACGTCCAAAAGCGATTAGGTTTTCATTTGCTCCGCAGCTTAAATATGATCATCCACTGTGTTCATTCATTTGTATTTTGATGTATTTTAAGGACATTTTAAATAATTTAAGAAGTATTTAACTATGAATTGTCGCCAATATACTGTTGTTGTTTGTAAGACTAAATGTTGATATGCTTCCTGATCAGTTTTAGATTATTCTGCAGCTATTTCTGCTCACTTCACCGACAAAATACACATTACTTTAAACTTTAATCTTTTTTTTTTTTTTTACATTTAAGTATGAGTTATGAAACTTGACCTCTTTATGGTGAGATTTTCAAGCCAAGACTTTGCTGCTTATCTGATGTTTTTTGTTCCCCCCCAACAGAAGAAGTATGGGAAGTGAACTGAACTTTAAAGTTGTGTCAAAGGGCTTTGCTGCGAGTCTTTGTTGCACTGAGCTTCATAAAACTTTCTTTACACCATGCTGATCTGACACACACACAACAGCAAGTAACACCATCAAACACAAAATACTTTTCACTTGTCCCACATACCAGGATGCAAAAAATAGTCAGATATACCATATTTGAGTGAAGGCGTTCTCTGTGATTTCTTTGTAAATGCTGGGGAAATAAACGTATTCAGAGTGAAAGTGCTGTAACTAAAGCAGGAGGAGGTCTGCAGAGGGATGCTTTCATTTTACTGCGTGCAACCAACGGGGGGGGTTTTGGGAGGGGAGAAACAGACATGAAGAGCAGTCATTTTAATTTTCAAACAAGTGTTTGTTCTGCATCCCAACGAAACTTTTTACTTCAAAGATTCGAGAAATCCTTTGTGTATCACTTTGCACCGTCTCGACGTGTTAAATATAAGGGAGCATTTCTAACACGCGCCGTTATTTCTGTTGTGTAACCTTGACTGCTGGATGAGTGCCGTGATCCACAATGTCAGAGCCCCAGGTTTATTCAGAGGTTTCCAAGCCCTCTTTGACTTCGTAGCACAAAAGCATCGATCTTAATATCAAATTGAAACGAGTCGGTCGAGGATGCTAATGTTACGAAATGTGCACAGCAGACGGAAGAAAAACGGGCGATGAAAAAGAACACACTTTAAAAAGAAAAATTAAAGTTTTGAAACAGCTTGTTTTTTTTATTATTATTATTTGGTTTGCACAAGGGCTGCACAGTGGTGCAGTTGGTAGAGCTGTTGCCTTGCAGCAAGAAGGTTCTGGGTTTGATTCCCGGCTGCAGTCTTTCTGCGTGGAGTTTGCATGTTCTCCCTGTGCATGCGTGGGTTTTCTCTGGGTACTCTGGTTTCCTCCCACAGTCCAAAAACATGTCAGGTTAATTGGCCTCTCCAAATTGTCCCTAGGTGTGAGTGTGTGTGCATGGTTGTGTGTCTCTGTGTTGCCCTGTAACAGACTGGCGACCTGTCCAGGGTGACCCCGCCTCTCACCCGGAACATTAGGTGGAGATAGGCACCAGCAACCCTCCTGACCCTACTAAGGGACAAGGGTGTAAGAAAATGGATGGTTTGCACAACTTCAACACGGTGAAAGGCTGCAGGACCTGAAATGAAAGGCCATGAATTTTAGAGGGCTATGCCGTAGAATAACTGCGAGCAGAATTGATTGAGCAACATTTAGGTTTTGAGATCAATAGCGAGGTTGATAAGAAATCGCACTAACTTTAACTGCTGGTTTATTTAAGAAGCGTTAAAAAAATAGATGTTAACCCTTTGGAAACAGTAAAGTATATAGAAGAAGAATTAAGAACTTGGCAGCTTTGTATTAAACTTTCTTTCAATCTAAATTCGCTCATTAAATAAAGTGCATAGAGTTGTATCCCTTCATGTAGTCGGACATTCATGTTTTACCAGTAGTCTGATAAGGTTCACTGCGTCTTTTCTGCTTGTATTGGCTCCGATTTCTAAGTTTGCCTAATAGAGCTTTTAGATTCTCAAGTGGGTTTTAAGACAAAATGTAAGCTGTTTAACAAAGAAAAGATGATCACTGCCAAGAAAAACCTGTTACTGGATGTGGAAAATCCAGGAAAGAACAAAAAAAAACAAAAAAACTCTGATTTTTCTCTCTTTTTTTGGGAGAGAAATCTCATTTAAATGCACTGGTCTTTTTCATTCACAGGTTACTTTCAGTTATTTTATTTATTTATTTATTTATTTATTTTTTGCCAATCTGACGCACCTATTTCTGCCAATAAAAAGCCTCACACCTAGGCCGGTGCTAATGAACTGAGAGGAGCAGAAAATGGAGTAAAGTGGGTGTGATAAAAATAAAGTTCTAATGTGGGATGGAAATCTTTTTTTGTTAGTTTATATTTAAGAATCAAACCTGTATTTAAAAAGTGAAACCCTTTCCCAACAGACAAGAATCTGTACCTTAATCTGCTAATGAGGTTCTGGTTGCTGCTAAACTACCAAACTTAAAAATAGTTAAATATGACAAAGACCTGGCTGAAATCCCGTGTTGGGTGAAAATAGATATGATTTTGCATGATTAAAAGAAAGTAATTGCAATTAAAATCGTCTGGGATAAACTATCAAACAAATCTTACAGATTAACGTTAGAGGAGTTAAAACCTGGTGATAACCCCAAGACTAAAGGTTTTCCTCCTGCATACCATGAAAGTAAAACCAAAACATCAGCAAAAATGAAAGGAGATAGGTAAAAGATCAAAGTAAAACGACGACCAATGGGAGGCAGTTTTTTTTTTTTTTTCTTTTCAGCAAATGAATAAAGCTAAAACATTTTTAATCACGAAACATAATCTTTAAAATATAGCATGTCTGTACATTTTGTGCTAAACAGGAGTGTAGTGATCAGGACTTCTTGTTTTGTTTTTTTTTAAACTAATTCGAGTCATTTTCGATCAGGCGTTTGCTGGTGTGGAGTCTCAATTGCATTTCTAAAATTAGTGACACGTTGCAAACTGTAACGCAACACAGTTCACCGATTTAACCTTGCTCAGAAATGACATTTCACATTATCCAAAATCTTAAAGACACATACAGTTTTTTTTCTTCAAAACAGAATTTTCACTAAAAACTTGTCTTGTAATGACCCGAAGCTGCAGGCTAACAGGAAGTATCGAGTGCTCACACAACTGCTGCAGAATGGATATTTCCTAAATATTTTGATATGATTTATAAATGATGCGTCTCATAATGTATTTCAATGCTGTTCCAGTTAATGTTGTGCTGTTGAAAATTGCATGAAGACTTGTTGTCCTGTTCCATAAACTCAGTTCTTTTGTTATAATGGCCCTAATCCCATATTTAGGACTGGATTCAATCCTAAATATTCAAAGGTGGGAATCCGTTTGATTGAAGAGCCCTGTGGCTTTTCCTAACATGGCTCCTTCCAAAATCACAGCTGATGATCTATGCTTATTAGTTACTCCTTCTCACTACTGGGCTGGACACCTTTTTTTTTTTGTTGTTTTTTTTTGTTTTCAGAACTGCTTCAGTTTTCCAACGAGGTGTAACAAACGTTGCTGAGAGACTTTGGCAGATATCGACACACAGTGTGACAAAGTTGCTGCAAATCTGCTGGCTGCGAATCCTGGATGTCAATCTCCCTTTTCCACCAAATCCCAAGGAAAGTCTGATTGATCACTCAATGCCGGTATTTTTTTACTCCGAGTTTCATTTGAATGTTGCAGCTGAAATCAAAACCGATAAGAAAACCGATGGAAAATGTTCTAATCTGCAGGGGGGTGGACGGTTGTTTTGTCTTGTTTTGTTTTTTGCCTAAAAAAAGATGGCACAAGGAGTGGTGCCTCCTCTGCTCCGAGGTTTGTTGTGTTTTACTTTCAGAAATGGTACTCTACATGTCTTGTATGGATATTTCGGCTACTGTTGCCTTTTCATCATCTCAAAACATTTTGGCCATTCCCCCCCATTCTTGGCCTTAAACATCAAAAGGGTATTTTTGTCCGTACAGTTTTTGCACACTAATTATTTTCCATTCTTCAAGTCATTCTCTTTTTTTTTAAGACCTGAGAGATGGCTGGGAATGAAAATCCCAGTACATCACCAGTTTCAGCCAGACTGGCACCAACACCAATGTCATGTACCAAAGTCCTTACATCCCCACTCTGATGTTCAGTTTTATCAGGAAGTCATCTTGTCTTGAGGACTAAATACACTGATTTGCTATTTTTCTACACGTTTACTTAATAAATGAAATGATTTTGGCTTGTTTGACCTATACTTTCCTGTTTGCACCTGTATTTTTTCTTTCCTTTTTTGCACTGTTAGCTTTTAGCATCACAGCTCTTGTGAAGTCGTGCACTTGACTCAGCACCTCAAACAAAGCGGTGCTCTGGGGCTTGTTAAATTTGTTCACACATCACCGTCAGACAGTAGGCTTGGACCATGTGGGCCTGTTAAGTTTGTCTATGGCACTGAACTTCCTGATTCCTGCTCTCCAACTTCAAAGACAGCCCCAGCAGCAGCAGCTTGATAAAGTCCACCATTTTGGGAATACTGCACATTCTGGAGAATCTTCTGCATAATGCGGCTCGTCAGCATTTGGAGTGACACGGTATATCTTCTCCTTAGTTGTGTCTAGCGTACGTTCGTTGTATCCACTGGCCTGCCTTTGAACTCTTTTATCTATTGTCTTTTAAACCTTTTCAAGTCGACGGTTTTGATGTCACCTAACTCTTTAGTGCTCTTGATATATTTCCGCAGCCATTAAATTTTTAAAGCCCTTATAAATCGAACGCCGTGCTTGACACATTTTCAGCTCCTATCGTCTATCGTACAAGTTGTTGAGCTTTTGCTTTTGTATGATCCACTGTACCATTAACCTGTAAATTAATGTCTCAGGCTGATAGTGCAGACATAGCAGCCAACCAAAAGACACAGTCAGCACTGCTTTTCTGGCGCTTTTGAAAAACAATGGCCTTACAGCTGATGAATAGAACGGAGTCTGCCCCACTGCCTCAGATCGTGCTGCTTCGTTTTGAGCTTGATTACCTGTCTGTAAAGATCCATGGACGGTAATATCCCTCTTGAGAAAACACTGTCTATATGCAGCTGTTATATAGTCCTCTAATAGTTGGGCTGTTCCGACCTAACGGTACTCTCTTTCTTAAAGACTACCGGGCCGCCCTCTCAGGAAGAATTGCCATTGTGTTCACATCTGTGCTCTGTGATGATCTAGTTCACGCAGAACAGCAGTAGGGATAACTCATTACTGAGATGTATGCTACACCTGATGGCTGCTGGGGGATTTGCCTTTGAGCCGGCTTTTTAGGAGCGCGCCGCTTTAGTTCATTAACTTGACTGTTTTTTATTGCCTTTTGGTGTTTCACATTTACATTTAAAATGAAGCTTGTTTGATTTGAAGTTTTAAGCTTTCCTTTTGAAAATGCATTCCGATCGTACGACAACTGTGTTTTGGGTTTAGTCTGCTCATGTTGATGTTTTGGATCAGAATGCATCGGATCATTTGAAACTCATGGCAGAAGAAGGAGCAATTTAAAAAGGGGAGAAAAATGCTTTCACAGCACCTTAAATTTAGGTAATTCAGACATTTATTCCTAATGATTTAATGAAATGAGAGGCGTTCACGTTTCTTAGATAAACCTGCTTCGGTAACATTTTATTTGAAGGGGTGTGCATAAGACTGACATGACGCTGTCATAAACATGACATGCATGTCATGAACATGAAGGACTCTTTAGAAATGTTTACGACTGTTGTCATGAAGTGTCATTCGGTCAATAATGACACTTTTAATGCAACAGTGCACTAAAAGTTGCATTAAAAGTTCATCGAAAGTGTCGACTTCACATTATTCAGTAAATAATGAAACCTTTAATACAAAGTTCCATTAAAACTTCCAGGAAAGGCCAATCAGAAGTATCAACTTTGTATTAAAAGTGTCATTATTTGCTGAATGACACTTCATGACAACAGTCATGAGCATTCATAAAGGGCTTATGTCATGTTTATGACAGTTTCATGTCAGTCTTATGCTCACACCTTCAAATAAAGTGTTACCCAGTTTTTTGTAGTAAAGGTTTTACAGATATGTTAAGATGTAAAAGGAATTAATCTTAAAGGGAACGACGCATTACTCAAATAACATTAAACAATAGCTTTTTGTTCATGATGGACAGGCCATTTCTGACCATCCTTTGCAGCCAGCAGCGGCTTACGCTTCAAGCCGTAATACGAAGCTGGGTACACGTGTTCACCTCTCTACTTTTTAACCTACAAAACTCAGATTAATTTTTAATTTTTTTTCTGTTTCAACTTTAGGTTTCAGACTCAACTAGCATTGCTTGAGGCTATCAGACTGCGTGCAAGTCCCTCTGGGGCCACAGAAAAACTTCTGACAACTTCTAAAATACATGCAGTAGTAATTCCCAACACCAGTAAACAGACTTTGATGTTAAAAATTGGTGAAGTTTTTCTGCAAGCCCTGGGACAAAAACATGCGTTACCACCCACACAGCTGAGTGGAAGCATTCCTTGGCATTACTTATAACTATGAAGTATCTGGTCTTGTTGCACAAACATGGTGTCATTTTTACAGTACTGCAGAAGTCCAAAAATCATTAAAAAAAAAAAAGGGTGTGTGCTGACCTTTGAAATAAACTGCATATCTTGAGTATAGGGAATAAACAAACCAACTTTAGTTAGACAGAATAAGGCAACATTAGGCCACTGTGAATGACTGTCACTAAATATGCTGAACATATTTTACATCTGGACGGTGAACGATGATGATGATACATGGTGGTTTGGAAAACGTCTGACAAAATAACAGATGTGAGCACAACATAATAAATCCATCCTTTTCCCAAACACTAATAGATTTATCATTCCTTGAGGTGTACTTGGAGGAACCGGGAGTCTATAGCCAAAAACAGCTTGGTTGGATACGACTGAGCTCTGAGCCAGGGTCAGAGCCTGGCAGGTGGTGTGCCACAGCTGTCTCCAAGCATCATTTTCCATGGAGCCTGAATACAGATTTGAAGAAGAGCTTTAATGCTGTGTTTATTCTTATTTGGCAAACTTTTGAATTGTAAATAACATGCATTAATTTAACTTTTCTCTCTCGCTTTTTTTTTTTTTTTTTTTAGAATACCCTAAAGGATGGAACATCAGAGAGCATTTTTTTCTCATCTTTTGACTTTGTACCTTATGTCAAGAAGGTGAGTCAGGAGGATGTTTTGGAGAATAAAAGATTTTATTTCAGAAGATGGCACAACACCCAAGACTTGCAAAATGTTCACTGACAGGATGCTTTTCTTAAAATCTGAAGGATGATGCTTTAAAAAGTAGCACATTCCTCAAAGAAAATTACATATCGTCAAGGTAAAGACACAAATTAGACACTGTTCTAGTGTGGAGTCTTACATCTTCAGTTTCATGGAAACATATTTGAAAATCAGACTGTAAATCCTGATCAAAAAAGTCCTAGTTTAGTGGTGCTATAGCACCTAAACCAAAAGCATGTAACTGCAAACAGCTCCTGTTGTTGCAGTTGTCAATAGTTTAAAGCTATAACAATATTACAATTAAAAAAATAAATAAAAAAAAAACAAATGTGAGAAATTCTGGAGATATTTTGATAGAGCATTAAAGATCCCATTTTTACTTTTTAAAGTGCTAAGAATGAAGAAGCTAAAATGATTTTGCTAATCCCTGGCTAGCTGCCCCGCTAACTAGCCTGCTGTAGCTTGGGGTCTTGTTTCATGCTAACTCCCGACGTTTATTTTGAAATACTGACGTTTCCATATCCACAGATGGGTGCAGCCTTATTGTGTACATGTGTAATTTTTGCTCGCTTTCTCTCATTACAGGGTGTGACAGGTGGGGAGGTTCTCACAGCTGAAGCTCATCACGACTAGGCAGATGCCAAATCAGTCCAACAACTCATCTGCCTGTCTAAAAGAACTAAATTCTGCTCTTTCATATTTTGGGTCAGGATTGACCTGGGCACTCTGTGGAAGAGGGTTCTGATTCAAATGCATCTTCTGAAAATGTTTGACTATTGGATAGAAAAGCATAATATATGGAGCTCTGCCAAATGTTATGCCACTTCCTTGTTGAATTATCTGTTATTATGTTGCCTTCTGCTAATGCTAAGTTGTGGCTTAAATGCTTCGATGACATACATCTACAGAAAATAAAATCCATATGAATTAAACTTAATTGAGTGGGCAGTCTTTACACTTTACCATTCGACTGGCCTTCATGTTTTAAAGCTGGGTCTGGGAAAGTCACTACTTTTAAAACACTATTGTCATAATTCCCATAAACCCTCGATTATTGCCTGGAACACTGTTGCTGATTGGTTGCGACAACCCCCAGGAAAGTTTTGGATAGAAACTAACAAAAAAATGTCTCATTTATTTTGACAGTACAGTTAACAGGCTGTTGCACCAATGTACCACATGCCTTCCTTTTTGAAAACACACATTTGACAAGTCTCAGTAATTCTTAGCAGCTTCATCGCTACATCTTAAAATCACCAAGTCTAGACAGTAATTGCCTTTCAAGGAACTTTGAGAAGCACTTCGTACAATACTCCACAGTATGATGAGACCGTTTTCTCTCTCTCTCTCTGTCTCTCTGAGACGTGATGTAACAGGAGTGGAGGTACTTTGTGACTAAGACATTTAAGCAGGAGTTGAAGACCCTAGAAAACAGCATTTATCTAGGTGGCAACCTTGCTGACCTGCAGCGCAGCCCCGAATGTCTCTCAAAAATCAAACATCTGGAATAATCTCTTGGGATTTCGTGCTTTGCGGTGTCTCAGGCAGGAGCTTTTATGTTTCTCGAAGCGAAAAAAACTTGGTATCTTGCAGCCAGGACAACTCTGTCCGTCTATCCAAACATAATGCAAAGAGCCCTGGTAAGCAGTTATTTCCATTTGGCTGTATTGATGGATGGAGGATATGCTTGCAAGAGAAAGATCTGGCTGCATAATGAAGGGCGAGAGGATGCTGAGCAGAGGAGGGTGAGCAAATAACGTTTGAGAGCGAGCCACTCTTAAGAGATTGTGGTAACTCAAAGTGGGAAAACAAAAAAATAATAAATCCGACTCAGCAAAAACAAAAAACAAAAAAACACAAAAACCTACAGCCAACAGCAGGACAACCACCAGCAAAGGTTTACTTAAAAACACTCAAACTAGCTATCATACTTGTAGTATGATAGTTTGTGCTAGTTCTCTTTTATTTTGACATTGTGAATTATTGTCATCACCAGGTGGCCTTGGTGTCTGATTACCGATTTGGTGTTCACACCCACGCAAATGTGAAGATTTGTAATGGAGACTTGCTGTAATTTTATGCTGTTCTGAAAAAAAAAACCTCTCTCCATTAGGTGTTTAGTGGTTTAGTATTTCTACATACACAGCCAAACTGAGACATTATGATGATTTATTATGCTACTGTAATGGGCTCTAATAGAATATACCTATCCAGCTACTAAAAATATAAAGACGGAGAGCTACTGTTTTACGCCACTGGTTGAGCTTATATGGAGGCTAAAGACACCTTACAGCAGTTTATACAGCATCCTTCATTTCTATTGACCCCCTTGATGTGGATTTTGAGAAAAGCCTTAAAATAATTCAGGTGTCATTCCAGTAACTCTCGTGTGATACAACAGAAAAATTCACTCCTTAGAATACCTTTTGCTCAATGGGGGGAAAGTTTCACGTGACAAATGATTGCTTTTTATCTTTTTTTTTCTTTTACAAAATTTGCTCTGACTTATTGGTACGTACATGTAAATTAAAGGCAGTCACTCTATTTTTGTTATTTAGACTTTACTTTTTCAAGGTTTCTGGGAACTTTCAATAAACAATAATCAGTTTAAAGATGAGCAGAGACCCATAACCAGTTAGAGGGCACTAACCTGGGCGTAAACCCAGGTCTTTCTTGTCACCTGGATATTTAACTGGAACTGTTCACTTTGGTTATTGACCATTTTAGCAACAAATATTCTAGTTGTGTTCACTCTGGTAAAGGATCAGTAATGCTCAGGGGCTTTTTTTTCCACTTTGAAATATTAGCACATTTAAAACAAAAACCTGGTTAGCCACCTCTTAATATAGGTTATCATAAAGGAATTTGGAAGCATGATAAAAAATAAAATAAAAAAAACCTAAAATGTTAATTTTGTATTCATGCAACAGCCATAAGAAATGTAATGTTTTAACTTGATGTTTTTTTTGCTACACCTCTTCACAAGGAATGGCAATAATTGCACACTTTAGGAACTGATGCTACATTTATTGAATCTATAGCTTAGTTCATAAAACATTTCCATTGAAAATCCACAAAGACAAACCACTTCTAATCTTCACGCAGTCATTCATAAATAACACGCGCAAGCTTGGCTGTGCATTTAAAAAAAAAAAGTCAGAAGTGCAATACACCACGATGTGTCATTGTGCATCGACATCAGCTCTTCTGATGTTTATATCATTCTTTTTAATGCCATCTTTAAGTGTTAAGTGAAAGAGGCTCATTTTACCTCTGCAACATTAGAATTCTGTAAAATTGTTGAACTCTGAAAAGGAAATTTGTTGCCCTCAACAAAACAAAAAAACAAACAAACAAAAACAGTATTAAATGTATGTATGTTGTGTAATCAGCAACCGATAGAGCATTGGCTCATAACTTTTTTGTTTTCATTGACTTTGAAGAAAACTATCCTATGAAGTTAAACTTACCTACAAGTCTGGTATATCTGCTCATAAGCTGTTACATGAAGAAGAAGAAAAAAGAAAGATGTGCTGCAGGTGTTTTTGTATTTTAGTTCTGCTTTTGGCATTCCTAGACTGTGTTCTAGAAACAAACATTTTCTTTCTAAATCACCTGGAATCAGACCCCAGTGGACACCTAAACATGTAGGTCCGACTGTAAAAGCCCACTGCTGTTTTGGTGAATCACATAAATAAGTGCCGTGACCACGTTGGCCATCAGCCCTCTGTTATGCAATCACAGCGTTCCTATTGCTCTGCGTGGCAGCGCATAAGCAAACAGACGAAAAGAGCTGTATTTCCTACAGCCGCTCAGATGTCAGAGAGGAAATGCTGGTTTCAGTGCTTTGTGACAGCCGCTGAATGATTCCAATCAAGGGAATGACACACAGACATAATAGTTTCAGTGAGAGTACTCTCCAAGTCGATCAGTCAGAGCTTCACATCTGTTGAACTGATCGGCTGATCGGGTCGTCTTCTTTACATCTGCATCTTGGTCCATCCTAAGTAGGCAAACAGATTGTCAGATTGCTTCGTATTAGACTGAAACTCTTCAACCAGACATCAGTTTCTAGATGAGTGCAAACTGTAACTGTATTCATTGTTTTGAAAAATTAACCCAAATGTTTCCTAGAAATATAACTTGCTAAAAATCTTGTCAGCATGCCTTTTTTTTTGCCTTATTCTCTGCTGTCATTCCATCAAGAGTTTGAAAACTTATGCAAGGATGATGTGTCAAAGATCACAGCTTTAAGCCCCCTTATGACAGTTCTCTGATGCCAGGCATTGATTTTTATTCCAGACTCCACCAACCCTTCTCAATACCAAGCCTCTTCGCTAATTTCGCCATAAGGCTTCTCCTCAAAGATATCAGAAAATTCAGCTTCCTTCACCCCAACTGCAGCAAAACCATCACTTTTCCTCTTCTCAAAAGCCTTTTCTTGGCTCTTAACACCAGTCCCTACTCCTATTGTGTGAAAGCACTCATGTCAAGAACCTTCCATCTAGACTTTTACGGGTTCCTCAGATAAGGGGAATTCATCTTTCCGACCAACAAATTTAATTTTAATGTATCCAGAGACCCAACTTGCTCCAATCTGAAATTTTATCCCGACTGTTTTGATCTCCTCTTGAAGCGTTCTAAAGGTAAAGGTCCATGCACCAGTTCAGTCGCTCGCTTAGATGGCGTGTTCTGGCCTTTACTCACCATGCTCAAATTTACCCTTTAACTCTGTCAGTCCAGCCCATTCTCTAAACCTCATAGGGGAATCAACCCCTTGAATTCCCCTATGACAGCAACGCCATCCAGGGAATCCCCTCAGCTTCTGCAGGTTTTGGGCTTGTCCTCCAAATTCCCAATATCTCAGTCTGATTAAACATCTCTGGAACACAGTGGACAACCACGCGCAATCTATTGACACCCCACCTCACAATTTATGGGACTTACAGGATCTGCTGGTGACATATTGCTGCTTGATATCACAGCACACCTTCAGGGGCCAAGTTGAGTCTAGTCCTTGGCCGGCTAGAACTGTTTTGAGGGAACAAGAGGGGACTAACTCTCAATTAAACAGGTGGTTTTATTGTTCTGCCTGATCAGTTTGAACATACCAGCGTTGGTTCCCCCCGCCTCCCACGTCTGAATGTCAAATCACAATACCACATATCCCACCGTCTTCTCCGAACGTCTTCTCCGAACGTCCAGCTCGCTTTCCTTCCGTCTACATCCCTCTGCTTTGAGACCCCCACTCCTCTTATATCTACATCTTACATTCATTACCACGTGGCCTTGGCTCAGTCTGCTGTCTCCCCTTCTGTGCTGTTCAATTACTCTGTCTTCCCGGGGCAAGCACTGGTGTCAAGCTACTGTAATGACTTTCTGATTATCTGTCTTTATGTGATGAATGAGATGGAAATGTACCACCTCTGCCAAACGGGGCTGGCACAGTGCCAGGCTGCCACACCACAGCCATGGAGGACAGGAGCAGGGAGAGGCAAGCAAAGGACGCAAACATGAAGCATGGAGACACATCTACCGGAAATGATCAACAGCGAGCATGTTTGGAAGGCCGTGGGGAAGCACTCAAGCTGGGACTAAGTCAAAGCATTCCCTTTTTTTAAAAGAAGTCAGGTAACAAAAAAAAAAAAAATAGTGAATTTAGTGTGTAGATGGAACTGCTACAACTTAGTCCCTCCCAAATAAGGCGCAAGGACAAAATTGTGGTCTGTTTTGCCATCTAAATCAAGGCGACTTCCAAGATGTAAAGTGATTGTTCATGCTTGACTTTGACCTTCTGAAACTCTCCTATTGATTTTCTCCCTTTCTACCGTGAGTGTTGATGCCTGCTCTGCCTCTAATGTGCTAGAGGTAAAAAAAAAAGAAAAAAGGGAAAAAAAAGAAAAAAGAAAAGAAAAAAAGAAAGAGCTTGTGACATAGACATGGTTAACCATAGGGCCAGGGAGGATGCCATCCGATATGGGCCAGCCACCTGAGAAAGCAGGCCTTGCTCCAAGTCACCACTCACTCCCCTCCACCCACTTCATCTCCAGTTCTATTATTCATCCCTCTTTCAAATGCCTTTTATGCTGCTCAATTACCCCTCCAGCAGCCCAGTGTGGACACTGTAATGACATTCTGATTATCAGTCTGTAAATGAGAAATGAAATGAGTGTGTGATGCCATGCCAGGGGAAGAATGGAAAGCCTTTTAAATAAAAAAAAAATAAAAAAAAACGAAGGCGAAGGAGGGGAGGGGAGGGAAATGGCAGAGGGAGGACAGAGGGATGAGTGCGGCACGCCGGTGATCATTGACAAGATGATGAAAAAATAAAAAGAGGGGGAAACATTTTTTAACACACAAAACGTATGAAATTACACTTTTGAATTTAATTGCCCTCTATTCAAAGCTTTAGCGGTGCCAAGAGAACCTTTATGTTTTCAAACAATCATTCTGGAAGAAAGAAGCCGTGTCGTAATTTAAAGCACGTTCAGTCACTTGGAGGAGCTTAAATAGCAGATATCCTATTCAAAGGCTGGCTTAGCGGGCTGAAGCTCGGAAATTCACATCTTTACAGCTTACAATGTCGACATCAGACTGTGGCATTGAAGATGTGGAGAAATTACTCTTAATCAACAATCGCATGTAGTTAAAGAAAAAGGAAAAAAAGACATATTTACAACTTGAACACAGAAGGTCAAACTTAAGTAAATTTCTAAGGAAGAAATATTAGACCATAAACTATGAATGTGAAATTGGGAAATTAACTTTGATTAATGGTAAGTAAAAGAAAAACGTTTGAGATTATGTTTATGCAACTCTGCTGGGATATCTCTCCTAAGTGCTGCGTTCATGTCGTTGGGATAGAGGTAGTGCAATATTAATTATAGTTTGTTAGGTCTCCAGAAAAGCTTTGCGTTGATGTTGTGACCTAAAAGGACCTGGTTTCTGCTCACACTTCAAAAATGACCAACTCTTCAGTTTAATGGCCACATTATGACTTTAACCCAAATGCTACTTATTTAGTTGTTCAGATTACATTATTCCTCTTTTCATCCCACTGCATGGTACTCTTCCGATTAGACACACAATGAGTCACATTATCCAATTTCAGATGGAAGATCTAACATATTTCCAGCCAAACATGACTCAACCCTGTTATGGCAAATCAAGCCCAGAATGGCTTTTACAAAACAACCTGGATCGGGTCGTTTTTAGCTCGACAGATTTCCGAGTGTTCTCGTTTTGAATTAGCATCTCGTAAATGTGTCTGTGGGACTCTCGCTCAGCTGACCAGAAAGTTCTCCATCCGTCCTGCTTTTTATGGCTCAACGAAACGCCTTTTGAGTACCAATTACCTAAAGTTGTTCTTGTCCACGTTTACCTGGCAATAAAATGCATCCGCAAGCCATTTTCTGTGTTCATTAGATCGGCAATCTAACTGGCCCACTAAACTACAGTCACTTCGTCCCAGAGAGTCTTACTCATTTCGTCCTAATCAACAGAAATGCTCTACTGCCCCAGACTGCTGTTTAATAGGATATTAACATCCTGATCAATCACCTTAATTGATATTTTTTAGGCATTAATGCTCTCAAACTCTAACAGATGTAATTGTCAGATAGGGAGTGGGATCCCCATCGGCAGTAATTGGGCCATTATAGATGCAGGCATGACTGAGAGATTTAGAATGCCAATGACACTGAAGATGGATGGGGCCGGGGCCTTTGTGGGTGGATCCGTATATCACTCATGCTTGGGTACCAGAGGATTTCACGTTGGAGAGATAACGCCTGATGCGATTTTAACAACTCTGCCTACGCGCGCACAAATACACCTGAGAGCAGATGTGTAATGCAACTTCTCTTGAGTGTTGCAGCATTTCGGCTGGAAACGTTCCCTGTGTGTTGCCGGCAATTATGCCATATGGCGTCTTGTGTTGGCCGCATTCTGAGTTCTGTGTCACGCTATTAAGAGTCGGGAGCCAAGGAACGACTGCCGTGTCTTCATTTATCCCGGCTAACTTCTGCAGCTCCCACGAACACTGGTTTCACAAAAAAGCCTGCTGACGCTTGCACAATTGTCACAGCTCACTTAGTCGCCATACGTCCTTACTCCGGTGCACAGTAGGAGAAGAGGGGCCAATTGTTTGCAAAATACCTTTCATTCTTTCACGGCTGAGCGAATTTGAAGGGAGCCTGTGTGAATTATTGCCCTAAGTTTATAAGGAAACTTTTCCTTAAGGGCAAGCTGTATAGGCTTTTTTATTAGAGTCGAGAACTGGGAGAGAACAGGGATAGCAGGGCAGGAAAATTATCTTATGTAAACCATTGAATTCCATTTGTCTATTAATTCTGCTTGTATTTGGAACTATGTAGAAGTTTATGTCTTGTGATCTCTATAAAACATTTTGCTGGCATGAATATAAGGCACTTTAACTGTTTCAGTGCCTATAATAAGATAGTGGGGGGGGGGAAGCAATGCTTCACATTAAATTATGTGACTATGTTTTTAATTGGGGAGGAGAATTGTACAATAAGAAGAAAAATATTTTGTACTGGTTATTTTGCTGCAAATGTGTTTGATTATATCCATCCACTTATCTTCTAAACCCACTGATGCTTATAGGGAGAGCTGGTGTCTGTCTCCAGTGATCACCGGGTGAGAGGCGAGGTACACGACGGTTGCCAATCCATCACAGGGCAACATGCACAAAACAAACAACTATACACACACACTAAGATATAAGTGCAATTTAAACTCATCATTTAACCTCATGTTTTTTTGGACTATAGGAGATCTGTAGAGAGCCCTTGCATACACAGGAAGAGCTTAAAAAATATAAATTTACTCGGCTGGGATTTGGGAAGGCTTGGCAACATTACTAGTCGATGTTGCCAATTCTATGGTCAACTTACCTTGGAAGACAGACGCTGAGTCAAAAACAGTACAAAACTCAAATAATTATTTGTTTACTTTGGCTATATTACTTTTACAAACAAGGCAACAATTTTGAATGTCGAGGTTGAAGAGAAACATTTGACATTTCCACTGAAAACTATTGAGGATCTTCAAGAAAGTTTTTCTAACAACAACAAAAAGAAAAAGAAAATTTAAGCTTCTTTGTAAAATTAGAAAACCTACTGTAATTTTGCCACCTTTTTTATGTTCCTATAATGACACAAAAACTGATTAAAAATATATGTCCCGTTTAAAATGCTACTTGGGAAACAGTTTGCAGTATTTACTGTGTTGGTATTTGTAACATGAAGTTTGGGAACCACAGCTCCAGATTTTTCAAAAAAGATTTGCACAATAGTTCTGCAAGACTTTAATTAAACTCTTCTGTGCATAACAGAGTTAATTTCAAAGCCTTTATGTTTTCCTATTAATGCCTAAGTTGCCTTGCTTCTTCATAACCTTTGGATTTACTTCAGCCTCCTCTTCCTTTGTAGGCCTTCAGATACGTTGACCTGCTGCTTTTAGTTGATCTCCCTTCAGGTGGAAACTGAGAGGAGATCAAGGTTTTCTGCAGTGGCTCTCAAAACTTTGGAATCCGTTGAGCTTGAATATTAGATACGCATCTTTGCTCCCCGTTTTTAAGTCTCTTTAAAAAATAAAAAAGCATCTTTTTTTAATAGCGTTTTGCTCGGCGTGAGTTGATGTATTCCTTTTATTGTCCGTTTGCTTTTACGTGTGTGCTTTAAGTGCGAGCATTTTTAATGCTGGTTTATGTCTTGACTTTAATTCTTTGATTCGTCTCGTTTTCGTAGAGAACTTTGGGCAAACTTCGGTTTTTAAATGTGAACATGGCGTGTACAGGTTTAGGTTCAAAATGCCGACAGTAGTCAGATGACTGTAGGTTTAAGGAAAGTATGACGAACCTTAGAAAGAACAGACCAAAGGAGAATCTGGTGACATTGAAGGGCTTAAATACTGATTAGTAATGGGCTGCAGCTGTGAGAGAGAGAGAGAGAGAGAGAGAGAGAGACTGGCAGAAAAAACTGGCAGAAACTGGAGAAAGGAAGAACAGGGGAGTGAGGAAATGAAACTGCAACTAACACCAGAAATAAATATGAACTAAACTAACTAAGAGCAGACTAACAAGAGTAAAACATGACAAGGTTGATCAGGTGAAAATAAGAATAACTGAGGGAAATAAACACGGACAAAGGAAAATAATAAATAAAATACAGGGAAATAACAGAAACAACATGGGATATGACAAAATGTGCTTTATAAATAAAGTGGATTTGGATTTGAACTTGAGCAAAAGTGCTTATTATGGCATGAAGAAAGACTTGCATTCTTTATGGCACACTCTTTATGTGTTGCCCTGAGGGACGATGATCGTCATCCCTCAGGGCAACACATAGGTCTCGAAGCATGACGGATCCGAAAACAACACCAAGGCCAAAACCGGACGACTAAAATCAAAGCTTAATATAAACCTGGTTTCAGACTTCAATCCTATGAAACATCAGAGTTTACACAAAACGTTTAAAAACTTGTGTACATTAAATTTATCCAGGATGCCTCCTTCAAAGTGAGTAAAACTAACATCATGGTTCCGTTTGCTCTTACAGGCATTAAATCTCGATTTAAAGGGGACTGTATTCCTACTTCCACACTTTCCTCTGAGTTTCTCCTGAAACAGACAAGCCATTTTGATTTCATCAGCTGTAAGCTGTAACCCTCAGTTAATTCTTTTTTTTTTTTCTTTATACCTTCAACCCTGCCGCTGGTTTGCTTTATGGTCTGTTCTCTTGACAGCTTCTGACATGACATTTCCACCAAGTAGGAAAGTATCATTACACCAAGGTCACTTGTGGGAACCCATCACAGTCTCTCAGTGTTTCTGCTTTGAGGCGATTGCATAAATTCGAGTAACAAATGAGCACAGAAAAGAAGACAGTGCTGAAAATTTCCATATCACTGCATTCAGGTCAGAGTGTCTGGTAGCTTGATAGGCAGATCAAACCGCTTCACTGCAGCAGAATCTTGCTATCTGTCATCGTGTTGCTAGAATCCACTTTCTCTGCTTAAATGAAAGCGTTGTTAATCTCTCAATTTTTTTTTTTATTTTTTTTTTTATGAAAACAGTTTCAATTCCAGTTGTATGATGATCATTTTAGTCTTTAAAAGCACAAGAGCTTTTGCTGCTGAGGAAGAGTAACTGCTGATGCTGCCGACTGAGATTTTTCTGAGGCGTTCTCAGAGCTCTGTTTTCAAGAAAAATGTTTTAGCACCTTTTTTTTGTCGGATAGTCTTGCATTATTGTATTTTCGCTCCGCTAAGACAGGAAATCACAAAAATAAAAGAACAATCTTTACAAAAGAATATTGCTGACACCTACCATTAGGCTGAAACCTTGTTAATATTATAATTCCCATGACTGAGTGCTCTATATAACTCACAAATAGAGAGAAAAAATTAGCATTTTCTCAATTGTTTTCAGTCAGAAAATGTGGTTCCTCCATATTTTATTTTTACAGTTGCTCAGACACGAAGGCTTCAGCAGTGAGACGCCTGGAATCAAAATTAAACCATCTGCTAGTTATTTATAAGTGGCTGTTGTGAGTATAATGTCGGTACCATTACAACCACAAGTACACTGGTTTAGAAACATCTCTAGTAACGCACTTTTGTACCGAGATGCGAATCAACAAGAGATCAGGAGTTGATGTTCCCCTTTTCCTTTTTGATTAATCACATCCACAAGATAGGTCAATCAAAAGCAGCCTGGATCAATAGCCTGAACGGAGGCTGAGGATCAATACTGAGGACGTTTCACTCTGAGCAGGTCATTCCCAATAAATATCGAAATCAGGGTTTGAAATCCTTACTTTACCCAGCTGACCGAGAAGTTCGGCTTTTATTGACATTTTCTTTCATTTGGTTCACTTTATTTCAACTGGTTAGAAATAAACTCAATGCAATTTCTATTCATATATACATAAAGCGGAGGATTGTAAGCAAAAGCTGCAATGCTCCACTTGTGAAGGCAAATCTGTCGGGCTTCTCCTTTGCACTCAGACAACAATTTTGAGAGCTACACAGACGGTTAGGACACATAAAAAAAAAAATTGTTTACTTAAGAACTTGGGGGTAAAATAAGTTGTCAGGAAGGTCAAATGCAGAATTAAATCTATCTTACAAATCACTTTGAAGCTGCGCCAAAGGGGTGTGGGAAGTTATAGTCAAATCTCGTTTGTCCATGAGGAGAAACAGTCAAAAAGCTCAAACGGTGGTTTGTAATTCAACTGGATAAATGCGTCATGTGTGGTCTTATCTCACGAGTTACATGTATTTATAGTGGTGGATATCGATCAGACAAATCTCCAACATCTACTACCAAATTACATTTTTGAGTGTAACACATGGAATCCAGTAAAAAGTCTGTTTGTGACAGATTCATCTTGTTCGTTTTTCACACTTTCAGCCATTTCAAAGATTTTGCCGTGGGTTAACCAGTTGTTAATCAAGCCTTGAAAGTCATGTTGCCTCGACAACAGTTTGTTGGTATGGTAGTATTCTTGGAATAGGATGAACTGTTTATCACTATGGTCACATGTGAAAAGGCTCAAAAGGTGCCAAAATAAATTTCAAATCTTTAGATTTTACATTATGGATGCATTGCTAGAACTTGCATTGCTTTTTTTTTTTGTTTTATTTTGTTTTGTTAGTGGCATAAATTATCCAAACATTAATTTTAGCCTTTGCAAGGTATCGTGGGACGAACGTCGGACATGCAATCATGGGCACATTTATCATCACGACACCACCGTACTGAAAATCAAATAAAAACAAAACAGCAAATAAAAAAGGAGAAGGACTCTCTGCATGCAAAGTGTGACGGTGAAAAATAATTTGATCGAGTATTAAGGAATGAATTCCCTTGATTGTGTCGCAAGACAGGCAAACGCTCTTTTATTCTGTGTCGTGGAAAAAGCCATAATGAAGATAAAGCTGGCACTAATTGCCGGCTGATTGCATGAAGAATGTTTCAGATTTTACCCACTTGGGGTTAAAAGAAGGGAAGACATGGTACCTTTCAAAAGTCTCCATGGTTCTTAAACTTTTTCGTATTTTGTCGCATTGCCAACATGAACTTCAAGGAATTTACTTTGATTTCATGTGATAGACTAGTACAGCGTGGGTCTACGCCTTGCAGGCAACAAGAGGAAACCGACAGATGGTTTTCCAATTTTTTTATATGAATAAAATCTGGAAAATGTGGTGAAAATGTCCTTTGTTGTTACTTGTTGACAGGCGAACTTTTACCCCTGTCTCAAATCTTTTCCAGACTCAAATGGGTTGTCTCCCAGAACTGGAGGGTTAATTTTATGCCCTGTTCATCCTCCTGTCAGCTACAATCAGCTTTCCTGTCTGTGATGAAAGATGGTATCTGCGCAGCATGATGCTCTCACTGTGTTGGTGTGTCCAAGTAGCAATGTTCTTCCAAAAGTAGGGTTTTGCATGTTGGTCACTAGGTTAAAGTTTAGTCCAATGTGATCAAAGTACTTTCTTGTTCGCGAAATCTTCAAGTAGTATACTACTTGAAGATTTCGCTGAAGTCTGAAGTCTTTTGACTCTGAAGTCAAAAGTATCTATAGATACTTTTGACTTCAGAGGCCTTAATCAAACAGCTTAGGAAAGATTTAATTTGAAGCTACTTGTTCAAACTCCACAATTACAAGAAACTGTGTTTTTTGTTTGTTTGTTTGTTTGCTGTAGGTAAGAAGAGTGTCCTGAATTCAGTCTTCTCAGATAATCTCCAATCTCAAGGTGACTTGTGACTCTAGAGACAACGGTCCCAATCAAAGTGGGATAAAATGACATGAGTCAGGATGTTTCTTACTTGACGATTAAGGGTCTCCACAGAAGGAAGAATGCCAACATTGCGTCTTGTCTGAAATATTCCCAGTGTCAAGCAGGAAGGAAAACTTAGCCTGACCCCGCACGCCTTTGTCAGCACTGAAAACTTTGGAAGAACACAACTAAGATAAAAGCGTTTATCTGACTTAGGGCATTCTTTTGAAGACATTCAGATCGCTGTCTGACTTTGCACATTTGTCTTTGGCATTGAGGCACATCAGCAGTTCATCTTGATAATGGAAAGGGCTATGTGAGCGGATTTAGTGAAATAACCTTTTGCGAATACAATCTGAAGTGCGGTGTGAAGGTGAGGTTGTAAATGAAAAGGAGAAGGAGTGATCATATCGTCTAACATTTTATGAGTGAAAGAGTTGCATTGGTGGCGTTGACCTTTGCCTCGTGAAATGTGTTGATTGACCTTTGCGGGTGATGGCTTGCGAAAGTATTCTTACTCCTTGAAGGGTTTTACATCTTGTCATGTTACAACCACAAACTTCGGTATATTGTGAGAAGTCGGGTATGCGTTTATATAAAATATGTTTTAATTTGAAACTGTAACACAACATTACGCTGCAGTTATAGCTGCATGCACTTTGAGTTATGTCTCTATCAACTTTATGCAACTAAAGCTATTTTTGCTAAATGGCTCACTGGATAGAGCTGGATGGAGAGTGTGTGTAAAGAAACATTTAACCCCCATGCTATATCAGATGAGAACTTAATTGTCAATAACTTCCTAATAAGTTAGTAAGTTACTTACTATTCAACTCCTGGCGGATTGCAGACTCCAGAATTGGTCAAACCGACAAAGAACAACTGAACGCCTGAAGCTTTCATGGAAAATTTTGCAAGCTGATTATTTCCAAGTGGTCGTTACTGTAGTCACTCTCTGAATTTGGATATTTCTATTTTCTTGTTGCTCCCCCATAAAATGGAAGAGATTAAATTTAAAATAATTCAAATTCAGCCCACAAATGAACATAATTTGGATAGTATTAACAATAACCTTTTGTCACACTCGTGTTGACAATTTGGAACATTTCTTTGAGAGAGACGTTCAGGTTGTTTGCACGTTTTGGACTTTCTGTTATTACTTTTTTCTTAAAACAAAAAAACTGGCAAATTTGGGTAAAGATGTGCTAGTAAACATTAAGGAGTTAAATGTTTATCCTGGTTGCTATTTCTAAATGAAATATTTTCTAATCTCTTTAAATTATGTCCCATTAAATTGTTTGACTTATTTCAATAGATCTCTCCATTATTTACTGCAGTTTTGTCTCAACTATACGAGTGTCTTATTTGTCTTCTGTGGGTTTTTTGTTTTTGTTTTTTTTAACACTGTATGGTTGTAATTTGTCTGGTTATAGTTTTTATTATACCCACAGCTGTTTTGGGGTTTATGTTTAAAATGTTGCATACATATAAAGCTTTTAAGTTAAATGAAAGAAAAACAAAAACACAAAACGTAAGTCTGAAATCAATATCAATTGATTTGTGTTGAACTATAACCCAAAATCATGATCAAATATAATGAACTTTCTAGCAACGAGACAAAATGTAGAAAAGTTGATCGGCAAATAAAGAAAAAAAAAAAAAACTCTTGTAAAAGTTTTACCAATTCTCAAGATGGCAAAGTGTTCTTACATACGTTGAGGCACAGTAGCATGTAGGAGTTTAAAGAAAATGTGAAGAAGTTGTCCTTCAAGTGAATTAACAGTGCATCCAAGAACTCTATTTTTCATGTGAATAGGACAGTGAAGTGGTTAGATGGACCATCCGAATGGAAAGAAACTGTGAGTGGGATTCTAAGAGGCCAAATGGAACCCTCTTCAGCCAATTAGAGTCCTGGAGGGTGCAGCGCAGTTAATCCCCATGGTAACACACATGAAGAGCAGTGTGCTCTGTATGCCCTCCTGCTTTATTTCTGTCCCAATCTTTTCATGGGGAAATGTATTTCATTGTCTCCAGCTCCTCTTGCAAAAATGGAGTTCCACAAAAAAAAAAAAATAAATAAAAAAATAGCACATCCTCACTCATGGATGAAGATGCTTTCAAGGGAGGACGTATGAGTGCGGAACAGCATTACTCGAAAAACAACCGGAAATAACATTTTCAGATGAAACAACAGAGAGATCCACCGGTGCAGCACAGACATTATTTACCTCTTTGCTAGTTTAACATGTTTTCACCAAGTTGTAAAATGCACCTTGTCTGTGGAGTGGAAGAAAGCAATGATTCAGAAATGCATTAGCACATGCATTAAAATGAGTCAGCTCCATTAGCATGACTGTTCCAGCGTCCTACTACACAAGACATGGCATCAAAAAAATATATGTTTTCTTCTTTTTTAAAACCCCAAAACATTTTACAATGTTTTACATGTATTTGCATAGTAATATGTGGGACCAGTGATCCAAAAAGGTGGGACAGTACTGCATTCATATCGTTTGACTAGATTTTAAGGTCACAATTAAAACTGGGTATTAGTGATATAATTCTTAATAATGGCAATGGAGTTTAATAAAATGCCTTTAGTATTTCACTTGCTTTTGTAAAAGATTAACTTCTTGATGTATTCCCCTCATAGGAACTGAGCAGACTCCAAACGTTCCAGCTAAGGATTCAAAAATTTGCTCTGAGTGCAAGATTAGTGCACTAAATTTTCGAACCTCAGTGAGTTACAGAGTCTCAATAACACCAAATTGACCCTTTTTCTTTTTCTTTTCCTTTCTTTTTTTTTTAATTTTGAATGACCCACAGCTTTTATAGAAATCTGCTTTAATGCCCTGTGTTATTCCTTCCAGGGTTTAGCTTCCACAGCATCTTCTCCTCCTCTGCAGGCTGTAAACTTTACAGCCGTCGATCCCATCCAAGATGTGCACGGAGGACCCAGAAGGAAAGAGTCACTATTACGTTTCATGTCCTTCTTTTACAGGCTCTCTCACACACCCAGTCAGCAACCTGCTTTTTTCTTAGTTTTTCTGACTCTTCTGCATTTAATAGGTTGACCTTTGGCATTGTTCCTCCTCTTCAGGCCCAGACAGCTAGAATCTTGAAAGCGGTGGCATATGCTTGTGTCGACACACGGCGCTTGCGTCACTCGCAGAAAGTGTGACAATAAAGATATTTTTTTAGTCCACGTCAAAAGAGAAAATAGAAAAAGTCACTGTCAAATGTGGCCTTCTGGAAAGTAATGGAATAGTTAAGAAGAGCTACAACCTTCACACATAAAAAATAAATAGGAGGCTTTACCTTAACATTGCATCACTAAGTCAAAGTTGGTTCAAAACCTAATATAACACCAGTGACAAGGCTATTACTTTTATTGTTATTATTTTTAGGGTTTGCATCCTGAGTTTCTCATAAAACAGCTCATTTAGAGACAATGTTGTGACAAAGACGCCGAATGAGACGGTTTCATAAATCATTCATTGTAAACAATACCTCACACTTTGCTGACATGGCGCAGCTCATGTCAGCGAGGGAACGAAGAGCTTTGTTATGGAAAGGATTCTCGTAAGGTGTCCTACGAGACGCGATGTAAACTTTCTTTCAACTCGTGTGTCTTGTTGAAATCTTGTAACTCATACCGAAGCAGATGTATCCTCCTCTCAGGCTCGAACAAGTGAATATACGGTGTAGGTTTGAAGTAAATTATACATGAAGGTACATCTAAAAAAATTCAATATTGTGAATGAGTTTTTTTTTTTCTTTTTTTTTTTGTAAATCGTTTTGGAATGGAGAACGAGCGTAGTATATAAATTTATTATACACAGGGAGACCGATTTCAAGGCGTTTTATTTCTCTAAATTTTGATGATTATGAAAACCCAAAATTTAGTTTATTATTCTAAAAAAGTAGGTTCACGTCTATGCACTCAGTAGTTGGCTGGGCCTCCTTTGGCATTAATGTGTATCAATAGTGTTTTGTTTTGTGTTTTTCAGTTGTAAAGCTGGTCTAGCATATTATAAAAATAAAAAAAGCTACTCAAATAACAGGTTAAATGAGCAATTAGTTATGAACACAGCACACCAATTACAGAGTCCCTAAGCATTTTGTGGTTTCCACTAGAGTTGTGTTTTTGTCTTAACATACCATACAGTGTCCCCCGGCAAACTAATGTAAACCCGTATTTCCACCAACCATGTAATGGTAATAAACCTGATGTGTATGTAATGCCGAGGGACATTTCGCAGGTTTGCTTCGGAAGAACAAAACAAGTCAGACTCGTACAGAATGATGGCTTTATTAACCTACCAGCTCCTGTTTTCCACCCTTTGGGCTACAAATGATTCTATTATCAAGACCAGTTAAGGCGAATGCATATTTCAAAAAATCTACAAGGGATTAAAAAACTGGGGTAAATGTCATATCCATCACATCCTAATAGCATAGCAACTCCATTTTTGCTTCTGCGTGGCACAGTGGGACAGCAGATGTTAAAACCCTTATCAAAATAATGACAAGCTTTCCCCCGTAATAGTGTCCGTGTGTACACCTGTGTTCATGCTTGTCCGTGTGCACACATGTACTAATCAGTGCTGATAAATGGCAACACTGTGGTACAAAAAGGCAATTACACCCACTGCTTCCCCTCAGCTGAATTTAACGCCGGCGAATGTGGACTTTTAGAGTAGCCATGGGCGATGTGGCCATTGGAGCGGGAGACAGAAATTGTGTGAGACAGATGGAAAACAGGACAGAAAAGAGACAGGTGCGTGACTGAAAATATTGTATTTGAAACTCAGAAGGAGCTGCAGGGGGGCGTGGGGAAGGAAAAAAAAAAGGCCATTGGCTCTTGAAGACTTTTCACCTTTCATCCAAAAGGGCGTCGTTGTTCTAACAGACGCGGTGGTAGTTTCAGATCTATAGCGTGCGGTAGGGAGGTTTACTGACCCCAGTCATCATCCGTTGGAAAGGACAGCATGTATACTGGTTTGGGAGACACTTTTCAAAAGGGGCGAATGTTGGCAGAGCCACCGGGGGAGAAATGTAAAGAGTCCAATGTGAGGGAATAAGAAAGACCCAAGGCCTTCTCCTCTGTCTAATGTTGGTTTTTCGTGGCCCCCTCAAACCGTCCGTCTTATCTGTCCATAGTGTGTGCACTGTTCTCTGACTGCCCTTTATCTTTCAGATGTAGGGTGGACAGCTGAGTCTTGAATAAATCTAGAAGAGTGCTGAAGAGCTATAATAGACGCAAAGCAATCTCGTGGAGTAGGACGGTGTTGAAAGTGCCAAGACTGAAAGGCGAGAGCGGACCTTGATTTAAACTGAAAACATGTGTAATGTTCAGGTTGCACGGTTGAAAGGAAGATGCGCCTTATGCGGTTAGAGCGCCTGCTTTTGCCCTGTTTTTTTTTTTTTTTTTTTTTTTTAAGTGACGGTTGAGGCTTTCTTTTCATTCATCAGTTCACTTTGTGCTCCTCAGGTGCGCTCGCCGAGCGTTGACCACATTGACCGTAAAGTAGCGAGCTAAAATTACACCAAACAAATGCAGCCGCTCTCCAAGATTTAGGCGCGCGAGGACGCGGCGACGGGAGGACTGGAGGTGTGCCATTCACATGTCAGATCAAAGCTTCCTCAGAGGCAGGCACCGGATGAAAAGATTGCGGCCTTGATCTCGGATCCAGACGAGCCAAAAGCGCGCGCTCACATATGCACGCCGCAGATAAGGGAAGAAACTCTGCAACATCGAGGCTTTAATAGAGGAGCTGGAGAAGTAGTTAATTTCAAATAGTGCAACAGGTAATGTTTAAGCTTGCAGTTTTGACGATGTAATCGTTATATGCTCGATTAAACTGGTCCATTTCAAAGTATAAGTGCCAAAAAATGTGTGACGGAAGCTCACACAGGTTGCAAACTAAGGAAGGATTTTCTTGGTGAAACTATTTACTTAGTTTATCTGAGGTTTATTTACTAAACTCTCCAACGCAAAGCACCATGTCGTGTTCCACGGCTACGGTTTTTCCAAAAGCAACAAACAGATATTGAATACTTTACACCGTTTGTTATAATTAGAGAAATGGTTTGCAAAGGATATGCATACCTCATGTGAAAAGAACTTTAATTAAGACAGACTGTTTTGTAAAGCCAGCATTTTTCAGCACAATGCGCATATATATATATATATATATATATAATATATCATATATTTTATGATTTGCTTGACGCAAACAACTTTAGTCTTTGGAAATTAAGCCACTTTCTCTGACTTTTGTTTAAGTAAATACATATAAGTATGAAAATAGCTTTCCTCTGAATGTGTACATATTGCCATATATATGTGTGTGTGTGTGTGTGTGTGTGTATTGCAAATTGCATCAACACAGGGAGATGTCAATTGCTCATTAGAGCAATTTTGGAAGCTGATTGCATTTGCCTCAAGTTTCAGACTCAGATTTAAACACTCATGTACATTCTATTGGGGTTTGAATGTGCTGCAATAAACATGGCTGTCAATGTTATATATATAGTATATGAATGTTCCTCCTGGAGAAAAATATTCACAAGCTTCAAGACTGCATATAAAGTACTAAATGCAGCTGCTACTTTGCTCAAAGGCAGAAATAGTGTTTAATCCATGACATGTTTCCCAATTATATGACAGTACCCAAAAAAAAAAAAAAAAAAAGGAAAGGATGAAAAAGGATAAAGCTGACAGGTAATAATCTAGAACATCCAAAACAGATATCCACTCCTCCTTCAGTGTCGAAACGGACCCCATGAGACAGACAAATGCCGCACCAGTTGCTCCTCGGAGATAATGAGCCACTGAGTGCTGAGTGAGATGTTTGCGGGGCCAGAGGGCTGGGATTGGACTTGCTTCACTGGCTCTGTATGGAGAGGGCCCGGGCTCGGCTCTAAATTAGTGCGCCCTCTGGATCAATGTGGGCTGTAATTAGCTGCTATTGATCCCAGACAGATCAGCCACTACAGTAGGCCACAGCCAAGCAACCCTCGACGTCCATCAAGCTCCTTCCCCACGGCGCAGCAGTGTAGCCCTGAGATCACTCCGAGAGCAAACAAATAATATCAGCCAAACGCACTCGGCTCCTGGTAAGTGCACTAAACATACGCTTCCACATTTCAGGATTCACTTACATATTCCATTAGCCCACAATGCAGCGGGGCTTTTTTTTTTTTTTTTTTGATTCGCTGTTTTATCTCGCAATCCATTGAAACGTATAGATTCCACACACAAGGCTTTGAAAAATAAAAATGTGTGTGTGGGGTAGGGAATTGGGCCAAATCCCTTGTTCTGAAGGATGCACCATGTATCTTGCTGTCATCAGCTGCCACAACCACACAGACAACAACCGAGGGATGATTTTAATGCAATCTGGCATTTGGAAAAATAAGAGATTCAATCTTCTCCAAAATTATGACAATCAAGACTTTTGTAAATATCTCATCAAAGCGAAGGAAGTGATTTTGCTCTTTTCACTATGCTAATCATCCTGGCACTCATTAGAAATTTGATAGGTGTTTTGTTTTTTTCTCTCCATTCGCTGGGTGGCGTGAAGTTGATTGTCAATAACAAGCCTCCATGTTCAACGGCAACTCGGTCTCTTCAGATTAGCCATTTCACTCGTCTTGGAAATTGTAACAGACATCCTTTCCTCTTTTTTTTTCCTCCTTTCCATCTTGACAGAACTTGTAATCACAATAAAACATATAGTTGATCATTAGCATGGGCCTGCTTGACGGAGATATGATTCTGAATTATTAAAGCCCATTAAACAAATGCGATTTAAGCGAAGGCGGAGGATCAAAATTACACTCTTCACATTGTAATTCCTCCTCAAGAGCAGCCGTCTGAAGGCCGTGTCCTTTCGCACCTAATGGACTCAAAATTTCTCCCGCTGTAGGTTAGAATTAATCACACTGGCGCGGTTTTCCCAGAGCGTGATTCAGGGAGCAGCAGTGGCAGGCATTAAAGATTCAAACTTCTCAGTTTTGTTGGAGAGAGTTTATGGACAACATCTTCGGTTTTGCGGGGACACGCCGTCTCGCGGAGCATGTAATTAACAGTGTTGACCTTTTCTTCGCAACATTATCTTTATTTAGAAATGCTACCGAGGAAAGATGAACCTTCCTGGTAGGCGGCGGAGGGAGATGGGAGGAGACGGGGGGGAGGGGCGAGCAAAGTCAGGCCCCAGAAGAAAATCAGTGGGAGGGAAATAATGACTGTGAATGTTCTCAATTATCCAGGTCATAAGATATGTAAGAAGGTGAAGTTAAAACAGTCTGTCCAATGGGTTTCATCAGCTTCCGTTTGCAATAATTGCGCCATTTCGGTGTGATGTTTTATTTAAAAGCAATCTTGGGGTCTGAGCAACTCCTTCAGTGTTGACCAGGTATAATTGCCTTTGCCTCTGTCCAGTCCTGGCCTCAAACTTATTGAACTACTAGAATATCCAATTTTGCTCACTCCAAGTGTCCTTTTTTTGTTGCTGCAGTCTGGCTTGGTTAGATTCAATATTGCGGCAATGTTTGCAATTCCAGCCCCAAATGAATCTCCCAGCACAGGCCGATGTCTGAAAAGATGTTTCCAGAGATTGAAGGGAACCCAGGTGGAGGAGTAGTGCAGCAAAGTGAGTGGGAGCAATTTGCACTCTGCCGGTTAAACCAAACCTTTTCTAAAAGAAAAAAGAAAAAAGAAATTTAAATCATCACCAAAGAAAAGGAGGCGATAAAAGGAATTTTCTCAAAATAAAAAAAAACATTAGCAATGTCAAGGCAAGCGAAGCTGTTAGGTGAGGATCGGTTTTCCTTTTTTATTTTCTATTATCAGTCTCGCAGTTGTGCTGATTTTAAAAGTCTTACTTGTTTGAAAGTATATATGCAAATGATGCAGAGTAATTTTCCTTGGATATGCAAGATAGTCCAAGTTCCTGGTCAGAAACTAATCAAGGTTAGCAGCCCTGAGCTCAATGTACAAAATGGCTGCCATGCATATACAGCATAATGAAAGCGAGAGATTTCACATCTCTTGTATGCGCTGTATCGCCAGTATGTTTAATTTATATGTTTTGTCTCTGCTTCATATTGGCATATTTTGGCTGGCAGAGCCATCATAGACCCTCCCCTTTTTCTCTCTCTATGTATTTTTCACTTTTAGTAAGCACTTGTTTTATTTGGGTAATCTAATTATTTAACCCTATGTATATTACCAATTTAAAAATAAAAATATTTAAATATCACAGTTTTTATTTCCATGATCAGCATAAAGCTTTTAATGTACAGTACATTGCCTTTCATAGTGCGTTATTTGAGATTGAGAGCAACAATGATTATTTTAATACGAGTGCTTCTTTAAATATTTTCTGTTAAATCAATAGTCATTCCTGCAACAGATTCCCAAACTACATTCAAGCCGTCTATGATGACACCAAGTGGCTCACCGACTGCATTTGATATTTAACCGGCTGATAAACGTTAACCAGAACTTCACTTCAGGAGTTGGGCCGGCAGCGTGACACACCTACAACCTTCTAATTTGAAAGCATCATATACGTTTCCTGTGGCTCCATTTGAACCGATTCCCGCTTTTCCCAAGGTGTTCTACCGAATAGCCCGTTTCCTCCAGCGACGGCAGGAGGAAACGGGCCCATAGCTCTGATTGTGACAGCAGCCTTGGGATGACACAGCTGTCACTGCGGCTATAGAAATGCCTGTGCTCCGCTTGTTACGATTATAACTGTGGCACATTTGTTTCAACTGTTTTAACACTATACGTGCAGTGGCAGTTTATGCCCGGGGATGGTTTTGCTGACTGAGTTTTAATGTCAGTAATCTCCTATAGCACGCTGATAACACATCTGTAGTGGAAACACCGCAGGTTCAAATTGTAGCAGTCGTAGCTGCACAGAGTGAGAGGTGTGACACTACAATCTAGGCATAAGCCTGTCAGAAATAAACAGGCTGTGGTGGAGAGCCTTTAAATTATCTACTGATGTTACAAATACAAACAGAGGGGGCGGGGGGGGAAAAAAGAAGAAGATGAAACTCTTGAGCAGAAGCAGTACGGAGTTATCTATACGTTTACCCACAGAACCAGAAATATTACCTGTCTATGGAGTTACAGTTTTAAAAATAAAGTGCTGGACATTTCATAGGCTTTTTTAAAATACATGCATTTTTTTTTGTTTGTTTGTTTATTTAAGGTTTAATTAATTCCACAAAGGACAGACATAGACTACAATAAAAAAAATATTATTTTATATAAATTAGTAGGAAGATGAAGCACCCAGAGAGATGGTAAAAACTTGTTTCATAGGAGTATAAAGGTGGACTGTCACAAAGTAATGCAAAACTTATTGCAAGGTCTTTTACTACTGCCAGTGAAAGGGAAAAATTAGTGCCAGAAAATTTATTTGCAGGGACCTTTCTCTTGCTCCAGAGAAACCGCACTTATAGCAAAGGAAAGAGAGAGATAACTTTTTATCTATTTAGTTATTTATTGTGTGTGTCAGTAAAATGACTTTTTTAAAGCCAAGAAATTATTTGTGATACCAACATTTTTTTTTATTTTTTTTTTGTACAGTTTCTCAGCTGGATGAATCATAAGAACCGTAGTTTCTGCTCAGACACCTGCAGACACGGTTTTGAAGTTTTACCACAATTATGGCTGCAAACCTTTTGGGGTATGTCTCTACCAACTCTTCACATCTAGAGAAAATTGTCCATTCATCTTTACAAAATATATCTAACCTAACCACCTTGGATGGGAAGGTGCCACATACCCTCAAATAGCATTTAGCCCTAACCTTGACTGGGTCATTCTGGTACACGAATATCCTTTAAACTGCTTCATTGTGCCTCTGGTTTTCTTGGATGGTTGGTTTGTATTTAGCTCCGTACATCTTTCCATCAGCGCTGACAAGCTTCCTTTTCCCTACTAATGGAATAGATTTCCACTGCCTAGTCCTAACACCGCCATGTTTCACCAAGTGGATAGTGCGTGTCCATGGTGATGTGCAATGTTAGATTATTGACGCAGACAGCGTTTTACATTTAGGCCAAAGGTTATGTCTTGACCAGAAAATCATTTTCTCCATATGACTTTGTAGCTTTTTACAACAATGGTTTTGTTCTTGCAACTCTTCCCAAAAAATCTCATTTGTGGAGTGTTAGACTTGTAGTTGTTTTGTCAAAAAAAAAAATCCAGTCTTTCCAGTTTCAGACAATGGATACAAAAATTCTCCGTCAGACGTTCAGTTCTTTGGATGTTGTTTTTTTTTTTTTACTTGCCCTGTTGTAAATCTCCCTGCAGTTTCCTACATTTCTTGGTCTTTAAGATGCTGCTTGTCCTTCAATGTTCTCCAACAAGCCTCCGAGGCCTTCGCAGAACCATTGCGTTCATCGTGAGATTAAATTACACAGGTAAACTGCTACATGACCTCCGAAGGCATTCAGTTGCACAGGATTGTATTTAGTGGCATTATAGCTAATTAAGTTAAACACAAATGCACACCACACTGTATTTTTGATTCATTAATTCATTAATTGTGTTGGTCTTTTGCAACAAGTCCTGCCTAAAAATACACTAAGGTTTGCGAATGTGAAAACATTCAAGAGGTATGGATACTTTTGCACAACACTATATAAGGAATTTGCTCCTTTCCTATTTGGTGGGGGTGGGGAAAAAACATATTACTGTCATTCAAATGGCTCTGCCTGGATGACTGTGTTGAGTGTGTTTGAGATTCTGACTGTGTTGCATCCTGCAGTGTCCGCTTGAGTCAGTGCTCAGACTCAGAGATGTGTCAGTGGCTCCGATGCGGCTTGTCAGGCATGCTGCAGCTTCCGGCCAGCCTGGTCCAGCCAGCCACAACTCTCCCCGCACTCCTGGGACCGTCCACAGACAGCCATCACCATCCTGGTCTCTCTCTGTCTCTCATCCTCTCATCACCCATCTCCTTGTCCCTCAATCCACACCACTGGAGTGTGAACATCAGGATTAGGTAAATGACAGGAGGAATCCAAAGTTGACTAGGCAAATATCCTTTGGGTCTGTCTTCAATTTTGATATGTGGACTTTAGGAAGACAGCCCTGTCTCAACATCCCCCTACCCCGTCTCCATTATTCTGTTCTGGTCCTTCATTCTGAGGAAGAAGTTTGTTAGTGCTCAGAATTTGCATTAGTTGAATCAATTTCAGTCAATTTCACCATCAACTGCATCAGCAAACTAAAGGTTTTTCTTGCAGCATGAGGCCAATCAGGACGATTCGCCACATGGAGAGACCAGGAAATGGAAACATGCTAGATTGACTCGTCTCAAAATGTCATTACCACCTAAGGATAAAAAACGAAGAGAAACTTCAGTGCGTTACCGCGATTCTCTGGCGTATACAATGTACTTAAAAAAAAAAACAAAGAGCGTCGCTTTCCTTCAAATTTAGAGCATTTTGTTTTCTCCAGGTGCCAATCAGTTGACTGTGTTGAACTGTCTAGTTTCTGTAACTCACTGAATCCTGAAAGATGAAGCTGAAAGCCAGTGAGGCTTTTTTCATTAACACTCAACATTGGCTACTTATAGTTTCATTTATGAAAATCAATATAGCTATAATCACGTGGAAAAACTTAGGATCTCCTATTATTATTTTTATGATGCAATAGTCACATATCTAAATTTGTATTTAACAAAAACTACTTTATTAGATTGATTATAAAATATCTTAATAGTAAAATGTGGCTAATGTTACTCCCTTTGGCTTAAACAACTTTGCAGCATTCTCCACTTTCAGCTGTTAGACATTTCAGGTGTGCTTTGCATGGAAAGCCTATGTCGTCAAAAAAGGACGAGAATCCAGGCTTTGACTATGCCCAGGATTTTCCATTTCATAATTGCCAGCCGGTCTTTGGTAAATTCTTAGTTATGTGGTATTATAGTAATAGGATCTCAGGATCTGCTCCAGCAGCTCACCTTCCTTCTGGAGCAGATAATCTCTAAACCATTAACTTTTAGCTCTGTGCTAAATTCAGTTTAAAACTCATCCGTCTAAAGATCAGTTTTCCAGTAGTCCTGGTCTCCATCTACATTAACTTAGGTAAATTCCACTTTTGCCTTTATGTGTTTATAAGAGAGCAAAGGTTTCGTCCTGACACACATCTCCCAACAAAACTAAACATTTGCATTCCCCTTCTCACTTATACCTGCTGCTACTCTCATCAACAACAGGAAGAGCTTTTGCTGTTGGTCCCGTTGTGACATTACAGGGTTTTTGAAAAGTTTTTTTTTTTTTTTAATATATCACTTTATGCTCTGCAAATCTCCCTGCTACTTTCCTTTTAGTTGTCCTTTTTTTTTCTTTTTCTTTGTTGTGAAGTATTCTGCTCATTTGCACCACCATCAAGATCAACAATGAAAAATAATATGATGAAATAAGATTTTTTTTTTTTAATGCACCATTTTCAGTTTGGAAACAGGTTGACGGCACTTTTATAGTTTTAAAGCCAAGTGCATTGTATTTATCTGGAAGAGAATAAAGAAAAAATAAATAAATAAAGCAAATCTTTGCAGATTTCTCGATCAGTCTTCAAGTTGACAAAGGTTTTTGTTCTCCTCATATGCCATCCCACTGAACTCTTTCTACACTGCTGTATTTTCTGCTAATTTTGTCAGCTTCATATAACACCTCTGCCCTTTGAAAGTGTTTTTTTGTTTTCAGTTTTTTTATTTGTTTTTTTTTTTTATATTTAGCATATATTTAAAACTGATACTGAATATCGACATGTCCAGATATATATTTAGACAAGCCACACTTTTAGAAAGCATCCTGATTTCGTGGTGACTGTGTCTTTGTAAAAATAAATGAAAATATAAGTAAATAAATAAATTAAATAAAAATAAAATGTTCTCTAAATTATCATATTATATAATGTCAAATGTAGTTCATAGTTAATTTACTGCATTATACCTGGATTTTATTGAATGACTCCTGTTGACAGTCATATTTAGAAATCTCGCTTAAATTAATCCCGGGTATTCTTTAAAATTACATTTAATTTTGCATCATCAACTGTTTTTTTTTTCACATTTTAGGGTTACAATGAGAAAGAGGGAGGGAGAGATAAAAGGGTTATGAAAATCTACACAAAAAACAAATATTCCAATGCAAAACATTCTTGCAAACAGTAACTGAAATGGTTGTTTTGCAATAGAACTGTCATCACCACAAACTACTTTTCTTTTGTTTTCTGTATTTTTTTTCCAAAGAATATGACATTTGAGTCTTCCTCACTATGCTTTGCAATTTAGACTGACTGAGATACCAATAATGTAAAGTAAGACAGAACTGTGTTTATGTTTTTTTTTTTTTATCAATCATCACAATAGGCAAAAAGGATGAAACCCTCACCTAACATTGTGCTGCATCCGCCCTCTGCTCAGTCTATGCGTTTCATTCACGAAGCATGAAGGAAGTGCTGATGTACTGGTGCAAACACGTTCAGAAGGTGTGAGCAATTTGCTCTGGCAATCCAGAAGTGACCTCTGCCACAAACACTTCAGTCATAACGGTGACAGGGAGAGAAAAAAAAATACCATTTCCTCACAACCGGCTGCACAGGAACACCGAGGAAGTCTCATTTTTATCCGGGAGTATACACATTTGGGATGTTTTTTTCTAAACCAATTAGTAGCGATCTACAGTAGGTCTGTTGATTTCTTGGGTTTAATATGGAGGTGTAGCTGGTGTGTAGATTGTTCACATGCACCCAGTAAATACCAGCCAAACACCAATTTGACACCTGTAAGGGCCACTGTCCAGATGTGCATATTTTCATTACAGAATGAGAAACAAAGGCGTTTTATATTTCTGAAGCTGAAATGTGGGTCAGTGTGCTCTTTGCATTAGCCGGGTAACCAGATCTAAATCAAGGAGAACAACTATAGGATTTGTCTGGGTGGAGTATTTGAGCATGAACATGCAGCTGATAAATCTCCTGACTGCATGTGATGCAATAATGATGACATTTCAATAGAGTATTTCCTCGTGGAGTTCCAAAGCACAGAGCAGCGCCTCCGGAGCAAAAGAAAGGCCTCATCCATCAACTACGTTGGTGGTACTGTTAAACCACACGGCAACATGGGTGTGGAGTGTATTTATTCATATATATATATATACACACACACACATATGTTCCTTTGTTACAAGATGGTTTCATTGAATACTGACTAAGTTATTGTAGCACGTCGATTTGTTTTGATCTTAATTCAAAGCCGTTCCATTTCAGCTCCTGGATCCCACTGTACTTGGCTCCGTCCGTCTTCACATCAACTCTGACCAGCTGCTGTCTTGAAGAAAAGCATTCTCACAGTGTAAGGCTGTGGTGGACCGAAAGAAAGTCAAGGAATCAAAAGCAACACGGTGAGTTTTTAAATCTTAGAGGTTAATATGTTCAGGGTGTTGTGCGACATTAGTTTTCTGCCACATGTTAACGTATTTAGTTTGGCCAAAAACCTAGAAATTGTCTACAGATGGAATAATAAGCTTCATCTAACTCTCCTAGAGCTCTTGATTAACCAGATTTAAATCCACGGCGCGTTTTGAATGCAGCACTTTAGCGCGAATGTGCAGCTGTCATATTTGCTGACGTCACGCGGTGCAAGAGTGCTGAAATCTCGACGGAATATGTTGTTCATCTTGAGAAATTTCATACCATAAAGAGTAATGCCTCAAGAGAAAAGAGAGTAATAAGTTGATACTTCTGATAATGCACATGATGATATTCATATGAATGCGTATGATTTTTATTTTTTTTTTTTTTGTGAATACCTCCTCCTCTTTCCCCAAAAACAAAACAAAATAAAAAAATATCTTGTATGTTAAACATCTGTCTCTTTATCACAAGATGGCATCACTACTGATGTGTAATGTAATTAAGATCTAAAGAATACTCTGGCAATTACCTGTCTAATGGGCCGTTTATCAGCTCTCGTTCTCCAAGCTGTCTGTTTTTCTTTCTTTTCTTTTTTTTGCTGGCTGCCTCATCGAGAGGCAAGCAGATGTATATGAAATTGCTCCCAGTGTACAACAGAGAAAAGATCGCTCAGTGAGACAGATCCTCCAGCCTGACGACTGCGGGTCCCTCCATCCCCGTCGCTTGGACTCGCTATCAAAGCTAGAAGAAGAGAAAGATCAGACATTTCTGAAGTAGAAATTGATTAGTTCACAGAGCAAAAAAAAAAACAGGCCAGGCCACTGCCTATTTCTGTCACTCTGGCATCAATGGTAAATCGAGGGCACCCTAAGCAGCAGGAGCATCGCCTGGAACATGAAACAATCCATATTCAGTTATGCAGTGGTGTGGGCGGTAGGTTACCTTTTTCCATCACCGGTGACACCTGAAAGACACCCTGCAGTGTTGCACTGACAACACTTATGAACCCGGTTGCCTCCCTGTGTGGCAAAGTCAGGGTTGAGCGACATCGTGTCTTGTTGTCTTTTTTGCTCCAGTGGGTGGTGCGGACTGATTGTGCCACAGCGGGACGTACCTATATATATGCGCAATGTGCATTTGTGTGTGAAGATAGGGAGGTTCGCCACATTGAACTGTAGAGCTGTGGAGTTTGAGGGAAACAAAGTTTGACAGTGATATTAGAAACGGCAAAGGACTGGAGGAGTAAAGCGTTTATGCTGCCTCCTGTTGATTTGGTCTTCTGTAGGCACTGGAATGCTCAGCGTCGCTGAAATAATGCCTGTTCAAAGGGTAAGAAACGGTTCTGTCGACAGTTTTTCACATTTCGCCAGACTATGGAATAATGGTCAGGTTTTATTAGCCATGTTGGGTTTTTTTTTTTTTGTTGTATTTTTTTCAGAAACGTAGTTAGACACAGTCATTAAATTTTCCAAAACCACACAAGGGCTTTCGATGAAAGAATAACTTGGATTCTGTTCTTGATGGAAATTGGCTAAAAAAAAAGACTAAACGAAAAGATAGAATACATTGTACCCAAAGAAAATGGGAAACTGGATTCTTTCTTTTAATAAGGAAAACATGAGAGCCCCGTTTTAATGTTTTGCATCTACAATGGGTTACAAAACCAGCCTATTTTCTTTTCTATTTTATTAAAATGTTGCATATCTCGCTTACACCTTCAAAAGTAAGGCTAAAAAGTTATTATTATTATTATTATTATTATTATTATTATTGTTGTTGTTGTTGTTGAGACCAGACCATTGTTATTCAAACCTAGAACCCAAATTTTTCCATTGGCCATCAAATTAAGTTTTCAAATGACCTTAATTTGAACTTTAACTTCAAACGAAGTTTTCTTTTCCCTTCACTGTAATGCAACGCTTAATTTTGACGTCAACACGAAATATCCCAGTGAGATGAACTAAAGTTTATCTTGTTCAAGGACTAGGAGTACTTCTGCGGGGCCTGTAGGTGACCCTGGCCTTAAACCTGTAGTCTGGATTCAAAATCCTAAATCCAGTCTATGCTAGACGGGAATTTTTATTTGCAGAGTTCCCCAGTGTGCCGTATAAACTCTGCTGCAAATCCACAAGAAGTATATGGTGTATATCACAAAAGAAAAGTGATTTCCTAATGGAGACAGTAAAGTTGTGAAATGGTCATATTTTAACTTGAAAAGCACTAAAAAGGGAACAATTGAAAGTATTATCCACAAATAACAGTGAAACGAGAACAGTAAAGCAGACTGGTAGTTGCTAAAAAGAGCAGCTAGACATTTTTTGGTAACACTTTATTTGAAGGGGGTTAATAAGACTGTCGTGACACTTTCATAAACATGACATAACACCTGTCATGAACATGAATAAGCCTTCATGAATATTTATGACTGTTGTCATAAAGCGTCATTCGGTAAATTATGACACTTTTAATACAAAGTTGACATTATTCAAAATGTCTTTGTTATGACAACTTGACATTAACCAAGAAATCATTACTGATATAAATTTGTTATAAAAGTATTACTGATTGCACTTTAAAAATTAGGTAACTTTGTGTTATTAAAGGTAAAGTTTAAACAGTAATGATTTCTTGGTTAATGTCAAGTTGTCATAACAAAGACATTTTGAATAATGTCAACTTTGTATTAAAAGTGTCATAATTTACTGAATGACACTTTATGACAACAGTCATAAATATTCATGAAGGCTTATTGATGTTCATGACAGGAGTTATACCATGTTAATGACAGTGTCATGACAGTCTTATTCACCCCCCTTCAAATAAAGTGTTACCCATTTCTTTTCCCCCACTCTTGGCTTAGCTTCTATCTTTTAGCTGGAAATCCAGCAACATTGCTGTAGCAAACACAACATCTGTTTTATATTTCACTTGAGGGGAGATTATGGCCTAAAATCACTTAAACCTCCAGGAAATGATGTACATGAAGTGGACCTGTATCTCAGCGTCTACACACAGCAAGAGAGAGATTCTTTCATAACTAATAATTGAATTTCTCTAAATGAAAGAGGCTATTGGTGAGATTTAATAACAACCGTGTTCTAAGTAGGCCTTTAATTCACAGCCCTCGTTACCTCAGAAGGCGAACGCAAACATTAACACATTTCCACTTTAAAAGCATTTTGACACGTTTGGTTAGGTAACTTTCTGAATAAAACATGGCTTTGTGTCGAAGATAATTTAAATGAAAAGCTAATGTTTATTCAAACGGTTGCGCAACCATAAGAATGAGCCTATATTTTACAGCGATAAATAATGCATCATTTAAAAATTGCGTCAGAGATCCTTCTCAAAGTACAACCGCAATGCGTTTGACGGAAACCTGCCGCCGCTGCAGCTCACTTTCACATGAGACAGATCCTCAGTGGGACTTTTTTTTTTCTCTTTTCTTTCTTTCTTGCATGTTTTTTTCATTTGTTGAATTACTGACCAAGCAGATCAAAGGTTTGAAATGTTTCACTTAACCGCTTCTGGTTATGAATAATTACATTTTTAGGTCACAACTTAAACAGAAGATTACTTTAATCAGTCCTGTCTATACGTAGGAGAAGTTGTTTAATAATTCATAGCCTGTCAACAGTTACTGAATTAAAAAGTTAAACAAGTACCTCCCGTCATACTGTCGAGATCATCATGTTAACAGGGCAAAGGACTTTATTTATTCTCCTTAATTAATGCTTTATGAATGGCTAATATACAGCAAATATACATCTTTTTAAAAATGCAGAAGAAAGTTGTCATGTACCACATAGAAATGTCCTAAACATGAGAGCCGATTTCTGTTTCGACTGTAATTAAACGTCCTTAATGAAACTGTAGCAACATAATCTAACACGGTGGATATGAAACTTTTTATGTAAAGTAACACTATTTAAAAAAATACAGTTGTCCAAGTTTGATATCCAACATCTTAAAAACAACAAAAAGAAACATTCATATCCTCTGGCATTGTTGGATAAAGGATGCAATGTGATTATTCTTTCAATTCTTTTGTTGCTGATTGTTTTATTTATTTTCTTAAGCTTTTAGATTGAAATTATGATTAGGAATGTTGGCCGTTAAAGCTCAGATTGGATGCCTTACTCATAAACATCAACAATTAAGCATTTTTTCAAATTTATTTGAAAGATTTATCTAGTTAAATCTCTTGACAAAATATATAAAATATTATTTAGCAAGGCTGCAGTAAAAATACAAATGTTATTAGCATGTATTGCTAATAGTGGTTAGCTTGGTCACTGACTACAGTCACATTTAGTCAATTAGAATATGTGTTCTTGTTTGTCAGAAAATAACTTTTAAGCAATTTATTAAACATACTTCCCATGAAAGCCACAATTTTGTGTTAAAAATGCTGATTTTATCTGTCTGGTGTAATTTTCTAATCTTAAATATCTTGTTTCCATTCAGAGGAAAATCGGCTCTCGATTTTACGTCAGTGTCTTCCTGGCACAAGTAGATATATTCCAGGTGAATTGAGCGACACATTTTTTTTTTTTTTTTTCCGGAAGTACGACCGGCAGATGCAATGAGATGCAATGTGATGATCTGAAGGACCTTTTAATGTGTTTAGCTACTTTAAGATTAAATACTTCAGTTTTGATTGAGCTAAAGAAGATGTTTTTCATCAAGATGCAAATCCTCCTAGGGGTTTAGAGAGAGGGTTCCTACTGTTTCCATCACAGCCAGGCCTTTGGACTGTAGCTCAGCTGAAAGTCCCTCTGCTCTCTCTGCCTCATCATGGCAATGATGATGCTCGTTATAGTAAACCTCCACCCTCATGTCTTGCTGGGCGAATATTAGTGATCAGCTGTAGTTTTCAACTTTGGCTGCCGAGTCAGCATTCAGATTTAATCGCTAACTTCCACCTGTTCATATGCTCACACACACACACACACACACACACACACACACAAACACACACACCAGGCTCATCTCCACAACTACTCTTATGAGTCGGATCTTAGCTTTTTAAGTAAGGCTCAGTCAGCCACTGCTTGAGCAGCTATTGTGCAATCGTGCTGCCACATATGTGTAAATAATTTTTATGTTCTTTTTCTTTTGACTCATTCTTAAGGAGATAAAACAGTCTCATAATTCAAAAATACACAGAATGAGGTTGTCAACAAGTCTAACAGAGCTAGTCAAAACACGTGCACTGGCGTTCACAGTGTCTGCACAAGCGCGCAAGATGCATAGAGTCATCAAGTCATCATGCAGAATGTTTTTCGGATGAATTAGAGGTGAGACTGCGAGCCAACAACAGCGTCTGACCTCACAAATGTGCTTCTGGAAGTCTATGAACACAACTTGTGGAAAAGCGCATATGTGCGATTGTAGGGTTGGGACTGGTGGAGCAATGTTGCATTGTTGCATGAACATTATTAAGGTTCACAAGTGTGTCTGAGGCAGCTGTACATTTGCTTCAGTGTGTGTGTGTGTGTGTGTGTGTGTGTGTCAGTGTGGGCTAAAGCCCAGAAAACCCCACTTTGTTCGTATAGATTCATCAGTGGGTGGTGGTTCATTAATTCAATTGCCCTCTGTGGTGCATCATATTAGTGGTTGTCAGATTATAGCTCTTAATTGATTGATTCACTTTTATTAGTCGTGTAATGAAATTACCTATTGACAAGCCATGCAGACTGGTTCTGATCAATACATACTGGTAGTGGGTAGGATTTCAGCAAACAGCTGGCTTTTTTTGGCTGCAGTCTCCCCCCCCACCCCCCTGCCCCCTTTATTTTCAAATATGGGCTGTAGACATGCACAGATTAATTTGAGAAGATAATTTTTCACAGCAATGATAATGTGTTTATCAAGAAATGCATCGTTATTTGTCCAGTAACAAATACATTTTCCTTGTTTAAAAATTCTGATTGTCGTCTATTGAATAAGTTGTCTGAAGAACACAATTTTGGGTGATCAATAAAACACCAGTTGATGTAAATAAATTAAACGGTGGTATATCACTCCGCAACCTTTTTTTTTTTTTTCTGAATAACATTGTGAAGTCTATTATTTTAGAATTTCACATTTTGTAAAGCTGCATTCATTCTGTTTCTGGTGCATAATTAAAGCTAACACTTCATTAAAACACCTTCAGACTTTATTTCTGCTTTCAGTCTTTTTTGTGTTTGCGCCTGCCATCAGTTGTTGTGCATCTGATAAACCAGAAGTCAAACACAGCTGTTGATTTTCTTGACTATCCTCGTTTACACCTCTAACTGGAGCTATAGTTTGCAGAGAGGCTGCAAAGGAACAAACTGATCTAATTTCACAAGTCTCTCAGGACATAAAGACAATCTATTTGGAAAACAGCAGGGTAAAGACAGTCATCAATAAATGTGGGACAACAAGGATGTTATGAAAAATTGCACATTTCTGCAGAATTATTATTTAAAAGTAAGAGCTGTCAGGGAGTAACTCCAGGAAGTTTCTGCAAAGTACTGCTTTTGGTTAAAATGTGGCCACAGTTTCTTATTTCCAGCACATCTTCAGACTAAAGAGTGGAATTGTTCAAATAAAACATCCTGGGCTGGCTAAAATGTCCCCAAAACCTAAAAGCCAAAAGGACATCACACCTACAAGGAAAGATGGTGATAAGGGTTACTTAGGTTACTTTCTTAACGTGGAAATTGAAGTATTTTTTTTTGTCAAAGTAGCTGAAATTATGGGCTCTTCCAAATGCAAGACCAAAAACCTTGCATTTGGTTTTCCGCTTTAGTCAAAAGCTAAAGCGGAGAAACCTTAAATTTTTTTAACAATATAATCACTATGAGGAAAAAAAATAAACTTCATTTTTAAGTGGGCTGGTCATATTTCAGAACTCGGTGTGCAGAACGTAGAATTTTGATTTCTTTAATTCTAAATAAATCATACTTTAACCAGCATTTCATCAGGAGCGTCTCCCCTGAATTGTGGTAGAAATGATTTTATGAAATCCTACTGAGTGATTTACCCATCAGTTGCATGTATTAAATATCACTACAAAATACATATTTATTACAAATCTGTTTGTTTTTTTTCCAGCTCCCCATACCTGGAAAATAAAATGTCATCTGCCTCGGGGTAGGCATCTCATATAGACTAAACATCATATTCTCACATCCCACCTTTAAAGTCAGAGGATGCAGTTTTATTCCATGACCATCTAACCTCCATGCTGTTTTCCTAATTGAGAGCAGCGTGTAGCTGCTTGCACAAACACTCGCGCATGTTGTATTTTAAGCAGCCTCTATGTTAATTCAAGCAGAATCTCCCCTCTTGTCGCTCTCTGGTTTACTTCTATCTACGCTGTCTTACTTTGCTGCGGGCGTCTGCTAATAGGAACCTTGCCTGAGGCTCTTCACCTCACACACAGAATATCACCGGGGCATGATATGCACAACAAAACTGACCTTTTTCATTAGCTTCGCTCTCCTCTTTACAAGAACGCGCGAGAAGAATAGTGGTGGATATTTCTTGTATCTTGTCATGATGAAAACAAATTGGTTAATAATAATAAGGAATGGGGGTGATGCTGTGTTCTCTCCTGTAGGCCATGGACAGGACATTATCAGCACCAGCATGCAAGTGTTTTTTTTTTTTTTTTTTTTTTTTTTTTTTTTTTTTTTTTAGTTTTTTTGTTTTTATGCTGCAGTCTGACCTGGTTGCAAAATCGATTGCAGACACAAATTATGAGCACTACTCGAGAGAGAACAGTCGGCTTTCTAGTACGTGTTGCAGGGGATTGCTTGTGTCAGTTCCTCAGCAGCGTCACGTAGTTTAGGTTTAGAATGGTGACAGCACATGAGGGGAAAGCAGCCCAGCAAGAAACATTGGCTTTGAGGACCTGGTTTAATGTGCTTGACACTTTCCGTGCGGGGGAACTTGCTTTTCTCTTTGTGGCAGAACTGATCTCCACCACCCATAGCTCAGTGTTCCTTCTCGTTCAGGCTCTACTCCATCAGCAGGCATTTGTGAGCATTTCCCCCCCACCCCTCTACGCCTCCTCTGTTTTTCTTCTCGACTTGAACTCTTTACACTTCGCTAGAATTTTGTCTCCAATGTCCCTATTTTAATATTTCTAAAATTTGTTTATTTTTATCCTTCGTAGCTTAAATGCTATTGAATGACTTTATCAATTTATTCTTTGAATTGTCTTTGTGAAAGTGTCAAACAAAAGTATTTGTACTATTTTTCCATTTTGTGAGGGAAATAGGTCAGCAACTAACCTACCAACACATGTCTGTCCATTTTTTTTAATTTATTTATGTATTTCACCTTTATTTATACAAATAGTCTCAGTCACAAGTTGAACACTGAAGAACAACTATGCTGATGAAAACTAGTTATAGGTAAATGAAAACACAAAGTATAAAAATGGGAACCCCAACATTATGTTTCTTTTTCCATTTTTAATTTCTCATTGTAATAAGTTCTTTAGTGTTATTTCAGTTATTTGGTGCGATTTCACATACAACCGCTAGGGGCGCCTATCACATTGGTGGCGTAGAGAAGGCTGGGCACACAGAAGAAGAATAAACCTTCCTGTTAGATGCTAAAGGAAGCGCTTCGTGTGTCTCGTCTTTTCTATATCGCAGGTCAGTAAAAATGTATTTTGATACGTTTTGGACCAAACTTAAAACTATTTGAGAATCTTAATCGACAGACACTCTCCATCCAATCTTTGGATTGCTATTTTGCAAAGAATTGAAAGTAATTCAGTCAGAAAAGCTGATAGAAACATTCACATCTGTAACTGTAGGAAAAGGTGATGCACTACTAAGAATACATGCCACGCCCTTGAGATTATTTTTAAAGATTTTGAAAGCCATGTATCATTTTCATTCCACTTCCTAATTATGGCCCACTTTGTGTTGGTCTGTTGTATAACATTAAAATAAGACAAATTATTATCTCTAGTTGTATAATATGACAAAATGGGAACAAGCTTGAGAGTTATGAATACTTTTGCAATGCGCTTTTTCTGTTCTGAAAAACATGCAACCCATACTTAATGCTATGAAGAAATACAAAAACTCAATATTTATTTGTCCCACAGGAAGCGAGTTAAAGCTGGAAGTTGATGTTGGAGTAATCCACCCGCATGGTTACAGAATACATTAGCGTGTAGTTTGTCATGGGAATAACTGGCCTGTTTATGCATTTGCTGGTATGCATATAGACTGGATTTGCACGCGATTGGCTATATGGTCCACCATACACACTGACAGCCAGTGTCTGGAGGAAAGGGAAGTTTGATAGCAGACTTGGAGCTGGAAGCAAGTGCACCCAGCATCATTTATTTTTCAGTGTTTTTTATCATCCCTGTTTAGCATTGCATCACTCCTGTTTGTGTCCATGTCCTCCAGAATGAGAGAGGGAGAGAGAGACACGACTACCTTGGAGCCCAGAGCCATGATGCGGAGCTTTGCATGCCTGCTTACATCTCTCCCTATCCCCTCAACCAGCCATGGCAGCTGTGTCTGCAAAGAAAATGCCATGTGAGCCTGCATTCTGAGATGTAAAGACTTTTAGCTTTGAGCTGTTAGCTACGTCAAGGCCTGGGCCTAATTGTTTCAGTCAGGCTTCTGAAAAGATCACCTACTTTGGGATTTTTTTTTTTGAGAGTTCATTATTTTATTTTGTTGAGTGTACTCTTGATCCAAATCACAATGTTCCAAATGAGAGCAGCGTGAGGATCCATGCCATTTTGCCATTCGAAACCAATTTCTTCAAGTGTTGGACAAGGTAGTACATTTCACAAAAGACATTTTATCCATCTAACAAGTAATCTGAGAAATACTCGAATCACTCTTTTTTTTTTTTTCCTCTCTCTCTCTCAGCGAAGCACCACTCCTGCTTGTATGTCTTCAGCCATGCCGTCTTATCAACGGCTTAATTTCAAAGGGGGGAAGCAATTAAAATTGTAATAACTCATTTTATTAAAAGATGATTGAATCTCGCTAATACTTGTGCTCCGATTAAAAAGAAAACAATATCGCAAGTAATGTGGTTTCAAAGTTTTCCCGCACAATCGTCAAATGCTCCATCGTCAGCTGCATGTAAAGAGGAGGTGTACAATTTAAACCAGATGTTTGCATGCAAATATTATCATAGCCTTTTTATTTCCACTCACTCAGATTGGACCTTTCTGGTTTTATATCAGCTAGAATGACTAAAGCTTTCTTCTATGCCTGACTATTCTATATTCACCCTGATCGTACGCATGATTGTAACAAACTGATAGCTGATGCAGATTTTGGCAACAAGATTGATGAGTTTTATCTTTGTCTCATCTGAACATTGAATGTTTGTCTGGAACTCTTTTGGTTTGTTCTTACAGAAATATGCAGATTAGAATATTACAAATATACCAGTTAGTGGTCATAATAGAAATTAATATTAATATCGATTTCAGTACAAATTTTTATATTGATGCATCCCTACTTGCCTTTAGCATTCACCATAGTGTGGAGAATCAGCCGTTCTCCATGCTGACTTCTTGATGTATGAGTTTACTGAAGAGTCAGTGAGTCAAATTCATGAATTCCACTTATTAATACCAAAATGCAGCTGGTCCATTATGACCTGCTACCTTTAAGAGCTAACAGACAAAATGGCGTCCCAGCAGAGGTTGTGATCTCCTTTGTTTAGCCTCTATCTAAGTTACGCCCCAAAGAGGTGCGTAACTTAGCTCCTAGTATCCTGTAATCTTGGCTTTGAGGGCGTTTCCTAACGTGTCATTTCTTTTAGCTTTAGCTTAGCAACTAGCTAACAGAGTTAGAAGGAAAACAGGATTATTTATTCTCAGCAATAGTTTTTTATGTAAGCATTCCACCCTAAAACAAGAAGTATTCAAATGGAGGATTACAAGTATAAACTTCGCAATCCTTTGCAACCTTTCTAACATGTAAGTGTCTGTAGAACTATATATTTATTAGTGTTTCCTTTTGTTTTTGACTGATCATCAAATATGTTTGTCATGTCTGAGTCTATCCCTTATTGCTGTCTCTTCTTGTCTCATCAGCTAAAAAGTCCAAAAGGTGCATAAAATCTTAGTAAAATGTAGTTTGTAAGCATTTATTTTCATCCACAATATGCTGGGATTTTTTTTTTTAGATTTAGCTATAAATTCATAGTGACTAGATAAGATCACTATGATGTATGTATGTATTTTAGCTACTGATCATCATGACTTAGCTAATGTATTGTCACTGTAAACGCTTTACTTTTTGTACCTTTTACCTTGAAATCTCTCCTCTGTACTTATTTAAGTACAACAGACCTTTTACTTTGGGTGTCCTGAATTTAAGAATGACCCCAGACACTTACTCCAGAGTACCCACTTATCTTGTGTCTTAGCCCCTTAGTTTTTCTGCCTCAGGCTGTGTAACCACCCCCCGCTTTGTCCCAGATCCCTCTTAGCAGGAAGCGTCATTCCTTCCAACTGCAGGGTCCATTAGCAGATGTTCCAGTTACCAGAAATATATTGTGCATACAGTATATTGCAACACCTACAATTATTTTGTGGCAGGCCAACATAAAGTCAGTGTGAAACCAAAGCATATCTGGCTTTCTTTTTTCTCTACTAAATGAAATCTAAAAAGAAAGAAAAAAAAGAAAAAAGAGAAAAATGACCTGCGTTCTGTGTTCCCTGGCGTGTGTTAAAGTGTGTGTCCACGCTCGTGTCCTAACAAACCTCTGAGGCCTTAACAGAACAGCTGTGTACATGCTCAGATCAGATTAACTGTAAACAGATTGACTCCATCACCCGACTTTTAAAAGACGAGGCTTTACACCGAATTACACTCTGGGTCTGGGGATTCATATTTGTTTTATTTTTTGAAAACTCCAATTCGCAGCTTTTTGCCACTCTTTGACTGTCCTTAACCACTACTGCAGGTAGACGACCCTCAAAACAAATGCAGCGTTTCCTACACCCGAGTAGCAATGAAACAGAGCGCTGCTGTTTGTGTTTTCATACTGAAATGTCTGTCTGCTTTTTATTCACCGCTTCAGGGCACAGGAACGCTGCTTAAAGAAATGAAGAAATGCCCTCGTGTCACAATGCAACAAATAGATTTACAGTTAACTTGCAAAAATCATCCTGTAATGGCTTCTTTCCTCCTTTGTCTTTTATGCATTCCAGTTTACGCACAGACCTTGACACTAAATGTAATAAATAGTAATAGTAAATAGTCGAGCCCACAACATTTGCACACATTTTCAGTCAGCTAAGAGGCATTGCAGCCTTCAGAGACGCATTACTGTGTGTGCCACTTCTTGTTCATGAACTCACACAAATAAATGCGTTGAAGACTGGCCTGGAGGCAAAAGCGTTCACCCAAACCCTAGCGTAAGTGGGGAGAAAAAAAAAAAAAGGTTTAAAGTCTTCCTCCATTCATGTGCCCTTTTCCTGCAGTCTCTGCATTTGGCATCTGTTGAACGCCTCTCTTGATCTTGTTTCTATCGAGCTACGATCTAAGGTGAAAGCGTCAGGAGTTTAAAGTCGCAAGAGTACAAACGCGGTCCAGACACACGCGCAGCACACAAGACATTAAACTTTCAGAGTCAAAGCGATAAATATGCTTTTGCAGTAAGAATGTCACACTGGGATCAGCCTCTGGTTTGCCAGTGAGCACGCGCGCACTCACGCCCACGCGGTTCTCGGCAGTCACTTTCAAAGATTCGTCTGCCTTATTGTGGGAACTTTGTCCAGGTCCTGACCGGCTGATGTAGCTCAGGAGCTGTCCGTGGTGCTGAAATCAGTGCCACAAACAGGGGAATAAATTGAACTATTGTCCTTTGCTAAGTGCTATTAGAAACTTCTTAAATCTTCTTTTTAAGTTCCTTTGCAGTCATATTACAGGGATGCTATAAATACCACCCCGCTGAGCCAGGGCCAGAGTTTGCGAGGTACAGTCTGAGTCATAGTGCTGGTGGCAGACCCGGTATTTAATGTGATTTATCCAACTTCTCCGCATTTGGCAATATGGGACACAGTTCAAACGAAGAGCTCAGACAGAATCATTCTAGACGGCTGTATGTGTGCGCGAGGGTCTGTCTGTCTGTGTGTGTGTGTCTGTGTATGCGTGTGTGTGTGTGTAAAATCATGCAGGCCCGCTGATGAAGTTTATGGATTGCACAGAGGTGTGTGTATCTCTGTGCGCACATATGCACAGACTCTTACACTATGTTGGGCATAACGCAGGATTCAAAGGGAGCCTTTGAAGTATTTTGATGTTCCCTGGCTGCTCTCTTGCCAGTTTCCTAAATAGGTCAGAGACTCTGCACTCTGCCTTCTGCGCTGTGCTAGCTGCACAGCAGCCTGCTAGAAAGAGTCAGAGAGGGCAAGGAAAAATGATATATTTAACTCCATCTGAAATGAACTAACAGGAAAGCTGCCCTGCTCACTTTTGCTTCACGGCATTTCAGTTTCGTGGCAGTGTTTTTTTTTCTCTCTTTTTTTTTTTTTTTTGTTTACACGATGCTCAGCAGGTGTTCCTTCACAACCTGCAGGCTGTGTACATTTCTTCGGAGGCAGAACGAGGAATGATGGACACGAAAATTGATGGGTAGAAGGCGAAGGTGAACTAAACCCTTCGACTGCGATGGCGAGAGAGAGTCAAAATGATACATGCGGCGTCTAGCAAAAGACTTCATAAACCCTTTGCACATGTTGTCAGTTTAGCACCTTAAACTGGAACGTATTTCATACAGATTTTATTTACCAGGCAATCTCAAAGTAGCGCATTAACATGAAGTGGAATCAAAATCCATGCATTCGTTCACCCTTACATCATACCAACACAGTATGGGTAGCATCATGATGTAACAAATATACTACTGTTGACAGGGAAGACAATTAGCACTGATGCGAATATGAATGGAGCAAAAACACAGGGCAATCCTAGAAGAGGAAAACCTCATGGAGGCTCCAAAATACTAGGATGGGATTCACCGTACAGCAGGACAAAGTCTAAAACTGCCACCAAAGCTATTTCAGAAAGGTCCAGTCAAAGTCCAGACCAAAATGCAAGTGAAAATCAATGCTGTGGCTTGGATTTGCTTTTTAAACATGCCAGTTGTTCAGAATAACTAAGCTTGAGATACTTTAAAGATTGGGGAAAAACACAGATGTCCTGGTACACAAGACGCTTACAATGCAAGATATTTCTACAAAGTACTGCCTTATGCTGGCCTGAATAGAAATCAGTGCCATGCTTTTCAGATTTGTATCTGTAAAACAGAAATGAAAACAACTTAACATTGTCGTTCACCTTCCAATTGTGCACTACTTATCCCGGTTTCAAAAAAATACCCCAGTAAAACATCGAAAGACATATATTTAGTTTTGCAAGACGCTATAGATAAAAAGACAAATAGTTCCAACATAAAATGTTTTTGCTGGTATGAGGCAAGGCACAGAGTTAGTACGCATACAAGAGGTGGTGTGGTCCTGCGGGCCGTCTGTCAATGGGATTCTTACTGGTTTCTTACTGCCGGTCCCATGCAATCACTTGGATCTTCGATGGATCTTTGATGAATTTGGAATCTTTAAAAACCTACAATATTTTCTCACATTCAGACCCATTTCATGTCGTCTGCCTGGTTCTAAAGCATATGTGAACATATGTATACTTGTGCCTCTGTGTGTGGTGCTTCATTCTGAGTTGGTAGGAGATTTTCTTTTCAAGCCTCCAATGGTTTGGGGTTGAATTTCATCACAGCACAGAAAAACACATCTGCGGCAGTTTCCGAAAGGCTTGCAGGGCAGCAAAACGACACCAAGGTGGACTAAACTTAGAATAACAGAGACGTCCTTTGTCCTACTTTTGTCTTTGTCTCTTTGCATATCTACACCATTTAAGAAGGTTTGCCTACTCAAGGGGCAACACTTTGGACAAACTTAAAAGTGTATTTTAAATGAGAAGATGTGTTCTCATAACTGAATCGTGCTGCCATCGAACACACACATGTGCGCGCGCACACACACACACACACACACACGCAGGCACAAATTCATGCAAGCCAGACTCGTATTCACCATTCCCATGGACCCTGTTAGCACCTCCATTCATCCTCCTTGCCATAGAAAGAATAAATCAGAGTAAGTCAAGCACTTGTTTTAGTTGCCAAAGGTGGCATGTCCAAAACCGCCGGGGGAGGAGGGGTTGCGGTGTGATTTATTGTCGAGTGGCACAAAGCGAGAGAGTTCTTCCATGGGAACAGGACACATAGCTCTCTGTGGAATGTGATTTGTTTTCTGCTTGGCTGGACCAAGCTAGCAAATGTGGCAGAAACCATCCTGTCTTCCCTTTAGCTGGAGCAAACACCCACTTTTTTTTTTTCCTTCTCGGCTGAAATACCGAGGGGAGAAACCGGAGAGTGGGTAGGCTGGTGTTTGAGGACGGAAACAAATACCCCCATCTTTATATATCCCCCTTTGCTCCACCCTGCTCAGTGGGGGCCAGCAGTCCTAAAAGAGTGTCTCCAGCTCATCTCTGATCTCCCTGCTCCTTCAGTAGTGTACGCAGCAGGATGCCTGGACTCAACCAGAAGCCCTCAGTCTCCCTCTGGGGCTTCGCAAACTCCTTCATGTCCTCGCCACCGATAAAAGTTTCCTTACATCGTCACAGATGTTTTGCCAATTTTCCAACACCCGCGGCCCCCACACAGATGCACAGGTCTGCGTCACATTCCAATGGGCCACCGCTATCACTCTCTCAGTCGCTCGGCATAAACAGATCAGGGGCTCTTATAACGAATGTGTGTCACGACTGCGTTCCCAAAGACTTCCAGCATCATTACAAAGACCCCCCCCCCATCCCCCCAAACACACACACACACACACACTCATCCTCTCTTTGTGACAGATGCACTTTTTTAGGCCCTCTTTTTTTATGTAGCAAGTTTCTGCAGAATAGGCACAAGATTAAATGGGACCAGCTGAAACCCAGACAGATGCCCTATCACATTTGAAGCATTGCCACCTGCTGTGTTTTGAGAAATGAGTGTCTTTATTTGAAGCATGAACGTCGGGTCTGCTGCTCTCAACTGTTTGTCTTAGTTGACTTCCCATTGGGGATTGTAATGTCTGTGTCAGTGGGCACACTAATAGAGATGTGTGAGGTTAGCGCTATTGTATACATCAATGCCGAGGATCTGTGCTTCACTATTATAGGCCTGTCGCTTTCCGCCGGGGATTATACAGGTTTTAAATGGGGAGGAAGGCTTTACACAAAGCCATATTGAGGGGCTTTAATCTACACAAACACTTTCATATGAGGTATTATAACAGACTATCATCCTGCAGATGTTACTTTTAGTGGAACAGTGTGTGAGGAGGATGGCGGTGGAGGGCCTGCACTTTAACAAATAAAAGATTAAAGGGCGCTACACCTAATGCCAGAGCATGAAGCAAGGGCCGTGTCTGATCAGGGATGGAGGTGGCGTTTTAAAAATATAACCTATCTGTACATATTTTTTATGCTACATTGTCTGGCACAAATATTCATACTATTACGTAATGTTGTCACGTCGCAACCCTAAAATTCACTGCATTTGAGGGGCTTTACGTGATAGGCCAACACAAAGCGGTGCATATTTTTGATGTGGAAGGAAAATAATGCATCATAAATAAAAAAAATCTGGAAAGTGTGGCTTCTCTCATTCTCCCTGAGTCAGTTTTATTTTTTCTTAAATTCACTTCTACTGCAATTACAAATGTAAGACCTTTTGGGGTATGTGTCTGTCAGCTTTGCTCATCTAAAGGCTGTAATATTTGTCCATTAATCCCTGCTAAGCAGCTCAGGCCCAGTCCAGCTGGATGGAGGGCGTCAGTACGCGACTCTAACAAACAAATATCCTTTGATCTAAAACATTCCAATTTACCTCAAAATGGCTGTTTTGTATAACTAATATTTTTCTTCTTCTAGGATTGTCCTTATTAATCTCAGATCAGTCTACTCTGATCAGTTTCTCTTTCCATAACGACCAAGATTGTCCCCCCCAGTACGAAGCTTTGGCTCCTATGTTTCACTTTGGGGTTGGTGTGTTCAGAGTGTGCAGTTAGTTAGAAAACTAATTAAACACACACAGCTTTTTGAATGTCAAACTAAATATTCAGCTTTGTTCTTATTGGACCAGGCCACTTTCCAGCTAACTTTAAATGGGACTTATTTTAGCTTCTTTTTTTATCAACAGCTTTCTTCTTTCTGTTTTTCTATGAAGGCTAAACATGCCTCATACTAGTTTCGACAGCTGAACTATGACCAGATTCTTCCACTTCCATTGTGGATATTTGCATCTCCACCTGAGTTTCTGTGTCAGAAACCAGGTTAAATGCATCATGCATGCCTCACCTTTTTAATGTAAATGTGTAGTTTTTTCTTTCCAACTCCCGTTACTTTGTGCCGATCTGTCACCTAAAATCTCCCAAAATGCCACCAAATTTTGACAAAACATCAAAAGTTCAAAACATAAACTTATTTTTGTACAGCACTGTGACAGTGAAATCTCCAGCGGGATCTGATGTGGCATCTTGATGTCGTTTATGTGTCTTGAGTTGCAGGCCCAGATCAACTCGGCTAAGATTTTCTTTCAGTCTTGCTCAAAGTAGATGTTTTTAAAATAATCCATAATCTGCTGGAGTCCTCGTCAGATTCATGCGTCAAGCTTTTAAAAATAGATTCATTAATGAATCTGCTTACGGGCAGTGGTGTACGCCTTGGCACTGTTGCCTCACCCCAAGAAAGTCCAAGAATTGAATCCCAGCCAGGAGCCTTCTGCTTGGAGTCTGTATGTTTTGCTTTTTCATCTCTAAATTTCCTTCAGAGTCGCCCCTACGGTGCCAAATCATGCAAGCTCTACAAGAAAAGGCCCCGACAGCAATTAAAACCTGAGGCATAGTTTTTGCAGAGCAACTATGTATCTAGCTAAAGGTTGATTGTGTACATTAGCAGCTTTTTGTTTGAGCATTGTGAAGATAGGCAAGCAGACCAGTATGCATCCAACTCCTCACCCAGTGACTGCTTTTGATAGGAACCGGGCCCCACTATGCCACTCCCACTCCCCAGTCCTCCCTGTGACCTTATACAGGATTAAGCAATCATTGAAAAGGCATAGATTGGTGGAAAATGATTAAAGAGAGTAGACTTAACAGAGTAGACAAACATCATGTGATGTGATTTTTAATGGCTTCTCTCTTTGTCAGAGTCTGCCGGATCCTCTCCAGGCTGATTCCAGTTAACCAGAAGCACTGAACCTGCAAAGAAGATAGAAAGCTGATAGACAAAACACAGACAACTACTCTGTCTTTATATCACAAAGATCTTCAAATAAAAATGAACAGGCACCAGTAATAATCAGACAAATTAGCTGCGAGTTGTACGGCTGAGCAAACAACTTCGATCATGCTCCATCATGTCACTGTGACCTAGTGGTATTCAGATCATGTTTAAGATGTGCAACATGGTCATTTCGGTCATTAAGAAGGAAAAAAAGTATAAGCAGAGGAATAAATGCAGATTCAGTCGCTTAGACTAGAAATTATGAGAGGCACACGGAGAAGGAAGCAGACATCAGAACGAGACGATGGTTGTTGGAACTTATGGCGATAGACGTTTGTTCTGAAATGAGGTGCAGAAAATGTTCAATGCTGTTATAAAATATTTCTTTTTTTTTTCTCCACGACAGAAATATGCAGATAATTTTGCCTACAAGAGAGATCTAATATATTTTTGTAATAAGTTGTCAACCTTTCAAAGCATTTGAGTCAAAATGAATAAATAGCAGAATTTCATGCGACTATTTAGACTTTAATCTTCATATTGAAAACATGTAGCTTCCTTCATCCTACAGAGTCATTCATGTGGGCCTAAGTTTTATTTTTTTTTAAAGCCTCACTAAGATATAACTTTGATTCAGTTCATTTTATGTAATGCCATTTAACAACAAATATATCTTCAGAGTGGCTTGCTGAACGTTTGCTGCAGGAAAAACTGGTTCAATTCAAAAACAGAAGCAAAGAACAATATGAGAAAAATATTGACTTAATAGCTCAAGAAATTGGCCAGAAGGTTGAAGCTTAAATATAAATGGAAAATGACTGTAACCATGCAGCTAAAGCAGGTAAAACAGCGGTTTAAGGACAACAAAGTCAGTGGTCTGAACAGCGATCACGAGTGCGTCATTTCACCAAAACTCGTGAGCAAAGCTAAAAAGCTGTGTGTGTGAATAAGGTGGCCTACAAACATGACTCCGTTTGTAGGCCAGGGCCCCTCAGGAATATCTATATCAAATATCTGTCAGCTGTACATACAGTATGGTTTCATTTAATCATAGGTCTGGTACAATTTGGCCAAATTGTACACATAATGCTGGATGAAGTTATTCCAGGAAGCCCAGTGAAGCTAGCAGTCCTGTATGCTCTTTGTCTTCATGTGTTCAGGTGCATACATGTTTGTATGTATTTAGATCCATAAGCCAGATTGATTTTTTTCTGAGTTTAAAGATTTTTTTCTGTACTTTCAAAGATAAAAATTCTCAGTTTTTCGCTGTCAGACTTGTTTCTCCTCCTAAATCGTTGCCTGTGACTTTAGCTCCAACTGCAACACATGGCTATTTTACATAAACTCTTCTTAGTGAAGACCAACTCAGTTTAAAGAGTCTAATCTCTACCCTCTCTTTCCTGCTACATGTCTGTGTTTATACGTCTTTGTCTACTCTTTTATTCTCTCTCTCTCTTTCTCCCTCTGAGAAACATTGACCAAACTTAAAAAGCCCTCCGAGTTGGGTAACAGACTGAGGGAGGGAAAACACACCAAACACTGCAGTCTTCATTTACATTTTCATTTAATTTTCCTTGGCCGGTAGCGCTGTGTACAGAATCAATCTTTCTAACTCCATTTCCAATATATTACCAGGAGAAAGCAGGAAGAGAGGGGAGGTATTGATTGACTGAGTGTTCATTGTGTCTTCACACAAAGTGCACACTTCATAAGAACGGCAATGAAATTGCTGTTTGTTTCCTCTGCCTGTGTCTTTATTTTAAGTGAAAGATTAATAATGACGGCGTGATATGGCTTAGGTGTGACAGTCGATACGAATCTGTCTTTGTCTGGGCAACGCATCTTGGTTTGTCGTCACTTACCTTGCGTCGTTACAAAAGAAATGCTGCTATTGAGTTGCAGACAAGTCAAATAACGATTTGGACTTTTATAATTACATGTTTCCACTCAAGTGCATCATCTGTTTATTTTACTCTTAGCTGCTCTGTTGCAAAGAGGATAAGCAAGGTTTTCACTTTTTTTTTTTCTTTTTCTGTTGCACGTCAACCTTTTGATGCAAAGAAGATTTGAACTCAACATGGCACTGCTCTTTAATTGGCCGCGCTCTGACCTAAACAGAGATTACCCAGTCATAGCTTGGCAACTGTAACTAGGCACCACAGGTCTGTACAGCTTTGGTATTGGCTGGTTGAGGAAATTATGGGCAAAAGAACCTGCCTGCGTTTTCAGATCTTGGGATGACTCATTTCCCTGGCATCTTGACATGTTACAGCAGTTTCTCATTGGAAGAAGCCAAAACGGTTTAATGAACGTTCTGGGATAATTAACAATTTACCAATCAGTACCATTGACTGTACAGCAACTATTGTCGTCCGTTTAAAAGAAAGGCCAATGTGCTGCTTTTACTCAGACTGCAACGTTTCAATAACTGCCCAAAATTTAGGTTTGTCTTTTAATTTGCACCTCGCCGTTTTTTTTTTTTTATTTTTTTATTCCCTATATGTCAGCATGACTACACACCACTGTCATACTATTATATTAGGCACAGTCAAATACGATGGATTCTATTTATTGGTTTGGGGAAGTCTAATGAAATCTCCTCCCCCACAAAAGTCAGTAGGCGCAGAGAAAATGTCAGCCCCGAGATGTAAAATGAGTGTAATGAGGTGACAGCTCTGTCTAATCTCAGCCAACTCGGTGTGAGAATAATTTTCTGTGTCGGAAAATGTTTTGAATGTGTCAGCCCTTTTAGTTCTCATAAAAAATAAAAAAAACACAAGATATAGACGTGCTAAAGTTACTAAATTTTTCTTCATCCTTCTCACCAAAATCACATAGAATTGTTAAATATACTCTCGTTTTTTGTTTTCTGATAACAAAATTTGGTTAGAAGTTAAAAACACAATTTTATCAAATCCATTACATGTAATGTGAAAGACAATATAAATCCATATCTGGTCTAAACCTCTTATCTAAACAAAATCCCTTTCAAAAATCGTAAATTAGCATTACTATGACCACACACAGACAGGTAAAAATAGTACAAATGGGGAAAAAAAGGAGTTTATCACAATTTACAATTTGTCTGACGTCTGATAAAATGCTAATTTATAGACTACCGTACTTTGATTAATCTAATTATGTCATAGGTCTGTAATTCCACGCTTCCATGATGTTGGTGGGCAAGAGGCATTTTTAAGTGAACTCTTTTCATTCAGACCTGTAGCTGTACAGGTGGGCCAATCTGCAACTTAAATAAGCCCTCTGTAAACCTTTTTAGTTCGTACTGAGATTCCAGTGATTTTTCAGTGAGGAGCCTATATTCCTGATAAAGGTGTATATTAGGCAGCCAGCTGTCTGTTGGTATAGCTTTGTGATTGATAGGAGGAGACATGCACCATTTACTGGCCAAGCTGGAACCAGAGGGAATCTCCATCTTCTTTCAAAGCAGTCAAGAGATGCCTCGCAAAGAAAATTGGCCTATTTCCATGGGGTTACGATGTGGTAAATTCAGTAGTAGGCACAAAGAAATACAAACAAGCAAACGGTGTTTTATCCTGCACACAATGCACCCCGCATGCACGCTTGGACAGTAAATGAGAATGGGTTCAGACATCAAGGTACATAAATTGGAATCTACATGCACTTTACTTACCAATGTTGTGCTTTCTCTGCCAAGCACATTCAGTCGTAAAAAGTATTCATATTTGCCTGACAGACACTTAAAGTAAAATAAATGTCGGTCCAAGAGATTCTGCAGGAGACGTACGGATTACAAACAAGCAAAGACTCTTAACAATAACTTTGCAAGGTACATTTTGGCTATTCTGAAGTGTATTTTTCAGAAGTTATTGTATATAGGCAGTGTTTTATCTGTACTACTTGGATGTAAAGAAGAAAAACTAGCTCGAGGAATCAGGGAAACTAAATGTTAATATGAAATTACTTTTGCTTTGTGATTTTGACTAGGTGCTCATAATGCTCTAAGGCAGGGGTCACCAACTCCAGTCCTCGAGGGCTACCATCCTGCAACTTTTAGATTCACCTCTGCTCCAAAATGTCTGAATTCCCTCACCAGCATTCATTCCTCTCTGCAGTAGGCTGGAAACGAGCAGTTTATTTGATCCAGGTGTGTTTGAGGAGAGACGTATCTAAACGTTACAGGATGGTGGCCCTCGAGGACTGGAGTTGGTGACCCCTGCTCTAAGGAGTATTTTCAACTACAAATTTATTATTTTCTGTTTTCACGATATGTTTTAAAAAGTCTTTACACCAAGATTTTCCCACAGTTTTGAAGATGTTTAAAAATGTCCACAGCCTATGGATCACAAATCTGTCATTTATGTTGCACAAATGATGCAAAGTGCCACTTAATACCAAAATTACATGTTGTCATGCCTCTTTATGCAGGTGCTCTATCAGCACTAATGAAGTTTCATCCCAAGTCTAGCAGATGAACTTTTCTTAAAGATCAAGCAAATATTATGTTCTGTTTGGTTGAAGCAGGGCTAAAATGGACACACCCGTAAAAAAAAAAAAAAAAAAAAAGCTTAAAGAAATCACAGAACACATGGTACTGAGGAAAAGAGACTAATTAACACAAAGAGTTGAACTTATGCTCAAGGATCTGTAACCAAAAGGAAGATAACTGACAACAAGCTAAGAGAAAAACATTCAAATGTACAAGGAGCAGAATATAAGAATAAACTAAAACAAAACTAAACACAATTCATATGGCAACATAAGTAAAACAACAAGACAATCACCACAACCCAACACTTTCAAGAAGGTAGACTGATTTTAAATTGTTGGAAAGGAAACACTAGATGTGACGTCAGGGCAAAAATCATCCTCATCTCGCAGCACTTAGAGGTTTATTCATCCATCAACCCATATAGGGACAATAAAAACTGACATAAATGCTGTGAATATTTGACAGAGCATTACAATAGAGAAAGCATTGCAACAACAATTTTACTCACACTGACTCCCGAAGATGACCTCATAAAACCCCAATCCCAAAAGTATAGACCAGCCCTTTAAATAAATAAATAAATAACAAACAAAACTTGATATATTCAAGTTTTTGTGCTGGGAAGCTATTGAAATCGATAGCTCCCTAATGTGTGTTGCCCTCTTTCTAAACAGATTAAGTTTAGGTCTGCAATTGAAATGCATCATGTTGTCATACTCCTTTTAATTAAGCTCTTAAAAATTACACTGTTTGGAGTCGGCCTTGTTGTCCTTGGGAGTCCGATGGGACACGGGTGCCAAAGAGGGATTTTGCCTCCTCTCTGCTAATTTGATTTCTGTTGAAATGTAAATTAATTGAGATCATGTCAATAAGATGTGGCCGTCATTTACCTCATTATATATGTATATTTATCTCCTCCGGTGTATGAATAATCCCTCTGTCACTTTCTTGGATTAAATAAATGGATGTTTTCTCCTAGGAATCCATTATCCTGCATCCTGTTACAATTTATTTGTAGTTGTTGAAGACAGTGTTTCATTGCATTCGGTTTATTAATTTCATTGCCACATTGACTTTATTGCAACTGTCAATTACGGCCGTATGAAATAGAAGAGGTGCCGAAACTGTTTTTTCACTCAGTTGCAGTGGCTGTATGAAATTAGCGTAAACAAACTCAGACTTATGTTCGTAAGAAACAAAGATAAGAGGAAATTGGTAAATGTTCACACTGAGAGCTAAACTAATTTATTTTTAGCAAAAAAAAATATAAATATATATATATATATATTTTTTTTTTCCTTGGGAAGACATTTATTTCTGAAAGAAATTAACAAGATGAAACAATGTTTCACCACATTTGTAAGAGGCAGAAACACCATCATATCTGAAACTCAGTTCTTTAGATGTGAGCTGGTTGCGGCCCTAAACATTTTAGGTATTAATAACCTTTTTCCACTGTTTATTTTCTATACTACACCCACAAACTTACTCTATTTTATTTGGATTTATACAACAGGACAGATGGATGAAAACAAAATACTGCATAATTGGAACGTTTGAAAACTACGCACTCAAAGCGCCGACATTCAAATGACTGTAACAGTAATTTTAACCCTTTCATGCATAGTGGTCACTACAGTGGGCAGCTGTCTAAAAGCCATTTTCTTGTGCTTCTTGTGGATTTTTATGTTATAAACGCACACAGACCACTGAGGTGGACACCAATGCATCATGAAATACACTATCAACTACTGGCCATCAGCTGCAAATGCAAGAAATTATTTTTGTTAAATCCAATATGGCCGACAGACAAAAAAGCACGCCGACCGACTCGGTCTCTCCTTCTACTGTAGACGACTCTTGCAGGTAAAAAAAAAATAAAATTGTGACATTAGATAACTGCTAAAGAACAATACTACTGATGTATTTTTCAAATAACAACGTTGTATTTGGAAAAATTACAATTGATCACCTAAAAAAAAAAAAAAAAATCCTACCTTTTTTTTTATGAAAATAAAAAAAATGGAAAAAAATCCTGACACAAAGGATCATAATTCATGCATGAAAGGGTTAAAAAATATATATATCTTATTTTTTTTGGCGGGAGGAAAGATTCAAGGGTTAAGAACACATTTGTAAGGCGCTGTAGAGAATGACTAATCACCCTACAGCAACAGATTTTATCCTCGCTCGTGGTGAATTGGCTCTTATTAAAGACTTGAGCAGAAGGAGCTGAATGCCTTGGCTATCTGTGTGTAATGTCATAAAGTGTTTCTATCCACTGTGCATACATTCAGCGCTGGCTCTTCAGTTTTCAAGTGGGGCCCTTGCTGATGGCTTTGCCCCTTAACATCTGGACGACGGCTGCAAAGCATCTTGGGAGAAAACCAGAGTGTGCAGTAAGGTGAAGTCCCACACTTTTTGCTGGCTTGAAAATGCACACACACACACACACACACACACACGCACGCATGCACGCACGCACACACACACACACGCACACTCACAAAATGGATCGCTCTCATCGATGGCACCTCACAGGCGGGTTGCTCAAAAGGTTATTTCAATTATGCACTGTTAACAGTGCTCAGTGTGCTTATTTTACAACTTAATGGAATAGATGTTTGCTCTGTTCAGAAGCTGGATGTTTCGGGGCTTTATTTTCATGCTTGCGGTTGCCGGAGATCTCCGATGTCCAGACTGGTTCTGAGTCTGAACTGCACAAATTAACTGCTAGACTTATGGAGCTCTGAGTTGAACTAGCTCATTAAATACTGTAAAGACGATGGCTCTGGGGGCCTTTATAAGAATTAGACGTTTAAATTACATTTTCATACAGCCCTGTTTACATCAGGCGCCTCCCAGATTGCCGAAGCACCACACGGGTTCTCTTCTGCATCCTTCAGCCATGCATTAATCAGCGCAGGAATCTTTAGAGATTTTCTTTTTTTTCCAACAATACGGACAATGTTGGCAACATATGCTGCTGAAGTTACTGCTGTTGTTTTGAAATCTCACCTCAGCAGAGTGAGAACGGTGTTTTACCCAGCTTGTTATAGTCTGCGCCAGGAAATGCTAAGGCAGCGAGCAAAAAAAATAAAAAAAAGTGTCGGTATGAATTATACATTTTTTTTTTTCCAAGACTCACATATCATATCTGAATACATTATCACAGTCAGACTATGATTCAGTGTATATTTTTGTGCTTGTACGGATTTAGAAGCCGCACAATATCTGTGCCAGGGAGGCACCTGTGGATAACCGCTATCTTTTTCCAAACACAGTAACAAGAACTAGCAGCGGCTGAACTCTGATCTGGGGGGAAAGTTAAGGGGTATCAAAAGCAGCATCTCACAGACGGCCACGGCTTCCGCTCACATCTGTTTCTCGGCCGCTGTCGCCTGCACAGCCACTTTATTGTAGCACTCAAAGACCGCGTCGTCTTGGGCAAACATTGGCCCTTCTCACTGGGACGAAGAGATCCTTTTTGTGTGCCTAATACAGTGTCTTCTACTTTATTGGCAGACGACCGCAGTGGCGCACAGTAATATTGGTGGCAACAGCTGTATTGTTGACTTTTAATGATTCTTACTCAAAAGCAGCCCATTATGCAGCCTGTCATCTGATTAAGTACATGTTTGTCCAATAAACACATCATTTGCCACCTATAGAGCCAGTATGTCACAGCTTGCCACTCCTCCTCCCCCCTCCACCGCCCCTCTCTGTGCCTTTTACCACTTTGCTTCCCCGGAGTGAATCTGAAAAGATTAATTGAAAGAAAAGCGAGTATAGCATCCGTAGGCAGTGTTACTGTTATTATTATAATTAGCAATCATGGCATGGCCCACTGTTTCTGTGGCCTGTTAGCTCATGGGCTAAAGCCTCTAATGAGATGGCTGTCGCTTGGTGTCGGCTTCGCTGTGAAAGAGCAGCGGAGACAAAGCAGAATTTGCTCATCATATCTTTGCGGGTCTGTTTGCGTATCATTTATGTGCCTATGCAAATTGCCGTATCATGCATAAAGCAGAAAAGGGCCCCCTGACAGCCTCCACGCGCGGTCAGGAATAAACAAGTGGGAAACCAAGGACCAAGAATTTTCTGACTTTTTCAATTAAAGCGCCAGCTGCGTCTTTCTTTTCTCGTCCTCACAACGTTCTACCCACACAGTACACCGCCGCAGAGTGGTCATAAATTACGGTGACACTTATAAAAACATACAGCCTGATTTATTTTGCCAAGAAGACGTAATTACTGCAGGAGCAAACGTGACAAATGGATCCCGCAAGTGAGGATAATTGTGTGGATGATCACATAGTTGCATACAATCTATAAAAACACTAACGCAAAAGTGAGCCTTAACTAGGAACAAGAAAACATATTGCCAAGAAGAAGCAAAGATCTAGTTGGTGCGCACATCCAAATGTGTTTACTACATCACACATTTTCTTGCAGCTCATCAAACTGAGCAGATATTCTCTGTTGTTTGCAAGTTCACAGCTATTATAGATTTTTTTTTTCTTTTTCTTAATTTTATCTGTTCACACCAAGAGTCGAAAAGTCTTGTTTTGTGGGACAACATTTTTAGCCATTTCTGTGTTTTCCTAATGTAAACCGAAGACCTTGATATTCCTCGGCAACACGTTTGCAGAATCTGCTGCTTTTCACGGGATGCTGCCTGACAACATACATTCTGTTTTTGTGCTTTTCGATTGTTTTTATTGTCATTAATTAAGTGTCAAATGATTACCTAATTACCAAAACATTATAGTGTTATATCTTAAAATAATTTCCAAGGCTAAAAAAAGGTAGAAAAAAGAAAAAATATGACCAGTGTAAAGACTACATTTTTAATCTGGGATGAACAGAAAGGATCTTTTAAAGAGGGTTGATGCTCTTTATTAGTTTTCAGAGTGTAATAATTAGGGTTGGTTACAAAAGCTTAACCCAGTGACTTGAAGTAAGTACAAAGTTTGTTTAGTACTTGCTTATTCTGTGAATAACCTGTCACAGAACTGACTAAAAAAAATGGTAAATGTCCAAAAAGCAAATTGAATTGCGTGAGAATCTGCAACTATTCGATCTCCTCTCTGGCCAATGTTCAGTTTTTATGCCTTCAAAAGGTACTGGCTGAGGAATGGTGATAATAATCATCAATACTTAAGTTACTTCAACTAATTTTAAGTCAGAAATACACCACAACATCGGGGACATGGGTTTCAGGCCGTAGATTAGCTGTTTTGACATTTGGATTGAAGGATGTTGGGTACAACAAGTACATGTGGCTCAGTTTAAACTCATTGGCATGGTGCTGGTAAAAAGCTGGTTAAATGTGCACCCTCGCTGCTGTGAATGATTCTTTTTTTTTTCAATCTAGAAGACGGACATTTGTGGGATAAGTTAGTGTTGTTGTTTCCTGCAGGTCAGATGAACCAAAAGTGGTTAAATGGCTAAAATATCCTCTTTATCTGTGACATCTCTACCCTTTTCCTGCAGGTGCTGAGGTCCTATTCCATACAATTTGACTTGGCTGGTGTAACAAACAAAAAATAAAGAACAGTTTTACATTTTTAAGTATCCTTGCTCTACTGACACTTCCATCAGGCCTAAAGATACTTAGAAAATCTGTGGGTATATTTTCAGAGTGTATATAATATACTTACTAAATACAAATGTGTTATCATTTGAACATTATCAAACAAGGAAATGATCTTTTTTTGGTAAACTGGGTATAGCACAGCTGTAGGACGTGTGGAGGAGGAATAGCTGGTGCATAATTGGATGTACTGAATGGAGCCAACCAAGCAGAAACGAACTGCAGTTTTAAATTATATTTAAAAGAAAAGTGACTTGATGAAGTTCATAAAAAAAAAAAACCTGGCAAATGCAGTTATAATAGTGTCTATACGTCCCTACTTACCACTGTAAAGCTGGGGTTTGTGAAAGGCAATATGCATTTCTTTATTCACAAAGAGACTCGCTTTTAAAACATTTCGTTATTGTACATATGGCAAATTCCTCTTGCTGCCTAATATCACATTTTTATCACTGGAATAAACATTGAAATAGAATTGCTACTTTTTCATCTTTAAGTGGGTAATTTCAAAGCTGCTACACAAAGGCACAAATTGCATCAGTGACAAAGGCTGACATGGCAGCTGCTCTGCTAAAGTATTAATTTCACAAAACTTTAGCTGGTGTATTTATCCTCATTGCTACTCATTTAGACTAATTCTTATTCTAGTTTGCAGAACGAAAACATTAGCAAGGTTTAGTCTCAGGAACGGGCACATTTTTCTACAAATAAATGAAAACATTTCACAGACCGAAGGTGCGTTAATGCAAGTAAGACTCTAACACGGTGCTTTAATTTGAATCAGAGGTTTTAGTAAGTTGCTTGATTGGTGGTTCTTTTCTTATGTTGTGCAGCACAATCACTGTAAAACTGCACAGACTGTAACGATGCTGTAGATACTTAAAGATAAACTCCTGTTTTAATTTGTCATTTTTGAGGAACCATACATTTGAGCGAAACAAATAGGTAGGTATTACGCTTCTTTTGTAAAAATGCTGACATAGTCGTCCAGTCTTTGACCTCTCACCCCAAATGGTTTACACACGGTAACAGAAGTTTGTGGTGGCGGTTCAGCTGCTTCAGAACCTCATTCTGTAAAAGGTTCTACAGGAATGGCTTTGCTGCTCACCATTCTGCTCTCTTACTTTGTTTACTGCTAACCTCGTGTGGAGGCCGTCTAATGGTCGGAGTTATGTATTCACAGTTAGGCCTAGCTTTGCCAATTTGCATAGTAATTACCTAAATTTATATTGGCTGTATGTTCTACATATTTGCATAAACTATGTCCTCTTGATTTGGGTTATGCTTGACAAGAAACACCTACATACACATATTTTTTTTGATCCAGTCAGCACCAAACAGTAGGATCACACTCGATGCTAACTTTACCATCGCTAACGACAATCATCGTCATTGTGGCACTTTCCATCCCAAACAACATATATCTTATTTGTCACTTTGTCAGTGAGGTTTTTTTTTTCTTTTTCATAAAAATCCTGAGTTCTGCCTCTCAAACAATTATAGCTAAAACTCTTGCAGCGCTTTTCTTAGCTAGTGCTGTTAGCCGACTGTGTCAACACAACAGGGCATCTCAAAACCTTCTTTCTTTCTTACTTCAAAAAAGGCCATCACAAATACTAAAGAGTGCCACGCTTAAAGCACACACCTTGTGCTTATTTTCTTCTTTTCTTTTTTCCCATCTGTGCTTCTGTCACCCTGACCTTTAGCATTTTGAGCAATGACGTTTGTGACCGCCGTGAACATCTGCAGCCATAAGACTGTCCAACAAGCAAAGATTGCATTAACAAGTTCAGAACACTGAATATATTGTCCCACAGTTATTGCACTCCAGTCTTCCACAATATGAATACTGTAATGGTGATATATTTGTGATATATTGTGCAGCCCTGCTCTTAAGTCATTTTCTTCCTGCCCTTTACCAGTTCATTTACATCTCTTTTAATCTCTCCTCTAGTTCTTTGCTCACATTAAGTATTTGTCATCGGAAAGCAAAACGAGTCTGTAATTTTGACTCAAAAGTGGTTCATTAGAGCTCAGTCTGTAATTGCTTTCGCTTTTAAACTCCAACGAGATTGGTGTTTCTTCTTATTAAAATCCTACTTTCGGTTGAGAAAAAATTTCAGTCGAAGAAAAAAGAATCCTCTCTCATGGAAATATAGGACCTCTGAGCTGTTGTGCGAGATACTGTTTTGGCTACTTGCCTGTAACAATGGTGAAGTGGCCGGATGCACTAAGCTGCGTCTTCATTCTTTGGCCCATTTCTGTCAGAGCTGCAAACTCACCCCCCCACCCAGAAATGACAAAATGCGATTTGTTTCATGAAATAACCGATTGACCCAATGTGTGGACCAAAAAGAAAAGGTTGAATTTGTGACACAGATTCTCCCAATTTCCTATAAAAGTATAAAGTGTAGCTGCAGAGAATCTGCCTTTGCTTGACAAAATGATGCCAAGATGCTTCTATTGGTGGAGAGATTTATGTCTCAGCTAAAACTAACTAAAAACCATGCACATGCACATGAGAATGTTTTTTTTCTCTCTCTCTCTGAAAGCTCCTACCACGCAGAAGTCTGAAGTCTTTTTTTTTAAGCCATCAGCTGGGAAATTGCTGAGTAAAAATAAGTGTGTATTTCTGCGCACTCACATACACTCACTGAAGTAGAGAAGGAGACTCAATTAAAAACCAGCTGTGCCCTATTCCTCTGTTAGCCCTCCAGCGTCCCTCCCCCCCCCTTCCTTTCTCTCATGTCTTCGCCTCCTCCTCCCCTGCCCCCCATCCTGTCCTCCTCTGCTACCCCCTGCCTCAAACCCCCTGCTGCTCTGTAAGCCGCCAGTAAGCTGCTAGACTCCCGCTGATCTAATGCTTCCCTCCAAAACACACATATTCACACACGTACCGAGGTGCAGACACGGACGCAGCGAGTCACACAGGCATAAAAACGCGTACCCTTCCCCTCATATGTTCTTTAAGTGCTCATTTAACCCCTCCTCCTCCTCCCCCACTCCTCACACTTGTTAATTGATGTAATATCTTTCGACTTCTGTGCCAGCTCAAGCCAACCTCCCTCGCTTTCCTCCGCCGCCCTCTTCTCTTCTCCCTGATCTACCTGTTACCCCCCAACATGCAACAGCGGCAAAGCGCTGGGTGAAGGGATTTTCGAGGGTGGAAATATAAATTCTGGGCTTTTTAATGAGGAGCCAAATAAGCTGATGGACTTGGGGAAAAATACTACAGGAAAGAATGAGCAGATGCTTGCTAATATGGTTTCAAATCACTTCTTTCTTCTTTTTTTGTTTTTGTTTTGAGCAATAAAGGTTAGCACAGAGACTGTTCGCCCAAAGATATTGCCCCCATAAACCCTTGAATAGTACACTTGGTTTTTTTGCTCGTTTTGGTAAACTGGAAACCTACTGTGCATTAGGTTTTCCTATAATTTATATTTTTTGTGACTATTTTGAATTCATGTTTTGTGCCATTGCCATGCTGAGAAAGACACAGTAAATGTAGCTTAATAAGGGTGTATCCAGAGGGCAGCAGGAGTGCTTAGCCAGCTAATCAGTGGTAATTCTATAAGTCCAGGTCCTTTTAATTAGCTAATTTGCATTTTCAGAATTAATCAAATTGATTATGTAATTAACAGTACAATGCGTCTTCTTCTCGGCTCCAGAAAAGGCTCGCATGCACAATAACAAACACCGGCTGCTCCGAGAGTTAACCATGGAGACCGGAACCGCGGCTTGTAGTGAGTGGAACATGTGTGCAAGAGAAGACATTGCACAGGGTTAAAAACGTCTTCTCTGAGTTTCTGCAGTCTGTGATATTAAGAGATAGCGCTGTGGTTCAAAGAGCCCTCAGCTGGGGCTTTAAGCAATATGCTCTGATAGGTTATAACGGCTCACGCTAATATTGGCTCATAATGGAGAAAGGTCAGCTCACACATCTCCATGTAAAAAAAAAAAAAAAAATTTTTTTTACAACTTGCCCCAGAACTATGTTTTCCTCATAAGCGCTCTTGAGAGGAGATTAATTCAAGGGTCAAATTTGATGATTCATCGATTATTGCAACCAAAAAAAAAAAAAACCGAGAACAAGAAAAAAGGGGAATGACAGCTGGGAAGAGAAACAAATGAAACTAGGTCAGGTTTTTTTTTGTTGTTTTTTTTTCTCTGCATAATTTACCCAAATTAGCAATTCTGCAAGTGCATCTCAACCCTTGTCAACAGGAGTTTGACTAATAGCTTACTTGCAACACCAAGATGGAGAAGGAAGAGCAGAGATGTGCACTCATTCGATTTTAGAGGTCAGTTTTAATCCGCAGAAAAAAGCAGATCATCTTTGGATTTTGAGAGTACGCTGGAGTGTGCAAGAGAACCTGTGCATCCAAAGCTCCTCAAAGAAAAGCAGAAAACATCAAGTCTGCACAGATTTATTCCCATCTGCTTCGCTTTTTTTTTTTTTTTTTTTTTTACAGATGTTGTACAGAGTTTTCCATTAACCCAATCCACAAAACATACACATTTGAAAGCTAAAGAAACACAACATGTGGTTCAAGTACCAGCTGCTCTGCAGCGTAGTAGTTAGCATCAACCAGGGCGAGTTTGTGTGGAGTTTCATCAGCAGGGAGCAGGGAGTTGATCTTTGGTCTTTGGTTGGCCAGTAATGCAAATGAGACCTTATGAACAAGAAAAAGCAGGTGTGTGTGTGTGTGTGTGTGCGTGTGTGTGTGTGTGTGTGTGTGTGTGTTTTTTAAAGAGAATAAAATATGGTCTTTTGCCACACCATGGAAATCAGATTTGGATCTCAGACTTCAGATGTTTTTCCTACCTAATGCGAATGTGTTTTGCTGAGAACTGCAGTGATAAACAATTGTGATAAATCTTTTACTCATTATCCCTCTGGCAGGCGCTATCCACCATCAGACTGCTGGGAATAACTCACCTCATAAATTTTTGGCTTGATATTAAAACACACAAATTAACCAAGTCGGCGTTTCGTGTCTCAACTCTGCCACCGCGCAGATATATGTCCAATAACTTCTGCCTTCGGTTATTTTCGTTTATATGAAAAATAATTATATAGCACAGAATTGTCGGCGAGATCTTCTCTTTTTGCCAGCTGAAATGACGCTTCAGATTGGCAAAACAGGACAAAGAAAACAATAAACCTCCATGTATCACTGACATCGTGATGGTTTTTGTTCGGTAACGTTCTCCAGAAAATCTTTAATGGCCTCCACGAAAACTGTATTTCATAGGGAATGCTAAAGGCATTTGACTGTGCTGGATTTTATTTACGAATCCTGAAGTTAAGTGGGGTAATCCCAAACACAACACCACAGGAGCCACGAATCATTTTCCTTTCACATGACACTTTGATGTCGATCTGTCACATGAAGTTCACGTCGTGGTCCTGCGAAATGTGACGAGGTTAAACGCACGTTAATACTTTCACAGGGCACAACTCCCGCAGAACCCGACGTCGACAAACCTGAACTATCCATTTCAGGCAAATGATCAGGTGCCTCTCTGTTTTGTCTTATTATTGATTCGTGATAATACGGTTTGTGGCCCAGAGGACACTTTGGTGAAACTGCACATCCCTCGACAACCTACATGATCACGATGAAGGATGAGCGCCAGGAGTCCAAGTCGGTGGTGCCTCTTTTTCTTCCATCGCTTAGGAACTTTAGAGCAGTTCAGCAACGCCTCCCCTGATCTGCATTTTTCATCTCATTCTGCACCTGTGTTGCCCTCTGGAGATCCCGTGATTTCCTTCCTTCTCTCCTTTCACCCTGCTCTCAGGATTTAGGCGTGCCATCTGGAGGTCTTTCAGATTGTACTTACATATTACAACCCAGTATCCTTTTTTTTTCCTTTGGTCTCAATCAATGAATCAGCGGCGTGCAGCGTGATGGATTGCCAGAGAGAGGGAGAAAATGAACGAGTAAAATAAATAAATAAAGCCAAATGGGGTGGGGGGAGCTTTAAGTCCCCTGCCAATCCCCAGTTATGCATAAAAATGCTTCTGAAATGAAATCTTTATCAAAAGAGCCACAAGGTTCTCCTTACAAGGTGTTTTCAAATAACCAGGCGTTATTATCATACCTCCACTGGGAAATATGCATTTACAGCTTGGAGAGTGCGAGGCAATGGGGTAACTGCTAACAATGTTTCCCCTAGTTATTGTGCATAATTGCATGCCTCTGTTATTGCACCTTTCTATTGCTGCTAATACAGAGAAAGCCCATTAGGCACTGTGCTAATGCGAGCGGTAGCCTGCAGTGCAGTGGGTGCACTGTTTAAAAAGCGACCACCGTAATGGGAGCTAAGCCATATAAGGAGGGCAATAACACCCAAAGCAGGCATGTTCAAGCTCTATTAAAGTAAGATTAAACTTTTCTATTAGGCAGTGCCGAGGCAGCTGCAGCATCTTAAAACAAATGTGAAAGATTGGAACTTATCTGATGTGCCCAAGGCTGGACTTTAGCAGCGGCTCACTGAACCAGTGGAAAGGTCCCTGAGGGTTTTGCAGACCCTGAAATTGTTTGCTTTTGTTTTAAAGTAAAAATAAATTATTTCTTAATAAACCTTATAATTGCAATTTACAAAAGAAACAAAAGTTTTTTTTTTTTTGTTGTTGTTTTTTTTTGCTCATATCTAATTTTAAGATATGAGCCCATGTTCAAAATGTTCCATTTAAAAAGGACAGGAGAAAAAATGTTGTCTTCTGGTGGACAAGTAGATAGGTTTTCCAAAAACTATCTTTATTCATCTATTAAAATATCTTGACTGATATGCATTTTAAAACAGTGTAACAGAAAGATTTGGTCTTTAGTTTATATTTGGTATTTAGTCCATGGTGTATATATATATATATATATATATATATATATATATATATATATTTTTTATTTATTTATTTATTTTTGTATTATGAAAACCAAGCTGCACCTCGTGATTGGTTGGATCACGAGTTCCGAGAGAGAATTGCATGTTTCCAAATTAAGAGGCTCTCTAGACGTCAGAATTTAAAAAAAGACTATTTGATTCTCAGCATCTTTGTCTTCAGAATCCAACATGGCCACATGAAACATGTAGCCAAAGCAGAAACAAATAGGTACATTTTAAAAAACACATCTCTTTTTGCACACACAGGCACTAACACATGCACCTGATTAATGTCGCTTTTGTTATGCATGTGGTCATACTCAAGAATAAAATTGGGCATTTATATAAAAAATACATTTATTATTTAATTAGTTTTTGAACAAACAACTTGTTATGAGTTTTAATTGTCCGTGTTATTTGTAAGCAGCCAGATTTCACCCTTCCAGAACTCACTCTATTCTGTTGCTGGGAAGACAAATGGAGTCTGTAATTGATATGACCTTTGCAAAAATATTTCGTCTGCTACAGGGACCCTCAATCAGAACTCACAATTTCATTGTAAAATTGGCAGACTTTCCTGAGGACAAAGGTCTCAAATTCCAGTCCTTGAGTTCTGGCGTCCTGCAGCTTTCAGACGTGTCCCTGATCGTACACACCTGATGCAAATGGCAAAACTCCCTCCTCACCAAGCGGCCGAGCTCTCCAGAGCAAAAAAGGTAACGTTTGTAAAGTGGACATCTAATGGTTGCAGATTCGCCTACCTGAGCTAAGGCTCTCTGCAGCCCCTCCGGAGACTCTTTACAGTTTCTATGATGAATGCTTCTTTTTTTTGGTGGATCTTCTAGTTTTCCTGTCCTGGTTGATGGGTAGGTTGCAACACAAATGGATTCGTTCGTATGGTATTCTAACCTTAAGCATAAGTTGGGTTAGGTGTTGAGGCAAAGATCGGTGTAATTTATCAACTCTTTATTTTTTATGTTGCTGGTGCTTAACAGTAAAGGTTCATTTGCTCTAATTTTTCTTGCAAATAATTAAAGGCCACCAGTCCTTCTAAGTGCCAAGAGAGGCAGCTCAGGTACTTTGGGATCTACTGCAATTTGTACAAGAAAAAAAAAAAAAAAGTGTGGGTTTAGCACCAAAACTATGTTTGGAGACACAACTTCCTGTATGTGTCGATAGATGTCTATGTACGACAAAACTGTAGAACATTTAATGAACAGTCATATCGATGCTTTCATCATATCATTGCATCCTATTTAGTCGATTCATTGGAAGGGACCTCTGAAAGATTGACTGCAGCGCAATTTAGGTGACTCTTTAGGTGTTTAATCACTGTTGATCCCCTTCGTGCCATGTTGCAGGGATGCAGCTGCAGCCAGACAGCCCACAGTGGATTACTCGGCCGTTAATGACCACTGACTTGTCTCGGCCGTGAACGCGCGCTCCGCGAGCCCCGGTCATTGCTCTCCGCTCTGCATGCGAATCTCCATGGTCGCTCCCTGGTTTCCGCTGCGCGCAGCCATCCCTGCTCCCCTCCCCACGCCGCCGATCAGTCGTCTTGCAGAGCATGCACGTCTGCGCCCCCCGCCGCTGTATCCTCCACTCCAGAAGAAAGTCGACGGAAAGACGTGTCTCTCTTTTATTTATTAGTAGTAGTGCTGTTCATCTTGATTTCCTTGCGCGCAGCTGCTTTTTGGCCACATCGGGCACTGTCTCCGCCGCGGAATGGATTGCTCCGTCTGATTCCAGCAATCCGGTGACATGTTGAACCGCAGGCTTCCAGCCTGCCACCTCCGTCAGTTCTCAGACAGCGCAAAGAAAAGTATTCAGTGAACAAGTGCGTGCGGCAAGCACCCGGCGGCTCGAATCGAGGAATCGGAGGAGGGGTTTGGGAGGTAGGAGAAGAAGAAAAAAAAGTTGGAAGTTGAAGAAAGGAGGATTATGCGGTGAGTGCCGCACATTGCCGCGAACAGGTACGTCACATATTTTTTTTTCTCTTTTTTTTTAACTATATTCCTATGGAAACGATGCTTACGCACCGCTTGATTGTATGCCGCTCTGTGGTCTCACATGAGTGCAGCGAGGGGGGAGCGGGGGTGGAGGGGTGGGGGGTTCTCTCTGACACGCAGCGCGGAGCCGTGACATTGAGGTGCCTTTCATCGGAAGAGCAGCTGTGGTCCTCCTGCGGGTATCCGCTGCGCTCGCAGGCGGACGCAGCGGATTTCCTCGGCCGGCGTCTGCGGCGGAATAATGTGTGAAAAGTGGCAAGAGAGTGGAAAGTAGGCGCAGCTGAGTTTTCGTTTGCGTCTGTTTTGGAGCATCTGCGCAACATTTCATCAAACGGAATATGTGAGGAGGCGCAGGATGGATAATTCCAGAGCGCAGCGTTCTCTTAAGGGTCAAGGTGTTCCGTGAGGCATGCCTTGCGTCCGACGGTCTACTATTGCATCGCACGCATCCTTCAGTCGTTCAATCTCTGACCAGCTAAATGTGCTCAAAACTAATGTTTTGTTTAATAATTTATAGTGTGGATCATAGGTTTGAATCGGCAGAATGCAGTGGTGGTTCTTGTGTAATTGGCGCCCTGGGCAATGCTCCCTCCCCCCTTAGCCCACCCCATACACAACTAAACAGGAGCTCCTTCGGCAATAGCAGATATAAAAACGGCACGAAACATTGGGAGATAAAACATATTGATGTGCTATTTTTTTTTTTTTAGAACTAGATAATTAGACATTTATTTTAGATAAATAACTTGAGCCAAGCAATACTCCTAAGGATATGTTTATAGGGATTTTTTTTGTTTACTCGCTTGATCTGTGGGTTTTCAGTCAAGAGCTGAAAGATTTACTCTGCTGATGAAAGTTTTGACATCAAAATGCTTAAAAATAAAAAATAAAAAACTAGTGCTGGAGCTAATAATCCTCGTAAAAGTCAAAGTTTATGCTTTACTTTAGCGTTCTCATTCCCGTCATTAGCTTCTGGAAAGACGTTCATGAGAAATGCTGAAGCAAAAGGGAGATAAATGTGAAAAAAATAAATACAACTTCTGCTCTAGCTGGTTTGGACACGGATGAACAGGTGCAAAGCTGGATGTCGTACACCTCAACGCCCGTGTGTTGCATCTCTGGGCAGAAATTGCCCGGATAACTCATCCGACGCCGTTCTTGACTCTTCCTTCTCGCCCTCGCAAAGCCGCCGCTCACCTCTTTGCAATATGTTGCATGCGTCATTTAGTTTTTCTTTGCCCTGCCTTGTACTCACTGTGAAACGTTATAGAGTTATTATGTAGAGTTAAATCACACATGAAGGCTGTGCAGATGCGCCTGTTTTGCTCTGCTTTTGATTTATTTCCTCCAGTGCGTGATCTAAGTTTTTTTCTCTCCCTCTCTCTCTGGTGACACTGAGAAGCAGAAAGCCACAGCCCAGCTGGCAGCCCCCCCACCCCCCTCCACCTCTCCTCTACCCTCTCTTTCCCCCCATAAGCTGCAGTAGAAAATAAGACTGCGGGACGCCGTTAACTCTGGGATGAATATTCATTGATCATATGTATGTTCATCTTCCTTCTTCCAGGATTTATTGCCACACACAAGCATAAAGTTTTAGGAATCACAAGGGAGGAAAAGGAATAAAAAAAACAGAAAAACTTTTGCCGGGATGCATGGTGTCAGAGGCTGAGGCCCACACACCAGCTGTAGACGCTAGAGCCTGGCAGCCATTGGCACCTTGTGACACGCAGACACACAGATGCCACGGAGATCTTGATGATGAGACGCCCCACTGAAATTCACACTTCAATCTTGCTGGAACAGTCTTTCCTCTCTCTCTCTCTCTGCGGCCCCTTTATCTCTTCCTCCACCTTGAGCTCTCTTCAAGCCAGTCTGCGCTTGTGTGATCTCTAACTCCCTTTGATCCCCCCCACACCCCCTTCTTTCCATACCTTCTCATGTTGAACTTTTGAAGGAGCTATAGGAATCAAAATGGAAGTGAAAAGCTCTTAAGATTTGCATGCGGTCACTGCTGGGAGATTTTTAAACACACGCGTTTGGAAACAAATGTTGCCCTCGAGCCATATGTCCCGTCCAAACGTGGCCACCTCCCGCTTTGAGTCTTTTTTTTGTTGTTGTTTTTTTTCCCCCCTCTAATCGGTAAGGTGTGCTAATCGTGGCGGGCGGTGTGCTGTGTGTGCATATGCAGTCTTAAGTGCTAATAGGAGCTCACACTGGAGAGCAGCAGGCCGTGTCAACCGCAATCTCCAGACAAGCCCTCAGGGTGTCCTATTTGGCACTCGCACACGGACGCAGACACGCTCACACACATATACGCGCTAATGGGGCCACTATGTTTAGACTCGACTTAAAGACCCGGAGCGCCACGGGTTCATGTCTGAGGTGGACATTCACAGTTGATAAACAGGATTACCTTAAATGCTGCAGATCTGGTGTGTCCTCAGAAGGTGTTTGCTCCAGTAACGTGCCAGTCAGGCTTTTTCTTTGCCGCCGTCTTAAGGAGTTTCTGCTTTTCGGTTTTCATTCAGGCCTGAGCCAGAAAGTTTGACCACCTGTTTTTTTTTGTTTTTTTTTTCTTTAAACTATGTTGTATAGGAAAGAGAAAGCGCCACAGATCAGATCTTCGATCGAGGCAGTTTTGGATTCTGCAGGAGATGAAGGAATTGCGAGGTTTATGCTTGCACTTTAGACATACAAAAGGCAGTTGAAACATATATTTGCCAAAAACGGTGGCGGATTTTAGTTTTAACGCCTTTTACAGATTAGAAGGATTCCGATTTTTCCCGCCATTTGCCCTGCCAATTACTGATCAGAGCGGCTGTTGCCAAAACCAGCTGATTCCGATCTCTGGCCGATTGATCGGTGCGTCTCTGCTTTGTTTATTCACACATGAGTATTATTAGGCAGTGAATAGCTTTTAGCTTCAGTGTTTCGTCTTTGTCTCTCTTCCTCTATGTGGGTTACATATTTATACATGCATTTTGCTGCAACACCTGTGAGGCCCGGAAAGAGGTGCATCAATCTTCATTAGGCTGAAATGAGGTTGGCCTTGCTGAATAAATGACTAGCATCCAGAAGCGCGTGTACTCGCGCGTGCGCGCGTGTGTGTGTGTGTGTGTGTGTGTGTGTGTGTGTGTGTGTGTGTCCACTCCAACCTGGCTGACAGATGACTGCAGTGATTTCCAGGGTTCAGCAGATTGGGGGATTAAAGACCAACGGCTTCACACAATAACACAAACGGCATGCATGGGCATCAGCAGGCGTACACACGTCCGCACCGGTCAAACAAAGCGCACGCTCTCGCATCCGGGTCTGCCGGGGCTGCGGTCATTGATATCCGGCGTGACCCCTGCGATGTCTGTTGTCCCAAGGTGTGCGTGCGTATAATCACGGATGGAAAACAGCATTATATAAAACCTCAAGGGTCCAATTTCACTAATGCCACTTTCACAGTGCAGCCATGACCTGCATTGGTGCTGAGAGCCCAGTTAATACAGTTTGTCCTTCCCCACCAATTCAAAATCTACTTAGTGTTTGAAAATGAACTAGCATCGTGGGTTGAATGTTTTTTTGTTTTTTTTTCTTGGCTAGTGCAGTTTTGTTGACAGAGGACAGTCAAAAGTCCCTCTTAAACACAAATTCAACCCCACTCTGATTTTTTTATTTTTTTTATTTTTCTTAATTCTGCCAATTGGAACTGTATTGCACTGAGTTAATGGATGTTATAAAAAACCTACTTATTTGTCACTCAGGTGTAATTATTCGAGTGCAGAAAAGTGCCCTGCATTCGTTTTCATTTCACTTTACCTGGGCATTCCTGGAGGGTGTGAAACACAAAAAAGCTGCTGCTACCGGTGGTGCAACCATAGCAACATAACCGAGTTTTACAATGCTTTAAATCCATCCAATTTTATCTTGGCAGCAGAATTTTTAGACAGTTTTTTTTTTCTTTCTTTCTTTTTTTTTGCCGTGGATATGTTATATAGATAAAAGAAAGTAAGACTTTCCAGGAGAGCTGCACACCTGCGACTCAGAGAATCTTTTCTGTCTGCCAAGTTTAAAATCTAAATATGACTGGATATTTATTTATTTTATTTTTTTTTTTTTAATTTACCATTGCTGACAAACTTGTTGGCATCCCTGTAAAGATACGTTGAAAATAATAAAAAAAAATAATTCCATCTGTTGTAGCAGCAGCAGCTTGGAAATTTCAGGCTTGTCTTATGCTACCTCCTGCTGAGCCAACCCTGCAGGTTTTCTGTTGAAATCGCGTTTTGGGACTCAGATGGGCCAGACTGGACTGAGGATGTGGAGCCCCTCGGGTGGAGAGCGACCGTTTGGGAACGCTAGCTAACGGAGTTTCTTTCACACATGAAATTGATTATACAGTGACAGTTAAGAATACAATAAGTAGCTTGTCTGAAATTTGTCATTTAACATGAAAAGTTCTCTCCCTAAAACGTCCTTCGTACAAGAAAATTAGTCGACACGTTTTGGTAACCGTGTCAGACCTTCATGTGGTGATGTAACTCAGTTATAGAAATGCGTCAGCAGCAAACTACTCCGTATGCTTCAATGCTCAATAAATTTAGCTGCTGTTATGTTTGATGTGATTTGTATAGAGAATTGTGTTAAGAGGAGGCTTGATATCATTTTTAAATATTCGCCTGATCGGTTATCTGACAAATATACAATTAAAACACCTAACGTGATACGTTACAGCGCTGCGCTACTTCATATCACCGAGGATACAACTAATGTTTTTTTTATTATTATTTCACATAATTTATTTTTAACACATTAACTATTTATGTATTTTTTTATGTGAATTTTATTTCGTATGCCTGCTATTTTGAACATCATTTTAAAGAACAAAACTATCTTATAATTTCTAAATTTTACAAATGAACATTTTTTGCAATACATAAATTCAGTTAGGAAAAGAAAAAAAAACTTTGGGTCCTCTGTTTCTATGCGGCTTTACTGACAGTAACACAATTTCTCTACCATACAGTGTTTTTTTTTTTTTTTTCCAACATATTCATCCGTTTGTTTCAACCTGAACCCATCTGGTGTGTTTATTAAAAATGAGCAATAAACACTCCAGTGCTTTGGTCAATCTTATCCGCTAAAGTCCCAGGAGATTTTAGCAAAAAGCATCATTATGTTTGTGATGGTAGGTTTAAAAAGCCGCCTGGTATCTAGATAAACGTTAAGTGTTTTCTATGAAGACGTGTTAAACCTCAAGCTTTTTGGCAGTTCCACAAATTGCTCTGCTCATTGTGCTTTAGTAGCTTAAATACAAGTCGTGAGATGATTTTGTTAAAAAATGAATATCTCTAATCATGCAATTCTTTCTCCAGTAGATTGAATTGACTCAAACTACTTTTTTTTTTTTTAGTGAGAAATTATGTCATTGCGAGAACATCTGTTTTAAGGCTCGGAGCCAAACATTTCTCTACACATCCAGCACACTGCAGTCGCTCAGTAGATTAGCATTTCATCATTTCAAACGAAAGGTTAGATAGTGAAACATGTAGAAGAAAAAAAAACTTATTGTCACTGCTAATTAACAAAGAACACTGACCTTTTAAAAAAAAAATACAAAGGGAGCGAGTTGAGCGAAAGCGAAAGAGTCTAATACTGTTTATACAGCTTCTATTATTGTCAGGATACGGCGTTAAATAAAAAGTATTAAACTGAGCGGCACAGCTCTATTAAAGGCCGCTCAGTCTGCCCACCACCTACACAGCTTTTCACGAGCTCAGGGTTTTCTTGAGCCAGATATACAATCAAACCAGTGTCATAAATCCACATCCAGATTTAAAAAAAGAGAGAGAAAGAGAGAGAGAAAATCCTGCTACAGGATAGTAAAATGATATACATTCTGAACTCCTTGAGAGCAGATTTTGGATAGCATGACACGCAACAGTGTCAAGAAAAGGTTTTTATTGGGATGGCCTGTCTGCAGATCAGATAACCACTTGTGCCTCGGTGTTTCACCCCCCCAGCCCCCCTTTCATTTCCGTGTCCTGTCTGTCTACTTCTCCGTTTGATCCGAGACTCCCTCTGTGTCAAATTTCAACATTTCAATCATAATTTCTCTCCTTTAAGACGGCTTGCCGGGGCATTTTCAGGAACAGCATCCTGTTGGGGATTAAGAAGCCTAACATTACAAGAACCTATTGATCAAAGGGCAAGTAATTTATATCATAGACATTGGTTCATTGTTAAGCAGGATCCCACACGATTAAAACGGCACGATAATCCTTGTCAAAGTTTACGCTTGTCGTGCAGTTCTGTCGTTTGTGGTCGGCATGCTACAATCATGGATCCTAAAGGTGAAGGAGAGCCCTTCGAGCCTGAACTTTATGATCATGAGACTCTTGTTTAAGCAAGTAAAATAAGTTTGTTTCAATGTTCCAAAGTGCAAAAAATAACTAACTCAAGAGAACATGAAACGGTTAAAATGTCAATCATCAAAAGCCAAGTCTTTAGCCGAGTTTGTTTGGAGTGTACAAATGAAGCAGTTCCTATGATTAGTAAGTATATCAGGTTACCTAACCACACCGTTTAGAAAAAGCATTAAAGAAGCCTCCAGCTCTTTTAAACTGTGATATAATGATAGTAGCACTGAGAGGACACGTCAGCAAGGCTGACTGTTAGCAGCTGGTGATAAAGATGCCACCTGCTTCAAGGCTAACAAGCTATTTCAGTTTTTTTTTTTTGTTTTTTTTTACATTTCTTTGTCTCATTAAAGTCTAATTTAACATATAAAATCATGCATGCTTCTACTCTGCACATAATTTTTTAACACACTTGAAAACTTTATTATATAGTAAAACTTTACTCTGATTTGTTTTAGTAAATAAAGGGGCAGAATTAAAAAGTTTTCTTTAAGGAGATGTGGGACGCTCTAGGATATCTATAGAGTTAGATGAGCAACAGCACAATATATGGCCTGGAATGTTTTAAGCTGATGATTTGTTGCCGCATGTACAGCAGCTCATAGTCCTGCCAGATTTTGAATATGAAGCCATTTTCATTCAGAGGTGGTATTGATTTTGGGAAGAAAAAAAATGATCTGCTTTCATGGAGATTTAAAATATGTATCTATAGTTACACATGTCTCAATAATTAGTATGAAAAAAATTGATTGGCATTACAAAAATGCGATTAATTGCTGAGGCTCTGTAAACATATTTCCTCTGGTATTTTTGAACATCCACCTACTGCAATAAGCTCAAAGTCTTTGAGGTTGGACGGCCTCCATTTGCTCACTTCACAAATTTTCTGTTGGCTTGAAGTCAGGGATTTGGTTGGGCCACATGCTCGTCAAATCACAACATGTATTTAAATCTAAATCTGTCAGGGCGGTGAATACTCTGGAGCGTCATTATAATTACCTAAAAAATCATTAAATAACTTTTTATGTAAAAATGACGATCACTTTAAATTAAAAACGTAACAAAACAACATAATAGTGGGTCTTTGAATACATATTATTTTCTTAATGCTTGAAACAACGTTGCTCAGAAAGCCTGCCGGGACACACAATGGTAGGAAGGAAACTAGACACAATAACCAACGTTGGATCTGAAGCGCAAAGAAGAACAATTTCACATTTTCCAGCATTGTTCTGAATAAGTCACTTTCTGGTATTTTCCTAAACAGTTTCTGAAGTCTGAGAGCAACAAACTTGTCTCCAGTCTGTCCCCTCCTTCCCTCCTCACACGCACACACACACACACACACACGCACACTTGTGACCTTTGATGGCTGTATATTTTTCTTTGAAGGGGGGCTTGTGTTGGTCAAACGACCACTGTGGTTTACCGTTCAGATGTGAGACTGTGTGTTAGCTTTGCTTTAGAGAAAGAGGCGCTCGTGGAGCGCACCCTTCATCTTGGATTACTATACCCATGGATCCTGTGGGTATTTGTGTTGGAAGTGATGGTAGAGCGGGATGATATTTACTTCTTCTGTCTGACAGCTGACCGACTGGTTTTAACTCAGCCTCCTCATGGGCTCATGGCGCTTTGATATGAGCTTCTTGACAAAACCTAAGCTGAGAAAAGTGGCGTTTTTAATTCATATGCCTTTTATAAGTAGAAAATATGCGTCTGGATGGAGGGTAAGAACCTCTATGTAGGCCAAATGTTTAAATTCAGTAAATACTACTGTGATGTTCAAAGTTTAAATCCCGTCTAATTTTCATTAACATCTTTAAAGGAGATGGACTTTCTTGTAATCATTTCAAGTCCTCTTAAACTACTAGTATCCCCTTTATGTTAAGTTCTTTCAAAGGTCCAATTGCTTTTTTTGTGCTCATTTTCTGTCGAGTTCTTGTATCTGGCCATTAAATCATATAAAATAATTACAAGAGTGAATAAATGAAGGACAAAAGAAGTGTCACACTTCAAAGAAACTACAGGAGATTGCATTATCCGAGAGTTTCACGCGCAGGAAACGCAAACATTTCAGCCAAAAAGGCGATACGAGTTAGCTCATTGCCATTGCCTTCCTGCGCAATTCTGCTAGTTTCAAATCTCTCCTCACAGCTCAGTCTGTCCTTTCTCCCACTGAAGTGGATTCCTACAATTCCACCAGGGCCAATCAGCAAACAGAAGGAAAAGTTGTCATCTGTAACGTTGTATTTTGTTGATGCATTGAGACGTTTTTACTTCAGCACAGTTACACATCTATCAGCTAATTGTATTACTTTGAAAATAGCTGCATTGAGAAAATGGCTGCTGACTGGAAATGGCCTATTGTGATCAGATTTGACTGATGAATGTTTAGCAAGAAACTACAAAGTCTGATCTTTTTCCTATCGGTGATAAATGTGTTACCAAGAAGCTCTCACCAGAACCTTCCGTGTTGTAGACGCTGTTACTCAGGGATGTAAAAAAGATAAATTGAAAATAAACCGAATGTCTTGAACAGGTTAAAACATGCCTTGACCTGTTTTAGTAGACAAAAGGAAGGCTGAACCAAGTGTAGCCAAGTTTCAAATGACCGGATTTGGGATGACAGTGATTGGACGAGCTTTTTAATGTCCAATACTTGCAGTGCTAAAAATACTAATTGCCTACATAAGATGTAAAATCTTATTGTATGGATCTTGCATTTGCATTGCAGTCCGATATAAATGACACAGCAGGGTAGCTGCAAGGGGGAAAAAATGGGCAGATCAAAGCTTTATAGATCATAAATTCATGAGCTCTGTTTTTGCCACAGTTGAACCGTCACACTTTCCTGTCGGTACGACGAGGGAAGCAACATCTCTCTCTTTTTTTAAAGACGTTTTTATTCATCCCTTTCCCGAGGGACGCAATAAGACGTGGGCATTTTCTCATCTACAGTCAAGAGGAAGATGCGGCTTGTTGAGTCTTCCTGGTGATTGGACAGATTTTTAGAACCAAGTCCTGAACCTTTAGCTTTAGAACAGCTGCTCATGACAATTAAGCATCCTTTGCAGGAGTTACGGTTGTTCGTTGTTAAGGGTGCTCTCGGGGTTTTTTTCCGTAAAAAAATTCTGCAAAAGCGAATCGTGGAGGATGCATAGGCATCCAGACTTTGGTACATTCCCACACACACACACACACACACGCACACACACGCACACACACACACACACACACACACAGATTCTTCTCTTTTCTGGTGTGGAATTACTGTGACTTTCGCCATTTACAGAATTCATCGAACTTTTATTTGTGGTACCGTTTGATTCCCATGCATTTCCCAACCAGCAGAATAACTCAAACTCTTAGTGGCAGCCGATATAATCAGCATATATAAAGCGGCTTCTCTTCCTCAGTGGCTTATCTGCTCTCTCTTTCCCTTTCTGCCTCTCTTTCTAAGTAGACATGTCTAGTTACAGCCTAAAATGGCCTTGTGAAAGAGGACGCGAGTTAAGATGGCATCCCCGGAGACTTTTCAGTGGAGTAATTTAATTAACTGTGATATTTTCCCACTCCACCAGGGAAAGGGAATAGGTTCAGAAAGTAATGAAACTCAGCTGTTGAATTTTTAATATTAAAGAATCAATTTCCTGTTCTTGAACATAACCAAGTAAAGGTTCCCCCTCCTCTCTCTCTCTCTCTGTCCCTCCCTCTCCCTCTTATGTCTCCTTTGTTACATGCACAGTTGTAGCATTGATGTCCAATGAGCCTCCTGTTCTTTCACAGAGAAAGGATGTAAAGGTTTAATGCAAACGTTTGTTCACATGCCTGTTTTGGCTAAAGTCCAGACTGAGGCGTTTGAGGAGCAGCTGGAAACCTAGATTTCCCAAACAACTGTTCCTGCCAAGAAGCTGTGAGTTAGCAAGTCGCTACCTAGCAAGAGCAGGCATATGTTACTGTTAATAAAGTCCTTCAATGAAACACCGGGGGATTTCTACCGTACGCGGCGCAATTAGGGGAAGGCAATGTTTTACTTCTTAGCGCTATGCAAAGAAGAACCAGAATTTAGGTCAGTGTCTCTGTGTGGCTTAAATAAAACATACGATGCTTTGCAAAAGTATTAAAAACTTGAAAGAGCAACAAAGAATCCAGTTGAACTGTGGAGTGGAAGATGAATAATACATAATTTTATTTTATTTTTTACAAAGAAAAACCTGGAAGTGTGACATGTTTTCCATATTCAGCTCCAGTCGCCCGATGACGTCTGGAGATGAACATTAATTAGCCTGCCTACCTCTTGATCCTGCAATTATATGCAGGTGTGGACAATGAGTGGATGGACCTGTTCTAGTGTAAAAGTCGGACAGAGAACCAAGCACTTGAAAACTCTCTTTTTTTCCTGTTGCACTTTCCTAATATCAAAATATTTACAAGCTAATATGAAATGAAAGCAAGCAGTGGAAACTGGATATTTAGATTTTGTTCTTTTAAGTTGCTTTTACAGTAATTGCTTCTTTTATTCTGAGCGTCCTTTCAGTCTGTGTCAGTTCAGAGCTTTTTTTTTTTTTTCCATTGCTGTTATTTCCAGCATCTTCACAAAGTCTTTACATTTTATTCTAGGGTCTGTGGGCACATTTTACACTAAGACACCTTTATATTTGTGACGTCTCCCTTTCCTGAAAGATATGACTTGGCGTTCCAGGCTGTTAATACTTGCATGCAAATGTATGAACATGCACGCATTCAGGCGTCTGGAAATTTTTACCCAAGATTGAACAAAGTTTGTGGACGTTCACATTTCTCTTCTCGATATCTTGACTGATTTCTTTAGATTTCCTTTCCAAGTTACAGAAGGAAGTTTAAGGTTTTACCCTGAAATGCATCCACACGTGTTCCTTCATTTAGCTCATTTATTATTAATTGTTATTCACAGGGTTTCTGCAGTACATTAAAAGGCATTAAAAATGATTATTAATTATAAATTATTAATTAAAGATTATTATTTAAAAAGCATCTGATTCTCAGTGACGATCAGAAATTGTTGGTTTTCAAAGAGAAAATACGATGAGTTTAGCTTTTCTGAATTGTTCAGCCAGACTCCCTTACTGGGAAATTTATAAATTATTGCCAGGAATGTAAATTTGCATAATACACTGAATCATTTTTGGTAGAGCACGTTGGCGGGAAAACGTAAAAAAAAAAAAAAAACAAAAAAAAAAAACACGAGCAGCAGAGGAAATGGGTAAATGCAAATTTCAGCCAAAGTGAATGGGAGATGAGTTATTTAGGGAATGGCTGCAGCCTGTTGATGGCAAAGTGGTTATAAAGAAAATGAAGCTTCTGACAATGGGGGTCAATACTTAGAGATCACACATGCAGACCACGAATGGGCTGAAAGAGCGTCTTTACAAACAACTGAGACGCCATGAGCAGCGCCGCTGCAGTGACCGTCATGTCCGTCAACAGGAGAAAATCAGGCGATCTTCGCTCTTCTTATGCACAGAATGTGATGCATAGCTTCAACTTTAATTTTAGATGAACAAAATTAAGTTACCATGCAACACACAGACTTAAAAATGATCTATATGGCTCTTTAGGACCTTATATTTGAACTTATTTATAACCTATTCATAAAAGCAATTTCTGAAGAACAACATAGCTGACATTTATTTCATATCATAACACATAGATGCTGTTTTTGTACATTTCCAGATGATTATTAGCCTGTCTTTGTCCTCAAGTTCTTGATCTGTAGCTTAGGTGTAAAGAACGTCGTTTTACTTAAAGCCTGAGAACGTCCTGCATGTTTGTTTGGGTTTCATTTCGAATGATCTTGAGGCTCTTCATCATTTAGAGCTTTAATACTAATTAATTTTGCACACAAAAAATATATATCCAAAGCGTAGATAATTTGAAGATATAATTTAGCCAGTGACCTTGTCTCTTAAATGAAATTGGCTGCGGCTGTTCTTAGAGCCAATCAAATCAAACATTAAGTAGTCATTGAAATGAACCGTTGCTTTCATTTTTGGGGGGGATCTGGGTGGGAGTTAGCATCTGGAAGCATCAAACTTTAGAAACTGTTGATTCTGCTGAAAGCTAGTCATCTGTTTTTGTCCAAGTATGTTTTTTTTTTTGTTTTTTTGCCAAACTCAATCAGAGATCTTTATTTTTGAAACATTTTTAATTAGTTTTTTTCTTTCACCCTTCAATCAGTTTTTAAAACTTTTGCTCCAGAGAGTGAAACTAGCATGTGATCATTTCTTTCGGTTGATGCTTTTTGTCAAGGCTGTTTGTTTGCTGCAGAACCTCAATGACACTCCTTCCCCCCGAAACACACACACACACACACACACGCACACACACACACACACACACACACCCTCTCTCCGTGTGGCAGAGAGAAAAGAGAGAGGGAGAGGTCAGGTGATGATTTATGACCGAGATGCAGCATTCCAGCACGGGATGATTAATCTCTTCTGGGAACACTTCACGAGTACAAGTTTAACCTACCTCGGCCTTGCACACGCGTCCACGCTCACACGGCGTAGGGCGCGCAGCGACGCAGACACACAAAGGGTGCGAGCGCGCGGGCACTCTGCATGCAGGACATAAATACAGGGGCAGAGTGCATGTAAGTGCTTTTGTATGCCATCCGTGTGCATCTGCAACCCTGTATCCCTTTCCTGACATCCCTCTCTTAGTGTTTGCCTCTTTCATTCTCTGTCTGCCCCGTTTTACCTCATCCTCCCCACCACCTCCCCCCTCACTTAAACCCCTCCTCATTGGCTTGGGTGGTGCAGTGTCTCACATTTACTCCTCTCTCGGCTTGTCCATTCATCACAAACAGTCACAGATGCTCACACTCGCATAGAGAGACGGAGCAGAAAAGAGAGAGAGAGAGAGAGAGAGGAAGGGGGATACAGAGATTGAGAGAACCTCTGTGAAAGGCCATTTGGCTCTGGTATCAGTGAGCATAAGGCTATAGGATTAGTGCTGCTAGGTGCTAAAAGCTTCAATGTCTTAATAAGCACAGAGGAAGGAAGGGACTGGCCCTATCTGTGCGCTACAGCTGGGTTTGTGCACAGACGTGTGCACATGCAGGTGCTCTGCAAAAGGTACAGAATGCTTCTTTTGTCAGTCCCGGGCCAGCGCCGCCGCGAGATGATGTAGAGCCTAAATACCACAAGCTGCATCTGAAGCTGTTACTTGAAAACACTTCAACAAATTGTTCCATAGTTAAACACGTCGAAGCACAGAGGGTGGGTGAACGCATCTTTGTTAAATGAATTCATTTATTGTGATGGGGAGCATTCACAGCCGGCTGTAATTTGGCCTCCTATGTTTTCTCCCCTCCTGCTCTCCCACGGCCTCGTCTCGTCGCAAAGTTCACCGCGCTGGATCGGGCTTCGACGCCGTCGGGGGTCGCACCATGGCTCAGTCTGTTCGGGTGTCCGGGAATGTTGATTTTCAAGACGTCTCGCCACTGTTCAATTGGAATTAGAGCTGGACATTGACTAGACCGTTCTATCACATGATGAAGATATTCATTAAAAAACCATTTCATTGTGGAACTGATATAAATTTGTTATTAAAGTATTACTGATTGCACTTTAAAAATTAGGTAACTTTGTTATTAAAGGTAAAATTTAAACAGTAATGATTTCTTGGTTAATGTCAAGTTGTCATAACAAAGACATTTTGAATAATGTCAACTTTGTATTAAAAGTGTCGTAATTTACTGAATGATGCTTTATGACAACAGTCATAAATATTCATGAAGACTTATTCATGTTCATGACAGGTGTTATGTCATGTTTATGACAGTGTCATGAAAGTCTTATTCACCCCCCTTCAAATAAAGTGTTACCGTTCTCTGTCACAGTCTTTAGTGTTTTGCAGTCTCTTTCCTGTATTTAGCTCCGCCCACCAACTTTGACCTTCTTCATACAGAAAGTTATTTGTAGTTTCTTCAGTCGTCTCAGAGTCTGGTATGTCAGATCAGAATGTATTGTTTGGGGCTGTAATTTGGAATAAAACGATAGAAAGAGGTATGAATATCTTTGCAAAACATTTATTTTTTGGCCTTTGAATACTGTGACTCAACATGTCTTGAGCTGATTTGCAGTGTTCCTGGGGTTTCAGAACAATGCTGTCATGTAAATGTTTGATTTTTCTTCTTTGGGTTTCCTGACAGTATGGAGAAATATTTTTAAAAAAACCAGATTTATCAGGAGGAAATGTGCAAAGACATAAAAACGAAGGACCGATTTCAATGTGACTGGTGACGTGGAATTAGGACGACTAACGTTTCATTTAAAATGACAGGGTGAAGGTAGTTGCTAAACGTGTAACTCTATGATTCAGTCATCTAAACATTGAAGGTTTACAGTTAAAGCAGCCACATCAGTGGAATGTGTGACGAGCCAATTGGAAAATATCTACACAAAAAACACAAATTTTGCTGTCATGTAATATTATCCACCAGCTGTTTTGATTTTATGAGCATAAATTATGAAGAACTGCTGTGATTTATCATTATCACAGCCGAAAGCATTTAGCTTAAGGTTTTAGCCGCCTTGACAGGAGCAGTTGTTACAGATGGAAAAAACGATTTCCCTTTGTTTTCTGAATACAGGCAGTAATACCAACTTACATCAATCGGACCATTACATTAAAATCACTTGCCTAAATAAATTTTGTACAATTTTGTTGCCACCAAAGCACCATAGATAATTTAGTGCGTGAAGTCAATTTGTAAATTTACTGTGTAAGATGATTGGATTCAAACTGATACCCATTTGAACATCATGACAATAATTGTTATATTGTGTTATATTCGGACAAACAATGAATGGTCTTATGCTTAAGCAGGATTTTATTTAAGCCAGATAAACAAACTTTGTCACACTTTGTTTATTTTTACAGCTTTGACATTGTCAAAAAAAAAATCAATAAAATCCTATTTTATCAATTAAATTCCTAACAATGCAAACATTTTTGAGTAGTATAATTACTACAAAGTTTAGCTAATGTTCTTGAGCCAAAAAAAAAAAAAGAATTAATTGTGAGCAAAAATGCATTAATAACTTAAATTAGCATATATTTTAAATGATGCAAGAACTTTATCCCCGGTAAAGTTCAGTAAAAATCTGTCATTAGACTGCAAGCTACTCATCAAGATTGTGATCATATCGTTTGTTACTTCTGCATGTAATCTTTTCTGCTTGATTTTGCAAAGCCTTTCCCTGAGATGGCTGGGAAATTTATGCTTTCACACTTAGAGACGAGCTTTTCCTAGTTTTCTTATTCAATAAGGCGACTACTGCAATTTTTTGCCAGAAAAAAAAAATAAAATAAAGCGAATAAATTTCAAAGTGGGTATGCTGTGCAGAATCATGTCTGCCTGAACATTATTTGACATGCTCGGCTACTTGTAGAGATCCCTCCCTTCAGAACTTTATCCTGCTCAGTTGTTAACAAAAGCAGAGTCGATTATCTAACGCAAACATTTGCGAGAGCAGAAGAGAGCCGTTTTAGGGGGATGAATGACGGCGATGTCATTTATTGTGAAATCCCATCCTATTACCCGTCGCAGGTGAATCTCCTTGTCTACTGCACAGCAGTCCAGCTGAACAATGGTTCAGTACTCTGTGTGCATTTCTGATCTGCAACTCCGACCTTAAGCCAACGTGCGCGTGGAGACAGATGACCTGTCTGCACCGTTTATGCACGACAGCCTCAATGCTCACATGTGAACCATTATGAAACATGTTGATGTAAGGATAATATTGTGCTTCTGCTTGAATGAGCCCTCTGAGACATGTTTTTGTGTGTTTGTGCACATTTATTTTTAGTTGTGAGAGATGTGTGTGTGTGTGCGTTTGTTTGTAATACCTTGTGGGGACGATTTTCCTGATGACATGTACTACGTTGTGGGGACCAATTGCTCCTTGTGGGGACCGGAGCCTGGTCGCCACAAGGGGAAACCCTATTTTTGGGTCAGGGGTCAGAGTTAGGGTAAGGTATGAATTGAGTTTTGGTTAGGGTTAGGTATGTGATGGTTAGGGTTAGGAGAAGGGTAAAGGTAAGGTTTAGGCTGTAGAAATGAATGCAAGTCAATGGAAAGTCCCCACAAAGATAGCAACACAAACATATGTGTGTGCGTGAGAAATGCACGTACAATGATTTCTATCCAAACCGTTCCCGCTGTCCTGCTCTGAACTGTTGCAAAGGCTTGATTTTTCATCTGTATTATATCGTAAAAACGATATCAGCAGACATGTTTATAGGAATTCATGTTTTCTTATTATTTCTCTCATATTTTACTGTATGTGGTGACCACAAACATCAAAAGACGGGACATTCAGGTCCTAAATGACCAGCTTTGCTATCAGCCATTTATGGGTGGCGCTTTTCATATATAGCACCCTTTCATTTACTGTCATATTCTTTTATTTATTATCCACATTTTTTATTTTTTATTTTTTGCTTTATCATGTTCTGGGAGCAAACAAAAACGTAAGTATTTATTAGGACTGCACCAGAGTTGCAAGAGAAACATGTAATTGTGTTGCTATTGTTGAATATTGTGATGACAATATTGATTATGACTCAGCGTCTGGTTTCTGATGCATTTCTATTTTTTTTTTCTTCACCAGTTTCCATCCCCTCTTATTTGAGCTTTAGCGTCACGATCGCAAAAGATTCATATTTATAGGCACCGAGGGGAACGAAACGCTTACAGTATCCCATCAAATTTTGCTTCTGAGATTTTCTCTGCCATTGCAGCGTTGCAAATATTGATGTAACGATAAGGATTGCAATTTCACATATTGTCCAGCTCTATAGGATTTACCATGGAACTTGAGAGAACGGTCAGGAGACGATGTCTTTTTGGAGATAATTAAAACTTTGCAGCAAAAATCTCAACAAATGGAATATTGTGAAGAATTTGAATGTTTTTTTAATCACCAATTTCAGAAAGTGAAACTTGTTTAATGCGTAGATTTATTAAAAGAGTCAAATATTTCAGACCTTTGCTTCTTGTAGTTTTCATAACTATGACTTACAAGCAACAAAACCCCAAATTTCAGTGTCTCAGAAAATGTTAATATTGTGGAGAAAGTTTGTGCATCGAGTGCACAGAAATGAACATACTTCAAAATCTGCCGTTTCTTTTTTTTTTTGAAATATTCCTTTTTTTTCATTATCTTGCGCAACACTGAATTCAGTGCATTTATTTTGTGTTGAGCCATAATTTATTAAAATTACAAGAAATAAAGGCTTGACATATTTCACTCTGGATTTGGTAACAGAAATCTTTAGCTTTTTCATGATATTTTCATTTATTATTATTATTAATAAGTCATAGCTGTGATGGCTGTACACCACTATCTTTCTAAATAAAAATCATTAACCCGTTGCGCAGACACTGATGTTTGTGTCCCAGCTTGTGGTACATTTTTAAATCCGTTTGCAATGTTTTGATCGTGTGTAGGTTTACCTCAGGCCGCTGAAAAGAAGTCGCACAAGCAATGACTAACAAATGAAGGCGTTAAGAAAACTCTATCAACTTGTCAACTGTTGATGTTTTGTTTTAATGCAACATAGTAGCACAGGCAAACCGTGCATCAGCTACTTTTAGTATTTTGATTGTCTGAGTTTTCCCGTCTGGAGCGTTCCCATTTCAGTCGGACCTCTGCTTAATTAACCCGTCCACGCAGCCTGCTCGGGCTCCAGGAAGATGCTGACCGAATCAGTTTGGATTTAAGTCGACTAAGCTGAACAAGAGTTGGATTTGCGAGCCCATCCGCACAGTTTACAAGATGAAATAAACTGATCCGCTGCAATACCTGTTGTAAAAACCCTCAGCCACCAGTTAATGCAGGCTGCAGTTTAGCTGATTGTGCAGGTCAGTGAAATCGGGGTTCTCCCTGTATAAAGATACGAGTAATATAAAGTGACTAGTTAGGCAATCTGTCGCCGCATTTGAAATAACCGTGCGGCTAACTCATTACGGTGCTAATTTATGTTATTTGTTTAGAAAGGCAGTGATGCTATGTCCAGATTATGTGCTTAATAAACAATTAATTACGCCGCTGCTTCCTGCAAAAGCAGGAATTGAATGCGTTTTTTTGTTGTTGTTGTTTTTCTAGCACATCACCTTAAAAAACGAATCTACTTTCTCACCTCTTGGCTTTCAGCTTTTATTAGACATTTAAGCTCTTACTGATGACGGGACAAATATGTCCACATAGCAGGATATATTTCCCACAATTAATAAATTCCTTCTAAAAAAAAAAAAATTAAAATAAAGATTTAGCTTCTAATGTTATCAGCCGCTGAACGCTTGAGGGTTTAGAAGATGAAATGCATCGTTGGCTGAGTGAAATTAAAGCTGGGACATGTTTGTCAAACCAAAGTTGATCTTGTCAAAACAGCCTGCATGAGAAGCCGACAGTACTCTGACTCTTCCCCTTAAAATGCTGACAGCTCCGTGATTAGACACTAAATTGGAAATGTGTCTGGAGAAAAGAGAAAAAAGAAGAAAAAAAACGAAACAGAACTCACTTCAAATATTTGCTGGGAGGACAGTGTCGGATATGTGAGAGCGAGCTTCAACCCAATTTTGACCACAAAGAGGAAAACGGCTTGGAGCTCCTACTCAGAACGCGTCTTTGAGCAAACATGCGCATACTGTGCTATTTTCATGGATTTAGCAGCACGGATTTTCGTGGATTTGGGATGTGGAGGCGCACCGACGTAATCACTTAAACTCCCTCATGTTTAATATGACTGCTCGCATTTTACATTTTATTCTTCCTCAACACGGATTCTTTTTGTCCCCCCTGCCCCCCAAACAAAAAGAAAAAAGAAGGGAGCTCAGTCAACTGAGTCGAAAACAGGATATGAATGGAGTAATGAAATTAAAGGTTACAAAACGTGAAGAGCGAAATGTGGAATTTACAGAGAAAACAAGATGTTGTTTTCCTTCTCAGATCATCTCGTAGTGTGTAATTGTAAAGTGGAAGAAAAGGATTTCAGTTTGGAGAAAAAAAATCTGAAAAGTGTGGTGTATTTTTTACTCAGCCACAATGGTTCAATCACATACACAAACTTTGATCTAAAACCATTCTTTTGCAGCTGTAATTGTTCATTCGATGTCGATTCTCTGCTGGAAAGTGATGGAGCCAAATCTTGTGCGGCCTCTAAGTTTTCTTTGTCTGTGGCGCTCCCCTGCCCTCTGTGCCGTCTGCTCCGCCGCAAAGACATGTACGTTTTCGTGTTTCGCCCACCAGGCATCTCTGCAGTCGTTTGCGAGATGTCCACGTTTTTGTGACCGTGTGCGCACAAGCTGAAACGATAACACCGAGGGCCAAAAGGATGGTGCCGACCACAAAGCAGATTTCTGAAATGAGAGGTCAGATCAGGAGCAGGAAGTGACGGACGATAAAAGTGTTTCCACTGCAGCTTTGCGAAATGCACAAATTTTTTATAACTTTTAATCAAAACCCCTTTTTTTTCATAAATTGGCATGTTTCCATTAAGCACATTTATTTTCATAATTCCAATTTGAGTAATTATGCAGACAATGGTAACAGCTAATAGCTTGGCTTAAAAAATTACTGGGACAATAGATGTGCTGTGCTTGTAGTATGGACAATTTATCTCCAAAAGAACAAAACGGTTTATCTTCTTCATCATTGATAGTGTGCATAGCAGCTCATTATGAGTCCCTGTGTATCTCTGAGTGGTATGTATATCATGTATTATGCTTTAATTTTTTACATCATTTGTATAATTCCTAATTGCACTTTCTGAACCATTTGAAAGGAGGTTTCTTGCAGTTTATTTTTACATACTTGACCAAGCTAATCAATGTATTGTTTTTGTCGGTTTCAGTTTCTTTATTATTTATTTTATTCTGGCTGTTTTACTCCTGATTTCACAGACTGAACAAATTAAAGCTGTGCTGTTTTAAGATATTTGACTAAGCCAGTGACGCTATCGGTACCATACTGGTGTAGGATTACCAAATAAATATGTAAATTTAGTGTATTCATGTCTGTTTAAAAATAATATAATAAAACTTTTAAGTCAATTCAGCAGTTTTTTTCTTCATCGGATCGGTATTGGCCGATATTAAACCTCAGATATTTTTATCGGTATTGAAAGTGAAAAACGTCACAGTTATGCACCACTTTGTTTCAATCTGTCTGATAAAACACATCGACGACTGTGGACGTCATAAAAAGATGTCAAAAAATTCGAATGCATTTGAGGACAAATTGTCAAATTTGTACCTGCGTTAAGAGTTGTACAACTTTTTGCGTTCCTGTCAGTTAAATGACGGCTCCAACCAATATCAGCTCCTCCACTCGCACGGCGCCTTGATCAGCTCTGCCGGTGTTTTATTCCCCGCCAAGCACAAATCTCTGTCTGGGATTTGTAAGGCACAGCTTTGAAAACAATCCCTGCTATATAGCTGTGCATTTGCACTCTTATGAACAACATCACATTTCTCTCCAGAGTTTTTATTATTGCTCCGGCTTCTGCACCGCTGCTGTCTAAGCCAAGAATTTCATATTACTGGCTCAGCAGGGTTAAAATATTGCCCTTGATTACTTTGAGTCATGTTTGCCTAAAAAAAAGGGAAAACATTTTTTTTTAATGACCTGTTTTTGTCATATCTCCTCTTTTTTTTTAATCCTCCTTAATTCTCATCTCAAATTCAGAAAATAAAAAAATAAAAAAAAACCTCCAGACTTTATCCAAAACTTAACAATGGCCTTTAAAATGAAAGGGACTGACTAATTTCACTTCATTCAAATATTGTTTAGTTGTTTGTTTTTTTTTGTTTTGTTTTGTTTTACTTCCGTAGCGGCGAGGATTACAACGGGCTTTTTAAACTGTTAGATTCCTGCTGCTTTTTAATATCTTCTGTGATCTATTTGTGTCCTAAGCTGCTAATAGCTGAAGGGAATCAGCACAGCGGGGGTGGTGCTCGGATAATGGATTGGTTCTTTTATGTTTCTACTTCCCCCCAAAAAATAGAGGTTGAATTGGGAATTTGTTTTTGTTTTTTTGTTTGTTTTTTTCTTTATCTCCCCCTCCTATATTTATCACTTGTCTAACCTCTGTTTTTACCCAACATTATGTGCATCTTTGGTGTATTAGTGGCAAAAGAAATTCAGCCTGGCATCAGCCCTGTTTAGAGGAATGTGCTTGTTTTTGTTTTTGCCTGAGCAAAGTGAGATTATGGTAAACCAGTTTGGGATTTCCGAAGAAAGTTTGTTGGGAAACTGACTGAGCTTAACTTTGGAAACTCTGACCCACAGGGGGGTGGGGGGGTTGAGGGATACTTTGGAAGTAATAAAAACTAATTCTGTATTTTTTTTTTCACCTCCGTTTAAGTTGCATAACATGCACTGAGCCAGTCTTGAAGCTCCAGTGAAAAGTTCACATTTGGTATTATTGGCAAATTAATGGCAAAATTCAACGATTCCATTCCATCGTTTTCTCTGAATGGAAAGATCACACAACAAGCAACTTTAAATGCTTGGGTGCACTTATACATCCAGTCTCAAACATAAATATAAATATAAATATAAATATATATTCTGTATCCAAGACAAGCCTGAATATTTGAGAATATAAGTAAAGTTCATTTAGTTTTGTTGCATAAAAGAGACTTCTTAGTTTGCAAATCTAGGTGCTTTGGGAAGGCCATTCCAAAACCAATCCATCCATTGTCCAAGAGGTAAGGTTCACCATGGACAGAGACACACACAGGATAATCAACCACGCACACACACACACTCATCCTCACACTTAGATATATAATTTAGAGAAACCAATTAACCTAACAGGACGTAGCAGGAGAACATACAAGCTCTATGCAGAAAGTCCCCGGGCCAAAATTTGAACCCATGACCTTCTTGCAAGGGAGCTGAGCTGCGATAGCCCTCATTCCCAAAACCAGTCTGGAATTAGTCATGACGGAAGATCCAGTTTCATCTAAGTTTCGGCCTTCTGGTCCAAACCCAAACCATAGGAAAGTCTACAACCTGTGGCTCTGGAGCCACAAGAGGTTTCGTTTTGGAACTGCTAGACTGACTCATAATAAATACGATCTAATAATTTTTAAATACAGACATAGTGCAGCAGGTATGTGACCCAGCTGTGTATTATATATAACCAGACATTCTGAACTAAATTCAAACTTGTGAATCCGCTTCTGCTTCTGTTTCGCCTTCCTTTTGTCTCCTCGAGCCAAGAGTTTCACTCGATGGATTCGGTCGCTCGCTGGATATGCAACTATTTTCAAAATCTCTTCCTGACATTGAGACGTTATCGGGGGACAATCAGCGCGCTAATTCTGCATTAATTAGTGATAAACTCTAAAACGCACAAACAAGTTAATGGATGCTTTTTCGGGGTGGGAATGGGGTTTAAATTGTGTTGTTTCATTAGGTTCCGCGCGGCTGGAGATGGGAAGAAGTAACTGACAGGAAACGACTCCGGCACATTCGCAGCATCCTCGATCGTCTCTGGAGACCAAACAACTCTCTCTGAGGCAAATGCTAAAAGCTGTAATGTTGGGCGATGTTGCATAAATGTTTCAGAATCACGGTGCTTGTTACACGGGCTAGACCGAGCCTCGGCGGGCCAATTTGAGCTGCCTTATAATGGCATCTCTAATGCTCCAGTCTACATGAAAATAAACAAGTCTGTAAGGCAGAATATTAAGTGCTCTATTATTGCTCTTTTTCTCAAAGAAATTGATCTTTTTTTTATGACATTGAGTCTATATAAAGCTTGGCAATTCCTATTTTACAACTGCCACAATGCAGTGAACTGTTTTTTTGTTGTTTTTTTACTTTCGCATCAGCGTCGTGGAGGGAATGGTTAAAGCGATATGATTGGCTACACCTGGTGTGACTGTGAGATGGATCTCTGAAGCGTGCGAGCGTTTGTGTCCGTGGGAGATGGCGTGTGTGTGTGTGTGTGTGTGTGTGTGTGTGTGTGTGTGTGTGAGATCTTTGCTTCAGCTGTGAAGTATGGCTGATTCCCTGATCCAGCAGGTTAAGGAGGGCTTTGGCTCTGTGCTGCTGACCCATCTGGACCGTGCGCCGGGGTTTCAGCCCTCATCCCCGCCGTAAAGCGCACGGAGCTAATCTCTGCTCCTTTTCTGCTCTGTTCAGACCTCTAGCATCACAGCTGTGACAAGATTTGAATGGTCGATGACCCGATATACCTCTGGCGATTTTTTATTTATTTATTTTTATTTGTTTATTTTTTTTCAGTTTGGCTCTGAATACTTGTGTATAATCTGGCACCAGATGTGGCTTTTCACCCTGGCGACAGCAACACAAAACCCAAACATGCATAGATATGATGAAAACAGATGAGTTATTTTCCTGTTTTTTTTTTTATTATTATTATTATTTGGCTTACGCTGCCTTGGAGCTGATCCTTTCCAATCTTTAGCTCTCGTTGAAACGTCATATTTACCCTGATTGTATCCCTAAAAACACACACACACGCGCACACACACCAGCTAAAAGAGGATCAGAGCTTAGATCCACTCACATTACAACGCTCTTTCTGTGTCTCCATGTTTCCTTCTCCTTTCCTCTCTTGTCTACCTGCAGACACAATGCCATCCCTTAGCCGCACTTGGACAAGGACATGCAACACACACGCAAAACGCACGCACTCACGCACACACACACACACACACACTGCTGCGGGGCTGGATAACATTTGAGAGGCAGGATAATGTCAGCTGACCAAGGCCTCAGTGGCTCCCAGTCATCCATGGCTGCCAGCTTCACTAACATCAGCTCCGCCGCGCAGTAATGGGACAAAGGCGGCCTGCTTTTTCCTGTAGCTTTTAATAGGGCAGCTCTCTTTGCACAAGCAATTCAGACACTGACACGGGAAGACGAGGAGCCGCGTGGCACGCATCGATGGATCCTCGTGCGGTTTCGATGCTTAAAGGGAGATATCAGGACGCGGCTTCGCATTACGTGGACAGAGTGTCGCGCGTCAAGGAAATCTGGTCCAGCAGGGAATATTGTTACAATTTTTCTTCATTAAGTCAATACTTCCTGATGAATAGTGTCTGAGGGCCGGACCAGCTGCCACTGGGCATAAAACACCCTGGTCGTCCCACTGAAATGTCAGCAGTTGAGATTGGATTGTGGGCAAGGCAGGCAGGAAATGGAATATATGGAACAAAAGAGACGGGGACATTTAGTTCGCTTTGTCAGCTTTGATTCCTGGACTCTCTCTAATGAGTCCTGTGAGTGAAATGCCAATGCTAAATCTTTGCGACACTGTTTAATGCGGCGCATAAAGTATTAAAACCCCTTTTGAATAGCGGGCCGTGTTACGGCACACTCGGTAAAAATTTCGATGCGTTTTACCGGCGATTTTGTCTGCTTGATCAACACAAAACAGTGCCTAATTAAGCGGGAGGAAACGTAGCCTAAGGTTAGGTTTATCAAAGTTTTCAGTAGAATCTGAAAACTTTGACCTTCATTTGTAGTCGACCCTCTTGAGGCGATACTTTATAGAATCACCTGTCGCTACAAGCCGTCAGTCTGTCTCTACCAACTTCGCAAATTTACGTTTTTTTATTTTTTTTTTATTTAGTTTTTTAAAGCTCAGTCAGGCTGGATAGATTGTAAACCTCGACTTTCAAGTCTTGACTTTGACTGGGCATGTAGGTATTTTTTTTTATCATGTAATTCTGCTTTAAAGTTCCCCAAAACTTTATTCTTGCTGTGTTACTTGATCTTCATGATGTAATTTCATCACTTTTTGTCATTTAACAAACTTGATACTTTTACAGAACAGCTGTGAGATTGATCAATTGGTTGCACTGGATTATATTTTGGGCTAACAGAGTAGAGAGGGTTAGACACAAACACACCGCACTTTAAAGATTTGTTGAAGCAAAAAGTATTTTTAAAAAAAGTTCAAAATGATGAATTTCCTTCTATAATTAAGCTCTGGTTCATGTTGGTACATGACCTAAAATCCCAGTAGTACATCAAAGTTTGCGGTTGCTACCTGATATAATTTGAAAAAGTTGAAGCTGCATTATTACCAAGGCACTGTAACTGTGCCTCATGACTTTCTGTGAAATACTTTGTTTCCACACCAAGAGAGGGTTGCGTTTTCCGGCAACGAAACGTACCGATGACATACGAATGTCTCTTTTCTCATTTCTTCTCCGTCTTTAATCTCCATTCATTTAGCATGCTTGTTATCCTCCTCCTCTGCACCGCGCTCTTTTTTCTTTTTCTCCTTTTTTTTTTTCCTTTTTTCCTCCCAGTGTCTCAGCCTAAATGCGGAAATTATGCACCTCGCTGTTTTATCCCTCTCCTTCCCTCCAGGTACTGCAGCTGTCACGGCAAACATCTCTCCTTTAACATCACAGCGCTGTCATCCCACTCGCGCGCGTACACACAACTTCACACTTACAAGAGCCTCGCTTTCTCTGACCAAGAATAAATCTATGTTGCAGCAGGAACACCACCGTTAGACTGAGGTTGAGCCAATGCTCGAGAGTTGTAATAAGAAAAAAAAAGAGAGAAAAACTGTTATGGCCACATGCACTAATTCACATGTAATCCGAAACAAAGCAGAAAAAAATTAAATAAAAATAAGGAGAGACGCGCTGCTTTCTCTCGGCTGTTGTTATTTAACTCCCAGTCATCCTCCCACACAGCAGGGCAGCCAGACTCTTGACACCATTCCATTTAGCCCACACTCCTGCCAGAGGATCCAACTAATAACTCACATAGCCATAGCGCGAAACAATTACTTTCAAGAAGAAACAGAGGAATCGGGGGAAATGAGGGGAAGCGTAACCTTGACAGAGGATAATGTTTTTTAACATCAGCCAAAAAAACCCCTGTGTTGAGAGTGATGTGGCCAAAAAAGGGAAAAGGAAAGAAAGAAAAAAACACACACACATCAGAGTTTGTTAATGAATCTCTCAGCTGAACTTAAGTTGCATTACGGCACACATTCATCACTATTCAAGGCCTTTCTCCTCTGCTCTCTGCAGACTGGTAAAAAAAAGGGTGATAAAAGAGTCTGAGAAAGAAATGAAAGGAGAGGGGAAAAAAAAAAAACCTTCCTTGTATTGAATGTTTCTTCGAATGGGGAGCGAATTACCTGAAGCCACCGGGGACATTTAAAAAGCATGAGCAGATCTTTATATGTTATCTACCAAACACATGGTTTTTTTGCATTCACTAGTGGATTTCAAATGCAACCTAACACTGGGTATATGTTAGCCTTCAGCAAAGAGCAGAGCACCTCCCTGATCAATACCTATTTAACTCGTATCAGGGATGTTTCGGTAATGAATAGCAAAAGAACAGATTAGACTTTAAATACAGATCCCCCGTTTTTTTTTTTTTTTTTTTTTTTTTTTTTTGGTTTGTTTTAAAATTTTTAGAGACATGTCAGTTAAATAAAGTGCACATTCCTCTTGGATCTGAATCAAATTGCCCATAATCTTTGTTAGATGGCTTGAAAACATAAAGCAGTCTGTAGCGTTGTGTTTGATCACTAACATGCTTGTAAATGGGCAACATAAGTGAAGCTATATGCATCACATTTAATGAAGAGCTACTTCAAAGTATGTGCTGTTTTTTTCTTTCAAATGCAGGTATTTGTTATTAAAAGCGCAAGGATTTGCTCTCTCTTTTTTTATGTAACACAAATTCAGTATTACACTCAAAACTAGGCTGTGAAATGTAGGAAGTGGTTTTTTTCTGAAGCTTAAGATTGAAGGATTGTGTTGTGAGTGAGTTTAAAAAGTGATGGAGAAGGGAGCAAATCATGGAGGTGAGCTCAGAGATGTGCTTTTCAGGCTTTTACTGATTCATTTCAGGCATTTTTTTTTTTTTAAGTTCGTTTCCACAAAGTCGCTCAGGATGCTTGTAAAAGCAGAGACCCATTCCTTAAAAACAAACTACATTTGGATCAACTGGCCTAATGGGACATTTGCTACATTACATCATTAGATAGAAGATGTCCTGCATTTAATTGGACCTGAATCTTAAGTCTGTGGTTGTAGAGATGTGAAATAAATCAGGCTGATTGGACCAAGATGGATTCTAGATGCTCCTGGACTGGCCTCGTGCCGTCATTTGTTTTGAATTGGTGCGATAGAAATGATCCCAACCGAATTGGAAATTTGGTCTTCCAGTTCAGATTTTGCGAGACTCTAATGTTCTTTTTTTTTTTTTTTTTTTTTTTTTTAAGGACTATGAATTACAGTGATAATCATTTTGCTGAAGAGTTTGTCATTTAGGATCCAACTGAAGAAATTACAATCATTTTTATTTTTTTACATCAAGCCTTTATCTCTGTTAGCTTATGTTTGCTAAACTCGCAGCAAAGCACAAGGTCTCCGTTTTCATACATTCAGGGGAGAGGAGAAGAAAATCTTCAGATCCTACACTGTCGGGTCAGAGGCAGGTCAAAGCCAAGCAATAGAAAACTGACTAGTGCTTCACTTTCTTCTGCGATAAAATAATCTGTAGACTACTGGCCAGGGACGGAAACTGTAAATACAATCAGGATTTCTCTGTAAAACTGATTCTTTTGGATTTGTCATCATGACTTATTGTTCACCTGGAGCTTATGTCGTTTGTTGAATTGAAAATGACTTCAATTTTATTAACCTGCTATGTTAAGCCAGTTGCTTTTCTCTCTGTGGCAACACTGCACAATAATAGGAATATAAACATACACACACATATATATATATATATATATATATATATTCTGAGGTTTCCAGTATCAACTTTCTACTGTAGTCGTGCTGCGTGGTGTAGATGTACCCTGAGACATTTGCTGCATGCTTGTCCCCTACTCGCTCTGTCCATTTCCTGTCCGCTGACTGGAAATGTTAGTGGACTTATTCTGTTGCTTGATGAAACAATTTTAGTTGGTAAAGAATTAGAAAATGTTTAAGATCTTACAATGCAGAGATCATTCTATCATCTCAGTGACACGTTCTGAATTTTCACATTTCTGTACACATGCTTCGGTTTTGTCTTTCCTTATTTTCCCCCCCGCATCATAAATGGACTTAATTATTTTTGGAAGAAAGTCCATCTATGACAGTTTAGGATGATCTTTCAAATTTCACTTTGAGTGCAAAGTGACACTGAAAGTATAAACAAAAGTCAAGCATTTGGCACAAGATTACAAAATTGCTCTTTGATCGTAACACTTTGTTTTCTATTACTTTTCCCCTGTGTGAAGAAGTTGCCATGCAACTGAGAATGAGATTTTACAATGAACACAAATGGTTGTAACGTTTTTCCTCTCCCCTTGAATAGATCAAATTTCAGCAAGAAATGTTTTTATTTCCTTGAACAATGAGCAGAATTTCAAATTAAAAATGTCTAATGCCAAGAAACTTTACGTAACTATGTATGTAAAGTAGAACATTGAGACAAATCTCAACGTTATACTGTATAGTAATTTGGCTATTTTATTATGTAGTAGTGCTTTCAAGAGATAAAAGGTTTAGTTATTTATATGTGGACGAGAGGCAAACTTCACGCTCCGTGTTTGAGAGAGCAGTCACCGTTACACAGCTCTGCAGCTTGGCAAAATTTTAACTATTAATTCAAAACCAAGACTGCCTTTAGGCTGCCTTCATCATTTCATATTAGTGATGACCATAGTCACTGTGGTTAGCTTTATTAAAAGCAATGTATGTGTGTGTGTGTGTCTCCTCTTGATATTGTAGGGTCTCACTGAGATTCTCTAATCCAGTGGGTCCCAAAAGGATGAAACGCGTTCAGCCTCCTGTTATCTGCTCACGTCCAACTCCTTCTGGGAGCCTGACTGAACAGCTGATATGCCCCCAAAGGAAATATGTGTTTTTTTTTCTTCTTTAGAGAGGCTACTTACAACTTTTGTGCTTCATCTGATTTCATTTTTAATCAACGAATTACAGTGAAAATCTCTCGGTCAGTGTGACCTGGTAGCTCTTTTGTATGATGTCTTCACTCATCGGGGAAAAAAAAGATGATGTTTTTTTTTTCTTTTTTTAACATTTCAAAACAGACGATTGATGGAAACGGCTGTTGTCTTGGCGTACAGTTGATTTCCCTGTGCATCTCCGTTTTTTAAAAAACAATAATATGATCTTATGAGGTTCCTAAATGCCATGCCGGTTACCTCGAAGTCTCAGCTTGGAGTCGACATTCGTACTCATCAGCCGAGACGCCGCATGTGAACATCTGAGCTACACTTTTGCTCTCGTGAGAGACGCAAATTCGCAGTGCATGCATGTTGTAACGGACGTGTCGTGTGCGCGTCTTCGGGGGGGGCTGACTGGAGAAAACGCATCAGAGAAAATGTGATTTGAGAGGATATCAGGGAATTCCTCCAACAGGATGCTCCTATAAATCATCTCTTTAATCAGCCAGAAACTCCCTCCTAGAGCCTAGATGACAAACGAAGACACGCACAACATCATAATGCAAAACAGAGAGATGGAGGGGGAAAAAAAACACAGCGCTGTAGGCTGATGGAGCATGACAGCATCACATACTGGGATAAACGAGAAGCAAGCCAAAGATAAAGGTGGAGTGACTGGAGAGAAAGAAGGAAAAAAAAAAGAAGAGAACTGCATAGGAGACGTATAAAGATATGGTTGACACAGGCTGGCAGAGTCGGTGCTGAGCCAAGCGGTGCCAGGCTGGTAATTGGATCGAGTCTTTGGGGAGGAGGACAGACACAGGGGAGAGGAGGGGGGACGGGGGGACGGGAGCTAAAATCTCTTGTCTCCTGAGCCCATCAGCCAAAAGTGGCTACAGACCGTATTACACACTCATTTGGTTAATAAAATCCAACAAGAGGCAAAACCTAATCAGAAACCAAGCTAGGGTTTTCTTTATTATCATTATTAGTATTATTATTATTATTATTATTATTACTTTTAAAGATATACGATTTTTGGTGGGAGACATTTTAATCCGATATACATAGAAATTAAACATTTGTACACTGTGGCGGAATCTATATTAATAGCATCATTCCCAGTGACGTTCAGCCTGAATGGCAGAGAGACGGAGAGGGAGATGGCAAGAGACGGAGTCGTCTCACAGTTGTATTACAGCAATGCCTCAGTTTAATGGATGTCTGCTTTTGGGGTAAGACCGCACTCGGTCCGATTGAGGTTTTGTTGCGTCGAAGGGGGACGACATTCGGCCCCCACCCAACCAGCCCCTCACAAATCCTCTTCTAGATGAGATTGGGGTTCAGAACGAAGGGAATGAGTGGACTCTAAGAAAGACGGAATGACGCTCACAAATCCAGCGGAGGATTTTTGTCTGCTGTGGATGTGTGTGCGCGTGTGTGTGTGTGTGTGTGTTGGTGGTTGTGGGGTAGAGGGGGGGATGGTGGGGTGGCTGAATCCCACATATGAGCCCTGTTAATTCCCCAGACACGCCTGATGTTGTGTATCTGTCACACACACACCTACACAGAGGAAAAGCTAATGTTTCTCAGACACTGCTCTTTGGAGGACCATGCTGTTTGTTCTCTCTTGCCTGCCCCCCTAGCTCTATTACTCACCATGTATATTTATTTATTTATTTATTTATTTTCAAAGACTCACACACTAGTTTCCAGACACATCATTCCCTGCCCTATTTTCCGGATGCAGATGGGCGTAAAAGAAAATCAGAAGGAGGATGAAAGAAGACAGACGAAAGAGGGCGAAACAGCTGGTCGTGTTAGAGGTCAGCCCACCAGTGGTTATGCTCTAAATTGTACAGATACTTATTGAGTGGTTAGAAAGACTAGAAAGTGAAATGAGGAAGTCGTGAGAGGAGGTGGAATAACTGCTCAGCCCCTTTGGCTTTCTAATATTTTGTCACGTTAAAACCACAATCTTCAATGTGCTTTTTGTTGGAATGTTATGCGACGAACCGTCTCAAAGTGGAACAGTATGAAATATGATGAAAATAATTCAGTCCCATTTATTTCGACACCCCTAAATAACAACTTGTTTGGTAGCTACCGTGAGGCCTCGGAGGTGTTAGAAATTACATTATAAAACACAGGCCAGGGATGAAATTTAAAGCAAAACGCATTCAAAGAGTTTGGCGTAACTTTGCACCTAACCAGAGAATCAGAGGAACTATTTGTGTTCTCCACAAACTTGGACTTTAAGTGGGAGTGACAAGTAAAATCCAACTTCAGAGAGAAAGGGACTCTTTCAGATGAAAACAACGTGAAACACGTGGCCTGCATAACAAAAAAAAACAAACAGCTGAATAATGGAAGGTTATTAGTGCGAAACACTCTGAAAACACCTTCCCCTCTGTGAAACATGAACGTGGCATCATACCTGCTTTTTCTTCAGCAGGAGCAGAGAAGCTGGCCAGAGTTCTTGGCAATCCTGGAAGAAAACTATATAAATAAATTAAAATTAAAGCTGCAACTGAATGATGTAGATCATCTCATATTTATGATAGAATGCCACAGTCAAAGTCCAACCCCAAATTCAACTGAGAGTCTCTGGCACGACTTGAAAATGTATGTTTGCGGATGTATGTTTTTTTTTTTTTTTACTATTTTAATTCTTTCTACAAAATAACGAGATGACAGAAGTCTTCGGTCTGGTGTACTGGTCTCAAATAGACCTTTTTTGAGAGGTAATTTTGTTTACAGACACTTAATGATTCACTTTATTTGACATTTTGTTTATTTATTTTGGATACTTAAAATATCTTGCATAACCAGTGTTAAATGCTTACCAGAATTTAAAGTTTATTGATCTTTGAGAATGTGTTCTTGCGCATTTTTATCCCATTACAATTATATCACTTGAAAATGGTCACCAAGCCACAAAGCTATCGTTTATCGCAATAACTTTTGAGAATTTATCATCCAGATAAAAACAGTTATCTTGACAGGGCTACAATAACATTTCCGATTCATACAAATTTGTAAACCGTGCATAATTTCTCTTATAATTCACAAGTATGTACTACTTTGTAATAGTCATTCACATGAGTCACCAATCATAATGTCCTGTGGTATCGAGACAAAAACGCGACACGTTGAAGGGAGTGTCGATACTTTTGCTGGGCCATTTCGGGATTTAGAAACGGATGCGGAGAGGACGAGAGCCCAGGACGAAATCACGCCGCTGCAAAACATACAAATCCATCCGATACTCTGCTGCAAGCAGACTGATGATGTTGTCGGCTTCTCCAAAGGCCTGCGGGAGGGGGTCACGGTTAGGTCGCCCGCGTGTAAACAGCAGATGTCAAAAGCCGCCTGCGCACGCCACCACCCTGGGCTCCGGCGAGCTGCACAGTCGAAGGGACTCGTCGCGTCCCCGCCGCCCATCTGCCGCTGCCTCAGCCCCCCCGTAAGCTTAACGCCTGTAGAGACATTGGCAGTGACAGCTACCTTACGCCTTAAGGATTCAGGTGAGATTAAAACAAGTACGGCCTCCATTAGGGCGTACACAGCAGTCGGCGGCGCGAAGACGAGCAGGTCCGGGCACGCTCGAGCTCATTAGTCGCGCGGACGTTGTGCTGGCAGGGTCTTAATTGTTTTTCTCTTTAACTGAGCAACTTCATCAATAACCATTAAAAGGAGCTCAAGCAGGTGGGGCGCTTCTTACCTTTTGTCACACGCAGCACAAAAACGCCGGTTCAGGCGTCTACGTAAACTTTGGAGAGGAAATGCCTGCATCATCATTTTCTCCTAGGTCTATTAAAGTCAAGTGTCGTGATAATTATTCTGTTTGATGATTTTAGAAGTACTGGGCTTAATGTGTTAAACAAGACCGAATCCGTACTCATTAGCTGTACTGAAAGAAAATTAATCGATTACTGAAAGCTTGAAAGAAAACGATTAGCTGGATATAATCAAGTCTTTTCTGTTTTGTTTTTTTAACAGAACTATCTCTGAATTATATTTTAGTTGAGATATTGATTTAGTCGAACCATGTTTTCCTTTCTGTTGGCGCGTGCTCTGCGTTGGCCGTGCAGTACAGATGTGTCTCTCTTTGCATGAGCCAGCCTCGAACTTCCTGTTGCTGACATTTCAGCTGTGCGTTTAAGAGCTTGCTGAGTTCTGGGGAAAAAAAAAAAAAAAAAAAGGGTTGTCATAGCGAAGTCTCAGACACCATCTCTTCCTCTCCTTTAGTCAGTCAAAGCCAGCCCCGCTGCGCTCTCTCCCCGCTTTTTCCTGCTCTGTAACTTCCCGTCAATCACGGAGTTAATTCGTTTACGTATTCTGCCTTTATTTCCCTGCCTGTCTTAATTGGTCTCTCTCGCCTCTTTGTTATTCATAACATATGATTATTATATGCATCCACTCTGCTCTTTTTATCACCCAGTAATACATGCTCACCTGACCTGCATGATAAACAAGCGTTGCTGCCTTGTGAGTCTTCATCAGTGTGGCATTTACCTTCCCAGCTGCCTTTAATTAGAGCCCGTTTCAGAGTTTGTAATTTGACGTGGAGTTTATTGACAGGATTGCGGTTCAGTGCAACACTTATTTTAAGAGTTATCAAATGTTTGAGGGCCAAAATGGGACCAATGATACCAATAATTGATGTCTATCTTTTAGATCAAATGCGTTATTTACACAAACCATTATTTTCCATGGATTATTGCTCGTCATTTCACAATCATGACTCAGATTGTTTTTTGCACATTTTGGTCTTATCAAAATATTAGCTGCCAAAGTTAAACGGACAGTTGTTGTACCTTGTTTACGTAACCCATTGAGATCAAGGATTTTATTTTTAATTTTTTTTGCAGGGGATGCCTGTCTGAAAGAGCCGCAACCATCTAAATACAAAGATTACGCAATTAAGAGATAAATTGCAGAGAAACATTAATAAACACATTCACATATTCAGCCTGGACTCCAGGGTTTCCACCGGGCTTTCAAATTAATTCAGGGATAATAAATTTTGCAGATGCAGTTCAAATTGAAAATTGCTCCAGGTATCATGTGCCAATACTAAAAGCTTTCTTTCCCAGTTTGGTTGTTATTCTTTATTGAACAAACATTATGGTTTCCTTGTTTCCATATCAATAGTGATTTTTTTTATTATTATTATTTTTTATTTTTGCTGAGAGTGATTTTGTACATGAAAACATAGCAGCGAGACAGGCAGCAAACATGCAGGGATGTCCAATTTATATTAATGTAATGCAAACATTAACAAGTGGGAACATTTTGGTCAGTAATAAACATTTGTAGCCTGCAACATGAAAGGCAAAAATATCATTTCTGAAATAAAATCCTAATAAGAGCTTCTTTTTGTAAGATAGCAACTTTTTACAGGATTTCTCATCAATCAACAAATCTTAGAGACACCAGCTCCATTTGTTGAACTTTTCTCATTAAAATTTTCCTAGACAGTTGTAACCTTGCTTTTTTGAAAATAAATGAAAAAACCTTTTTTTTCTTCTTCTTTTTTCTTTCTACATTAAAATCAAATTGTAAGTGAAAGAGCCCTCTTTCAAAGGCAGGTGGGGTACACTCAAAAGTCGACGTGGGTGTGAAGCAGTGAATTGCAGCGCTGTCAGAGCAGAAGTGAAAGCCAAGTGCAGAATATTCTGTCTCGGGTTTTGTAGAAATAGAAGAAAACAACGGGCTCAGAACAGAACCTTGTGGGACTTCCTGTGGAATTGTAATAAATCTGTGGCGAAGCTATAAAGTTGCATTATCCGAGTTGTGCCGGTTAAATTGGATGCACCAAAAGCTTAGGGAAATTCAAACACTATCGCTTGCAACCTTAATGTCTATAAATAAGTAGATAAGTTGAACTGCATTGTTTCACCAGAGGGAAAGAAAAAAGTTTGTTCACAGATATAAAATGGAAGTAGACTGGAATAAAAAAACCATATTTTTACATGTGGTTTAGTGTGTGATGGTTGTAGTTGTGTGCTACTCAGAAGGTGATTTTTTGTAATAATTCAGGAAATTATCACACTGTCATTAACATGGATTTATGGAAAATGTATGCATCACCTCAAGGACTTATGGGTAATGTGGATGATTATCATAACTGTCAGTTTGTGTTTATTCAGAAATCTTGCTGAAGTTATCGTTTTGTTGAGGTGTTAACTCTAACTCTTCAATAACAGATTCAGCTTTTCCTGCTGCTATGTTTATGCAAGCTTTAAAAATTGGAAAAACCATGAGTGAGAAAGCCGTTGTCAAATAATAAATCATTGGTAAAGCTAGCATAATAGGACAATGATTTCTTCTAAAATATATAACAAAAGTTTAGCTAAAGTGGAAAAGAGTCTAAAAATAAAGGTCTATTTAATATATTTTGAACAATATGTAAATGTAGTTCATCAAAGGCTGATGATGTGCAACAAAACTCATCTGACATTGAGTGGGGATTTAATCTTGGTCGACATGAGGACACAGGAATGCAATTTTTTAAGAATGTGCTCTGCTTAGTAAACAAGATTTTTCAACAACAAAAATTGGTTGAAATTATTTTGAAGTATTTCTTGTTTAAGTGTCTTAAACATCCCCACGTTTTCTCTTTGCCTTGATTTGCCATCACGGATCCGATTCATTTATTTTTATATCCGCTACATCAGTCACTTTTAAACGCATCTAAATTTATAAAATGACTACTAAGCCCTGGTAAGGGTACATTAAAATCTCAGCTGATGTATGAATGGGTGTACAAATGCTTTTAAAGGGAAAGTGTGGAGTGTTTTTTCAATATAAATTCTTTAAGGTCATGACAACTCGCAGTGTTGCAGTTTGCTTGTTTTTGTGAAAAACCTTATGTCACTTTCAAATAGGTGGATTTTAACTCAAACAGTTACAGTGTTATCTGTCTGTTTCCCTCCTGGAGGCTCTAATTTACAGGGAAACTAAAAAATTAGATGAATTAAAACTATTCATGGAATAAAATATTTTTGAAAAGACACCAGTATGTTAGTGTTTCATAAGAAACTAACATTTACTGGAAGTCCCATACGAATATGTCCTACATTACATCAAAATGGCATACCTACTTGTTGATGTGAGATTAACTTTTATGCAATATATCCAGAATATTGTTCCAAATATTCAAACTTATGACAATATACATATTTCCACAGAGTGCATGCCGCTGCGTTTAGCCCGTTTATAATTTTTCACCCTTGGTTGTTTTCTGTCCCGGTGTTTCTAAGGTGATCTACCTTTTGTTTCCGTATGCGTTTCTCTCCTCCTCGCTCTGTCATCTGTTGCTGATAGCTGCAACATATTAGAGGAAGGCAGCCCTGGGGCTGCCTATTTGTATGGGTCATGTGTTCTCACAGCCTGCAGAGCTGACAAAAAAAAAAAAAAAAGCTTTACAGGAAAACACACTGTGTGTTTGCCTCTGCACTTACGCACAAATCACTCTCGTTCATTTACTTTTCCTGTCCTGAGGAGATGTCGCTGCGCTTGGGGAAAGTTTTCCTGCCCTCCCCCAGTGTGGCCTGAGTGAATATGTCTCTGTGTGTGTGTGTGTGTGTGTGTATTTGTGTATTAAAGCCAACAAGTGAGCATGTTAAGAATAGCTGAGGGGAATGAGAATGCTTTTAGTCCCCGTTGGCATGCATGAGTTGTAAATAGACATGGGAGGCAAGCGATTGCAGTCACTAAACTGATTGAGGGCTTCAGTTGTGAACAAAGAAACTCATGTCTGTCTGCCAGCACATATGGATCACCAGAAATGAGAACCAGTGGAAACTAAGCCTAGTTTATTGTTGATCATTTTTTTGCAACATTTTATTGAATTGAAGAACATGGAGTTATTTTGACATTGAAGCATCTTTATTAAAAGAATTAAAAAAATGAAAAAAAAAACTTGCCAAATGTTGGCCATTCTCGTATTGTGGAAAAAGACAAAGCATGTGGCATTTACAAAAAAAAAAACCCTACATCACTCTAATCCCGCTTTCTCGTCCGTCTGACATTTGAGGTGTGTGTGAGTGACAGTGGATATGCGTGAGACTAAAGCAGTAATTAAATCAGGGTCCGTTGCTGTTAAACACGGGGTATCCAGGGATGACAATGCTTATTGATAAAAATCCACGTAAATGTCAACTGCCCCTTTCCAGTCCAATTTTATGTTATTAGCCAATGTTGTCCGGCTAAGAAGCTTATTTTGGAGGCTGTTAAGTCACATTGAAAGCCAGTCAAGCGCCATGAGCTGCAAGACGAGAAAAAGGAAACGGACCCTTATTCAACGAGAATCTCCAAATCTTTTGTTTTTGCTCTCGTTTGGTTATGCACAGCGGGGAAAATGCAGGCATGAGGGGGGAAAAAAATGGAGGCTGTACATGTAATACAACCTCAAATTTGAATCCCGTGAAACGTTTGAAGTCTTTTAACTAAGAAAAGTTCAAAACTTGCCTTAAACTATGAGTAAAGTCAACTTTCAGGGGTTAAATAAACGCTTACAAGCTTAAAAAGTCCAGATGATTTACAATTATTGGAGTATTAATATGTTTGCTTTCTATTTAAAGCAAGCAAATAAAAAACTCGTAGCAAAGGGAGGTTAAAATATGAGTTATATATACTCATATATATATGAGTGCAGCAGTCCGCTTGGTCCCACCTCAAATCTTTTGCTGCGTCTTACGTGTTTTCTTTAAGCATCGTCTTGTCTTTTGCTGCGTCCGTCAACAGTGGCTTAACGCAAATGTCAGTATGGCGTGTCACATTGTGGTAATGGTGTGTTCAGGCGTTTCATGTCTTCCAAAAAATTCATTTTTAGCTCATCTGACCAAAGCATCATCTAGTACGTGTCGACTGTGGCTCCCACATCAGTTTTTGCAAATTAAGAAAGAACCTTGTAAAGGTTTTATGTGACATTTCTTACGAATCCACCCCCAAAGGCCTTGCATGCGCAGCTCACAACTAGTTGTACTGTTAAACGGTTTCCCCCACATGTCGTGTTTCTTTGTAGCTCCTCCAGAGTGACCGCGGGCTAATTTCATTTTGGATTATTAATTGAAAAGTGCCAAACGAGACATTCACCACACGCTGTTTTGCTGATTGTTAGTAACTCAAATAAATTGCCATTGGAAGCTTTCAGGATTTCTAATGGCGTTCAAATCACATTTTCAATACTGAAACAATCCACGACGTAGATGTGGCTACTGTGAAGCAGCGCATGACAAAGACTGTAGCAAAAGAGGGGGGGGAAAATCACTTTTGCTGATCAAAGCAAAGTGCAAAAACAAGACTCGGTGGGAAAAGTTGCCCTGTGAAGCTTTCTGAGAGGTCATGGGGAGTTGTGTAGGCTTTAAAGTCCCTGAAACACAACATCACACAAAAACACACAAGGCATGTTGGTATATTTACTTCCAGAGGAAACTCAGACATCCACACGCATTTGCACAAGACATCAAATACGTAGCATATAAGCAAACCCCTGCAGCTATATTAGCATAAGACTCACATAAACTACATTGCAGCTTCTCCGTGGAGTGAGAAATTAACATTTAATTTGCTATGAAATCAGCTTTTAACATCATTCAATATGCAAATAGTGCATCAATGGTGGAGGGGCTACAACTGTGTTTATGCTCATAACCCATTGTGATTAATTGAGCGGAATGAAGCACAAAGGCAAAGTGGCCTGAAACACACAAAAAAAAAAAAACGTAGGAAAGAGCCCTTATTGGTGTGATTCTTATGAGCTGGTCTTAATTAGCATAATGAGAAAAAAACGAATAAGATTGAAAGAGTACATTGTGCTTGTTGCCATGGAATTGAAAGTAGGTTAAATGGACAGAAGTCAAAGTTTTGGTGTTCACCGATATTTCAAGTATAATAAAGAAGGAAAAGAAAAGAAAGGATAAAAAACTCAAGCTGAGACACGGATATCATTGTCGGTGAATCAAACTTGCAAGAATGAACAACAAAAGTCATGGTCAGGACTAAAAATAAATAAATAAATAAATAAATAAAGCACATGATGAGGAATGTGGCTTTAGAAAGCATTGCTTTTGCGTTTACTCCAAATAACATAAAGGAACAAATAAAACGAGGGCTTGAATTACAGCAAACCGTTTGTTGCAAAGAACATTCGCGCCACAAAGAGTGTCCTTGGAAGAATAAGGCACATGTCATTTTTTGTTTTTGTTGTTTTTTTGTTTTTTTAAGTGTTTCTGTTGTTTTAGTACTCTTCAAGAGCACGGATAATTGAGACGCACGATGAATGAAAGTTATCTTATTTCTTCTTTCCAAGTGGTTTCCAAACTGCGGGGTTCAGCATGGCTACAAAATCCATTGGGTTTGTCCTTCTCGTGAGATGAGATGTCGATGAAGATTTCAGAAGTGGACAAAGTTCTTGATTGCGTACAGAACAGTTTTTGTGTGCACTCTTCCTGTGCCCAAATGTCATAAACATTTTTGGGCTTTTAGTGAGGTATTTGCGCCTTTTCTTTTTCCAGATAAAATACACACGACTTTTATATATAAAACTTCGAAGGCCTAAAACTCATCAGGTTCATGCTGTTGTTGGGTGCGTGTAAACTTTTGAGTGTCCAGCGAGCAAAGGGGAACCTTGTTTACAGGCCGTTTTACACAAACCCCCAGCCCAAACTCCCAGTGTTTTCAGGAAGCAGCCGCAAAAGCACGCAGAGACCCACACGCTCCTGTGGCCACTCATTTGCATGACAAAGTCCTTGTTAATTATTTAAGGAGTCTTATTTGATCAATACAGGAGAGCTGTATCCGACTGCAGGGACAATCTGATCCACTGGATTCTATAGGTCTTCATTATTCATGAGAACCACAGTGAGAGAGAGAGGGAGCAAAGTGATGGAGAGCACCGCTACATGGGTAGCAGTAGCCGGCTCTTGTTTCATGTGTATTAAAAGTTTTCCTTTTTGGTGCCGATTAATATTTCAGAGGGTTTGAAACTTAGATGTGGAACCTTGCTGCGGAGGTGAGACCAGAGAGAAAGGGTTAGTCGGCAACGCTGCTCGTACGACCGTACTGCGGTCTGCCGTTGTTAAAGAGCAGACATACATCTGTCGTCGTTTTGTTTTTTGGTTGGTTTTTTTTTTTTGGTAAAAGATTACAGTTACGTATTCAAAAGTATGTTTTGAATGTCGTCCTTTTCATTAGAATGCGTGGGATGACGCTTTCAGGGACTTTATTTTTTTTGTGTGTGTATTTTTCTTGCAGGTTATGGATTAGTCATGGGTATATGTCAGCGCACAGGCACAGCCAGGGGGCGCTTATCTAAAAATAGTGATAATCCCAGAGGAGCGGTAGCGTGTGAGTGAGTTCAGATGTCCCCGCTCTGTCCCCTTTAGCAAACGCCCTGGAAGGCTTGGAGGGTGGAGGGATTTTGGACGAAAGCTCCGAATTGTTGCTGTACAGACTTACAGGCACACAGGTCCAGCATTCGTGTGTACCAGTGAGAGAAAAATCAGAAAAGCAATACGCATATTTATATACAGAGATTAGAAGGTGGTATATTAAAAAAAATAATTAAATATATATACAATATTTGTAAGAGCAAATTACTGAAGTAAACATCATCCTACGACAAAAACTCATAATTGTTCCCTGGTTGAAAATCCATCAACTTTTATTGACTTCTCGGCAGCAACACGCAGCTCATTTAGTTCTTGCTTCATCAGGGATATTTTTTTATGCGGCCCTGATGCGGCTCAGCCTTTGTGCAGGGAAGACAAGAGCTGGGTTTCTGTGCAGCATCAAGTTAAGCAAGGAGTGAACGGTTAACTTGCTCCTGGAGAGATGCAAGTGAAACTGAAAAGTAGCACTGAAAGTAACTGTGCACAAGTACTTTTTTCCCCCTATCAAAACCCATTCAGCGATTTTTTTTTTCTTTCTTTCTAACCAGAAAACCTTGTTTCAGCGAGCGCCCTCTTTTTCTTTTTCTTTTGCTCTTATTAGAAGAAGAAACAAAGAGCACTTTGCCAGAAACATTTTAGCAGGTCAAAACTAGGGAAAGGTCCTTTGAGGGGTCATTTTTCTTCTACAACAGCACATAGCGGCTGTGAGGTGTGAGGCATTATGGGACTGTGGAGGGTGCTGAGGGAGTGGCAGGGTGGGAATGAAACACAGAGCTATCTTTGGAGAGACCTCTTAAGCTCACCTTTATGACATCGGTGGGGATATTGCCAAAGTCCATTCTGTGTGCCTGCGTGTGTGTACGTGTGCACAATCGTGGGTGTGTACATGCATGCACATCCGACCAAACATTCATAATTGGGCCCAGCAGCTCGTTAGACTTTGAGTCGGCGCTGTCGTCATGCCAACCAACCACTTTCCTTTTGTGTCTTTTCTTATTTTGTGTAGGGATGGCAACTGCATGGAGATGCCTCACACACAAAAACAGCAAAATCCTCCCGTCATTAGACCTCAGTGTGCAGCCTCACCTTCTGAGGCTGAGCTGTTTGCATCCTTTTCTACGTCCTGTTGCACAGAACCTCACCGCCCGTCTAGACTTAGATTACCGACCGCGGGTTAATGTGTCGGCGCCATGTGGCGCGTCTCGCCTAATCGCATGTGTGCTCGCGTGTTAGTGTTGTTTTTTTTTTTTTTTTTAATGTGTGTGCCGCACGGTCCAAGTATGTCACTGTGCTAGTCTCATTAAGAGCTTACCGTCTTTCTTGGACACCTCTCGGAACACCTGATTGGACTGAGACGCGCTGATCCTTACCAATCACAACACCTGGTGTGTTGACATCCGGGAGTAGAAATCACAGCGGATCAGTTGCCGAGAGAGGATAGGGGAGTAAAACAGGGAGAATGAGATGATGGGAAGAGGAAAAAAGGAAAAATGATTCACGACAATTGTAGTCTTTTGCGTTTTTGTCATGTTACAACCAAAAACGTCACATTTTTTTGCGGGGCGGGATTTTTTACGCAACGCATGTGGACAAAATTAATAAGTGTTTGTGGAACACGTAGCTAATAGCTATCCTGTTCAGCAGGTTTTATCATTTGAGCCATGAGGCTGTGCAGCTTCTCCAAGGTTAGGTGTTCTTTTGTCCTTGTGATGCTTAACTCAAAAAGCTTTGTTCTAGTGTTTCTTGTGGATTTTTATGTTATAAATGCACACAGACCTCTGAAGAGGAAACTAATGCATCATAAAACACACTATCAACTCCTGGCTATCCACTGTAAGTGCAAAAAAAAATAAAAAATTGCAAAATCCAATATGGCAGACGAAAAAGCAACCAGAAATATCCAGGCCCTACTTCCACTTTAGACGACTCTTGCAGGTAAAACACTTAATTGTGACATCAAGTAACCCATAAAGAACAATAGTACTGATGTATTTTCCAAATAATAACTTTGGAGAAAAATCCAACTGATCACCCAGAAAAAAAAATCTCTTTTTTTTTCCTTTACTAAATTTGTTTTTACACCTTTTTTATGCCTTAAGAAAATATAAAAAAATGGAAAAAGATGCTGACATAAAGGATCATAATTCATACATGAAAAGTTTAACATTTCTTTAAATAGTCTATCAACTGAATTCCAATAAATTGTACTCCATTTTATACCAATTCACAAAAAAATTGTCACTCCTCACTGGATGAGATGAAGAGATTCACACTCCCAGTAATAATATACGACACAGTCAAATTCAGTTTATATTGGTAATCACCAAAAGCTGTTGGTCTATTCCAATCTAAAGAAGTCCAGCTGCATGGAGTCACTTTTCTTTGCTCCGTCGTTCATCGTAAACAAGCACGTAGTGAAGGTGGAAAGGAGCATCTCCCTTTTAACGGGAAGTAACCCGGATCAGTGTGGTCGGAACGCCGCGGCGCTTTTTCTTCGTGAAAATAATTGAAAACAATTTCTCATCGCCCCCTCTGCACTTCACAGCTCTGCCACTACATCGTGTGGGTCTGTCGCATTCTAACGAGGCACTTTGAACCCTGTGTTCGCAACATCACAAACCTTTAAACATTTAACACTCATGAATACTTCCACAATGCACCACCACTATATGTTTGAAACTAATTAGTCATGTAGCAAACGAGGAAGGAAAAGGCCTGCATGATTAGACTTCCTCGGTCACACTCACTTTGGTCGAACCAACTGTTGCGCTGCTCTTTGATAATCTTTCTAGTTCATCTCTGTCTGTCTCCATTTCTCGCTCTAATTGTCTGCCCCGCTAATTAAAGTCAGACCACCATATATTTATCTAAAAGGAGCTGCTGTACATCTAAGAGTTTGTGTAATTACATTCTGGTTCTTTAAGTCTGTTCCGCTTATGAATTCAATTGGATTAAGATCGTTTTGATCATACCTGTTTGTCGTTCCTAATGAGAGGATTATACCTTCGGCGGAGACACCTGCGCATTTATATGGTTTTAGCCAAGAAAGTCTTCGGTTTGAATTCGAATGCCAGCCTCAATCTTTCCTGAAGGAAGACGGGGATACAGTTGACTTTCCGCGAAACTGACGCTTTCTTTTTTAGAGGAGTCTGAGCCGCCTAGTGCAATGCGCAGTTTACCTGGCAGCTACTTCAGCCAAACCCGTCCCACGAACAGATTTTCAGTCGGCCGAGGCGACCGACCTTCCACCCCAATCAACATCCGATCTCATCTTGAATTTCGTCACGTTTCCTCCAGCTGAAGCGCTGCGTTTCGGAGTGCGGCTCAATCAGCCTCATTAATGGACGAGCGGGCAGAATTGTAAATGTTGCCCTGCGTGGCCCGGCCTCTCTCGTGCTCGCCTAATTGTTAACCACGACGTTTACATCAAAACCATTGGCCGGTCCGATGCCGTTAACCTCTTGTTTCTGTTGCCCCCGGCAACCAGCGAAAGCCTCTCTCTCTCTCTCTTTCTCTGTCTCCCTTTGCCGCCGCCGCAGTCGAACGGAGACACAGACTCTGAGAATAAAAGACTGAGAGGAGATATTGTGGATTCTGATCATTCAGGAAGAAGAAAAGAACACATGCTGGGTCCTGACAGATGTAAATGTCAGCTGTATTGTTTGATTTGAATGGCTATGAGTGGAGAATACCTATGCCTGTGATTCGATGTTTTTTGAAAATGTTTTTGTGTATGTGCCTAACAGAGGCTGCGGGGGCTGAGGCACACAAGCGGGAGCTCTAACCGACATGAACAGCCCGAAGGAAACTCTCATCCTCGACTGCACATTGGCTTTTTTTCACTCTAAACTATGTGTGTCAGCTTCCTCTATGTGTCTTTTTTCCCCTCTCTCTCTCTCTCTCTCTCTCTCTCCATCTCTCTCTCTTTTTCTCTTACCTGCACTCGTTTGCTCGCTTCTGTGCAAAAGCTTTTTGGGAAGGTGAAGTAAAAGAGCGGAGGCACTTCATGCAACTCATCACAGAGCTCGCTGCTACTGCTCAAAGAGTTCTGGCCCCCCGCTGGGAAAGATGAGAGGCTTGATTACAGTCAAATTAGCAAATGAGCAGGTTAATTACAGAGGCAAATTCCTGTGTAAGGACTGTCAATTTTCTAAGAGAAGCTCCTGCTTGAAGAGCCTAAAGTAAAGGGAAGGGGAGGCGTAAGGTAGAGGAGCTGAAAAGGCAGAGGACATATTTTCTTCTCTTTTTTTTTTCCTCCATTCTTTTTCAAGAAAACTCCCCAGTTCCTACCTGTCTTAACTCTGAAGTTTGCCGTTTGAGGTTAAGGGGAAATGGTTGCATCAATGAGCTATTATTTATTTTATTCTCTTTTAGAGGACACTTTTCCCCTGCATTTTCTTTTCTTCGCCTCACTCCGGAGACTGCATAAAACCCCTCACTCTGGCTTTCTACCTGCTCTCCCACTGGCTTTCATCCTTCACTTCACAGGAATCTTTCTTTTTTTATTTCTTTCTTTCTTTTTTTTCATTTTTAAAGGCTTCAGAATTTTTTTTAATTTATTATTTTTATTATTATTTGCTACTTCCACATAGAAGACGAGGAATGTCTGAGGACGTCACCTGAAGTTTGCAAGGACATTCCATTACTCAAAGATAAAATGTCTAATGAGCTTAATGTGAGGGAAAAAGGCAAAAGCAATTAAGGAGATAAGGTGGATTTTCTCCTTTCTCTCCCCAGTTGGCTGACCTTGCTTACCACCAGCTACTTTTGATATGTTTGTTCATGTAACAAAATCCTAGACATGTGATTAGAAGCATTTCTTAAAGCTCCCATCCAGACTTTTGTTTGTCAAATCAGTCGATTTTAGCTACAGTTTGTCAGTTTTTCCATTTGATGGGGACAGGCGACATCATTGAAGGCAACTGATCATGCAACTTGCAAATAAACATAATCGTAGCAGTAAAATAGTTTTGACGGTGATGGTCGTCACCGTTTGCTTCTGCTTTTCCACCCACAACAGGGTCCCAAGTTGCTCGTTTCGGTCATCGGCATCAGCGAGCAGCTTGCAGCTGAAACGTCACAAATAAAAAGCATCAGAATCCATGTCAAAATCTGCTAATCGCTGCACGTCTGCCATGTTTACTAAAACTAGCTGCATTCTTGTACCTCTTTGTAAGGCAATTGACCCAAATACACGCAAAGCAGACGTTTGGGGGATTTCTTTTTTTTTTTCTGCCAAATTTTTTTGAATACGTTGTGTTTTGTGAAATTCAGCTGTGAAAATCTGTACTTCAGTTCCCAGCTGTGCTTTCACGAACAACACGTATATTGTTACTACAGACAGATGGCAAGAGCAACACTGAATGCACCTCTTTGTTTTAACATTTTATTGGGTGAGCATCCATCTATCCATCCTCCGTCTACACCTATCTCTGCATGGACGCGGAGGTTCGACACAAGCTGAGTTGCGAGATATCTGGATCAGAGCATCACAGAGAGAGAACGCTCACGTGGCACGTTCTCTCTCTGAAGTGGTCGACGTTTATCAAAAAAAATTCTCCAATAAAGGAAAAGGGTTAAACCAGTGACAAAGTAATGGGAATCCAAGGTTTTACTGCTGCTTGTGGTGAGTGAACGTTGGTGCATGGCTCCACACCTGCAGGGGTGCAGCAAAGTCCATGTCCGGACAGGTCAGGACTATTCTGAGCAGTAAAACTGGGACCGAGACCGTATAAGGGAGGTGGTCATAATTCTACGCCAGATCTGGGTGCATGTTTTTGTGGGGGAAAAAAACAAAACAAAACAAAACAAAAAAACATCACTGTGGATAGTGCCTTTGCTGCTCCGCCTCGCTTTGACCAACGGTCAGTGGGTGTTTTATGACTGCAGATAGTGTTTGCCTGCATCTGTGATGAATTTACTGGGCAGATGTGTGCAAAGTCTGGAGCAAATGGAGTGAGAAGCCGAGCAGCTGGCATAGGACAAGAAGGAGGCTAGTGAAGAAGATTTCACACACAACCCACGCCCATGCGCACAAGCAGTGATGGATCTAGGCGGCGGCAGCGGCGCGCGGGAGAAGTGACATGACTCACACCAGTTCACTACCAGATGTCATTTGTGTGTCACATTGAGGACTAGCTGCTGCAGCACAGCTAACTTCATTTCTCCTGCCTTGTCACCTCCGTGTCGTCGTCTGTCATCAGTTCAGTAAATTAGAGTTTCATTGCTGCAAGTGTTTCCTGGGAATTTGTCTTGGATGTTGTCATATCTCTTAATGGACCTGAAGTTGTGAAAGTTGGCAGTTGGCTTTTTATAGATTTATGAGCGTCGCTGCAGCCAGCGGCAAACACATCAGAGAACTGGTGTGACTTGGAGAGGGCAGTTTAGTAAGAGCAAAGAGATGGTATCTATATTTTATCTGTCAATGATATTCTACAGGGGAGGCGAAAGAAGGGTGGGGTTTTTCTTTTTGTTTTTGGTTTTTTTTTTCCTGTGCATGACTTTTCAGAAGTGTATCAGCGGCAGTTTTCACTTCTTCATCGTCGCAGAAGCTCGAGCGACCTTTCCCCTCTTCGCTTTGTTCTTTATTCCCCCATTTTCCTGCGACCACAGTTCTCCCTTCCTCTCCCTTTTCCCTCCTCCAAATGAGAAGACTCTATTGGATTCTCAGTCCATTCCAAATGAATTGAGCCGCGGCGCTCATGTCAAAACGAGCTCAGTCGATTGCCCAAATGTAACTATGCACAGTTATTGCGACTGCAGTGCAAGCCATTTGCGGGAAGCCCTAAACATTATAAACAAATAAAGCTGCCGTATTGCCTCCAGGCTTTTTGGTTAGGAATGCACTGCAGTGTCTGGTGAATGAGCAGCCAGCGTGAAATCCAATATAGGCTTTTGTGCGGAGGAGGCGGGAGAACACTCCAGTCCAATCTTCATCAATAAGGCACTGTATAAGGCCGGTGTGGCTATTGCCACCAGAATCCGACCACTGTTGTTTTACGCGCTCCGTGCCACGTCTCGTACAAAAAACACCGACACTAAGTGAAGAAGAAAAGCATTCCGGATTTTTAAAAAAGTACAAATAAAAACAACAAGAAGAGGGAAAAAACAACCCTGACTCTTCCACACACCTCTGCTGGCTAATCAGACTAATCAGAGTGAGAAATTCAGGTGGGTCACAGAAATGTCTTCGGATCTCATGCGGCTCTAATAAATGTCCCCACATGCCGCTGATTTCGAATATCCGCGCAGTCTTGCGGAGTTGGGTTTTACAGCAGAGCTTCAACCTTGTTTTTAGAAGCTGCCCCACAGAGCTTTTCCCATAAACACTGGAATCTAAAGTGCTGATGCAGGCGTGGGATAAAAAGGGCAAGTTCTCCCACTGATTTTGCTTATCATACGGTCTAATGCCGCGGTTCTCAAGCTGCAGTATAAGCACCGCTGGTGGTGCTCGGGCTGCCTTTGGTGCTGCTTGCAAGGAATCTTTATCGGATGCTCAAAAGGCAGATGCAACGAAAATTAACTGCGATATTCTACAAACAAGTGCACACAGGGAAAAAAAAATTATGACACTTCGCTTTACTTCAAACGAAAACAACACATGAAAGAGAAGTTTGACTTCAGAAAAGTCAAGAATAACCTGAAGGAAGGAAGAGTGAACTTATGTTGAGCAGTAGTGGCTTCTTAACCTCTGCAGCTACTTTACTAGATAAACCTGTTCAATTGCTTTTTTTTTTACAATACAATGCTGCAACTCAGTACATGTAGACATGGTGAAGACGGCCTGCTGAAGTTTAAACTGAGCGTTAGAATACGTAGAAAATGGGATTTAAGCGACTTTGAATGTCGCATGTTGTGTTGTATGTCGGAAACCACTGATGTACTGGGAACTTTATGCAATACCAACGGAGATGTTTTATTGATGTCAGAGGGCAAAGGGCAGACTGGTTCAAGAAAGGGAACAGTCGCTCAAATAGCCGAGTATAGCACAACACCGTCTCTGAATCCACAAAACTGGACACTTTGAAGGAGATGGGCTCCAACGTTGCAAGACTAGACTGGGTGTCACACCTGTTAACTAAGAAAGGGAAATGTATGTTATGGTTTGCACATCATCGTCAGACTGAATGATACTTGGTCTCAAACCGATATTTGTAAGGTGTACATATAAAGGTGGCCAGTAAGTGAATGCTATGTTTTCCTTCGCCACTGAGGTTAGACATTTTTGAGTCAGTTTCATGACCAACTCTAGTATGGTGTAGTTGAAAGGTAGTGAATAAACTTAGTTGAAGTTCATGTATTTGTATGTATTTGTTTGCAGTTTGTGCTTTCATATATTCCAGCAATCGGCTCACGAAATGAGGTGTTTCCATAGTATTTGTGAAAGATTTAATGAATTACAAAATTGTCGGAAGTGCAAATATGGTTTACTTCTTTTTTTAATTGGACGGCACCCATTTTGAATTCTGTGGTTCAGTTTAAGAAACCTTTGACTTTCTCTTAAATCAGACCTTAAGAGACATTTTTGTTAATCTAACCAATTTAAAAAGTTTAAAATCTATAGTTCTGACTTAAACCAACAGAGAAAAACGTTTGTCTTTCATTGCTTTGTTTTGTTGTTTTTTTTTCTTTTCAACAAAACGTTAAAAATAGTTTTGTAACGTCACAGTACTTGGAAAGCTTTCTTACTGAGGTGGCACTTGAACCGGTGGTTACCTTTCTTCCCTCTCAATGGTTGCTGGAGTTGTTATTAAAGACTTAAATTTGTGTAATTTGTAGGTTACTATGTTAGACAAAAATAAAAAAATAAAAAAATAAATCACCTTGATGATTACAGATGTGTGTGACATTGAACGGGCTGCGTTCCCTCCTCTCCAGACCCCTTCTTGCTGTGTCCTAATGGTTTAGTGTTATTCTGGTGTAGAAAGAGGATAAATCACCAGGGGTCTAGTTGCTGCAAGACATGCACACCCAGAGGACTCTTTTTCTCCTCTCCAATTCGCTGGAAAACTCCCAGCGGTTGCCATGGTAACCCCTTTATCACCAACAGTTATAGGGACATTGACCCAGAGCAAGGGCCAGGGCTGAGTGTGATGACCTCACACCATTTGTTGCAGGGTGCCTTTCACCAATCTGCGCCTCTGTTTCTGGGGAGATGTGCTCCAAGAGACCGCACACAAAGACTTGATAACACACACACACACACACACACACACAGAAGCACTCACGCTGACACATGCATCCTCTTTTTTTTGTGTGTGTGCACGTGTGTGTGTGTCGGTTTATTTGGCCCCGAGCACCCTGGTGGGACTTTTTATTTCTTCATTTTTAAAAGCAGCAGCATACATATTAAGGTTCAAGCACAAGAGATCAGGGAGAAAGTACACAGGAGAGCATGAAATTCTTCTTATGCACAACTTTGAAGGAAGGATGCTGGCCGTAAACCAACCATTCGTTTCTGTTTCAGCTCCCCTGGATGACAGTATTTTTTTGTTGTTGTTTTTTTTTTATTTTGTGGCCACAGCCCCCCCTGCGGCTTCCGCCAATCCTACGTGACCTCTCCGGCGGCCGCACATTAATTACCACGGCCTCTCCCTGACTCGTCACCGCAAACGGCATCCATCTTGACAAGTCATTTATTCTTATTTTCAATCGTGCAGACTTATTCGCCATAATAGAAGAGAAACAAATTTCCCAATTGGATGTGATAGCTCATTTGTTTCTGTCATGCCAACATGGGGTACATTTTATGAATTAAGATTTTAAAGGTTCAGGAGTTGGGCGGTCGCATAAGACTTTGCGCCACACATCCACAGTTATGGATGTCTTTATAGGGCCGTGAAAAAGTATTCATACCCCTTAACTTTTCGACTTTTTCTCAGTCGATTTTATCGGGATTTTGTGCGACAGTCTGACCACACAAAGTGGCACGATGGATACACGGTTTTCAAGTTTATACTCATAAATAATATCCAACTAATTGCCTTTGGAAGTTTCCTAATTAGTATTAGGCTGACACTGTGTGTCATTTAATCTTACTATAAATATGTAGCCTTTTTCTGAAGGCTTTGTCAGAGAGCACCAGGCATTTCAGGGATGCAATATTTTATGAGATTAAAGCATGCTTAGTTAGAGAGGGTACATGCAACTCTACCAGGGCACGTCTATAATGAAGGGCTGATGAAGGAGACTGTTAATCAGAAAGCAGCCAGGAAGCCAACGGTAACTCTGGAGAAACTGCTGAGGTGAGAAACTTTATTGACTAGACAACTATTAGTTGTTTGCCAGTCTGGCTCTTCAAATAGAAGTGGCAGGAAACAAGTTGTTGTTGAAGATGCCATACAGGAGATACGATAAACATGTGCAATATGACAATAAGGTCAGATGAAACCAAAGTTGAACTGTTTGAGCTAAACGCCACGCATCCTGCAAAGCATCACCCTGAATTTACCTGGGAATTTTCCTTCTAGCAGGATAATGAGCCCAAACATACAACCAGAGCTGGTCTTGGTAAGCATATTTATGTCTTAGAATGGCCCAGTCAAAGTACGGATCTAAATCAGTGTAGAATCTATGGCAGGACCTAAAGAAAGGTACTGTTTAACAGAAGTTAAACTGTTTTGTAAAAGAAGAATCTGCAGCTGTTTCAGTCTTGCAACGTTCAGTGCTAGTAGAGATGAACTCCTGTAGACTCGCCAGTCTAATTGCAGTGTTATTTTCCTTTCATTCCTTTTTTATGTTCGTCTTTGGGATAAATTCCCAGCTCATAACTCTAAAAGGTTTGGGTTTGTATATGACAAAGTGTCAAAAAAATCCAACTTTCTGGGGTATTTCTTATTTTTAAGTCCTCTTTTTTTGCTATGGACTTTTTCTCATCGATTCTAGATAAATATTATTTAAAGTATTTTCTGTATTTTTTCTTTTGTTTTTTTATTTGACAGATTTTACGTTTCACCGTACAATATCAATAACAGTGATAATTCCAGTCATTGTGATTCGTATTCAATGTGACTCCAGCCGCTGGATTAATTTCACACATTCATCTATTTCTCTCAGCTGGGCAGCCATTGTGGATACGCCTGTTTTATGAACTATCTTCATGAGACAGCTCTGACTTTTTTTTTTTTTGTCCTGCTCTAATGCAAAGTGGCCTTTGCAAATGCCTAGCAGTCTCCGCCTCTTACCCCTCATTTCACTTCTTCTGTGTGCCTTTCCAGCCACATCCTCTCTAATGAAGCTAAATCTAGCATGTTAAATGGGACCAGTCAGCTATGTCATTGGTGCTGAAGCGGGCCAGAGCTGTCTTCTATTGGCCCCCAAGGGCACAAACACTCCAAGACGATGAGTTGGTACACATTAGAAGTATTCACCGTACACAAGCGCTGGTAATGCAGAGCCACACGGGCGCGAGCTCACTGGTAGGCCCGAGAGATATTGGTGCGACGCGCGCTCCCGTGTGTATGTAGGCTGGCGAGAGCGGATCGAGTAACGGAGTCAAAATGTGCTTGCGAGAGCAAGTGTTGCTGTAGTTCCAGCTGAGAACGATGCCGTACCAAAGATCGAGAGCTGAAAGACGAGGTTGGTGGGAGACCAAGCCTGTCGATTGCAACGCTCTCAGCTTTAAAGTTCTCAGCTTCAGGATTTTTGTATAGAATCCTAATGGCTTTGGAGTGCGAGTGTGTGCAGCAGCACAAGTGGAAAAGCGCCGTAATGTTGGACCTTAACGTGACAATCCGAAAGGCACACGCACGCATACATACACGGCATGTCAAAATCTCATACTGAAGTCCAATATATTCCTGACAAACCCATTAAAGGTGCTTCATACAATAGCCTCTCACAGAATACCGAGAGAGGGGAAGTGAGAAAAGAGCGCACTGAGAGGGAAACTGGGGAAGAAGAGCTGCGTGTTTAAGTGTTAGAAAGCTAAAGCAAATTCTGTTGATAGATCAGCACACCAAAAAGCACACGGCCATTAAAGCAATTAGCTCATTATGCGGTTTAAATTTCAACAAAGCATGAAATACGGTGTAAAGTATCATCAGAAAAATGGCCTGCGCAGAGACCCCCATCCTTCATGTTGCATGTGTGACAAGCGGTTTTTAATGGTGAGTGGCGTATAATCTCAGAACTCTGCAATTCTTTCTGTGAGTGACATATTGGTGCTGACTCACCAGCTTCTGCTGCCACGGGAACCTTCATCAACACTGCAACCCTCTTTACTCATGGTGCCAGACATATAGTAATCGCAGGATGATCACTGTAATTCAACTTTTTTTTTTTTTTTCTGACATTCTCTTTACAATAATTGCCGATGTTGAGTTCAGCGTACGTACTTTGCAGGAACCGAAGTATGTGGTTTTGATAGACTACCAGGAGTAAGTTATAAGATGGGCCAGAGCGTCAACCTGTAACGTGTGGCACTGAGGAAAATGTTATGTTATGTGGTGGTGTTTTATTGTTTTAAGAAGGAATTTAAACCTCTGAAAAATAACCCACATTTTATGGCTAAGTTTCATTTTATCTTCACTTTAATTTTTGTTTCATTCACTGATTGATTAATGTGAATAGTTCACGTAACAAGCAAAGGAAATCATGAATGAAAAGGAGCAGAAAGAAGCAAAAACCTGTCCCTATTAAAATCAGAAGTCGTGTTTGGTGAACTCTGGTTAAAACAGGCCCTTCAATATAGCAACTTTTCATTCATCTTGTCACAAAATTGTCGCCCAAAACACTCAAACTGATCAACTAAATCAAGAATCGACTTGTTCGCTTTTTGTAGGCCATCAGAGTTGATTAGGAGACCCGTTTAAGGCCGATAATCTGGTTTTCCTCTATCCTCACCCCCCCCGTTTGACATTTCAGCCTGAGGAAATGAATCTTCTCTGGCATTTATTCACCGCTCCAGGGTTGCACAGCCCTATAGCTGCTGTCATTTACACTTTTTAAAAATGTGTCTTACCACTACACTTTTCTGTTTACTTGAACAATCACCGACTTTCCTCTAAAGAGACAGGATGACAGAGAAAAAAAGCTACTGTGCGCTTCAAGATTTCACCTCTGTGTGGAGGTTTCGGCGCGCACGCACGCACGCACGCACACAAAGGCGATGCAAGTTGTACAGTAAAAGCCAGTCATTGCCTCCAGTGTGTCACCTCTGTCATGGTGTTAATTAGACACTGTCACCGTCTGTCCCCAGTGACATTTATTGCACATTTGAATATTTTACCCAGACAGATGGTAAGAATGTCAAGGCGTGACACTGAGTTATTAAGCCCTAGCCCTCTCCGCCTGCGACAGAATGCAGGGCTTGTCAGCTCTCGATTGTTTTAATAACTCACTGACAGAACCGCAGCAAAGTTTGCCCTGACTCCCCGTGCTGCACAAGTTTCTGGGGCTTAGGTGAACGCCCCGGCGCACGCAGCCGCACGGACGGACCTTTGCGACATTACGCAGAATGAAGATGAGGAGGGATTCCCCCCAATGAATAAAAGAACAGGCAGCGTTGGCTGTGTGACACCACCCCGCCCCCCACTCCTCTGATGATATCCACTTCTCAAATTTGTTTCTCAAATTTCACATGACCTTCCTTTACAATTATTCTTTTGTCGGTTGTGGAGCCCAGCCTGTACGACTTCATCCTTCCAGCTTTCCACTTTTGACAGTTTGGTTCGAAATAATCTGGAGCATGTTTTCTATTGCTTTACCTGAGAAAGGAGTTTAATGCTAAACATCTGTTTGTAGCTGTATATGTGTCGAAGGAAAGAAAAAAAGTATTTTAGGATGCTAAAAAAAAAACAACAACCCACAATCCTAATACATTGCACTTGATTTTCCAATAAATGATGTGCTGCTGCTGCATGTGCAAGTGTTTTATGCTCCCTTGCAGATGCATTTAAGTGTCTAGAAGATTTTTTTTGTTCTTTTTTTACTGTTTTTAGATGTCTTTCCTGTCATTTCAAAAGTGATAGACTGTGGAAGTTTGCATTTGTAGAATCCCTTTAAAAGTGGGCCTATCTGTGGGGTGTGTAGGGATTCTGTATAAGTCTTAAACTGTAGTGGCTGTGACAAAATAATCTGAGCTGAAAATCGAGGCTTTTCTTTTCTCAACAGGATGTTCTCTCTCACTTGGGTTTGGCCACTGAGCGAGGCCTCAGTTGACATCACTGCAGTGTGACTTATCGTCTGCTGACATAATGACTCTGTTTCATAGTGTGTAGTGGAAATACTCACAAACAGCCAGGATAAATGAAAGTTTTAGAGTAATAAATGATGGAAATTCTTTGTCTCATAATTAAAACTGTCCTGGGAAAAAGAAAAAAAACAGTTTACCAATATGGAGAAATGATGAAATTCTGATGGATTAATAGCTTTCAGCTTCAAAAATAAATTAGTAGTGATAACAATGCAATCAGTACAATGACATGATGTGGAAGGATAAGGCCAAATAGCAGAAATCTTAATTTCAAAAACGTCTCCATCTGTTCTATGCATTATGACGAAGTTACCATTAAAGGCAACTTTACAAAAACTGCTGCAGAAATCATAGCATGTATGTAACTACATGGGTGGGCAAAAATAAAGATAAGAAAAAAAATGGTAGCTTAAAATCTTACCATTTTCCACCTTATTGATTCAAATGACACACGGGTAATCAACAATTACAAAAAGTTTGAATGCAGCAGCTGGAGGAGTCCAGGAATCCTCAGATTGCAAAATATTTCTTGATAAGCTCTCCGATATAAAATACATGTTAAATAAATATTTCCCCTGCTTGAATAAGAACCTATCATGTGTAGGAGGTTGAATGAATATAAAAATGTGTCCATCTTTTTACCGTACCTAGTTAGTTCTCCACAGGGTCATATGCCAGGAGAGGAGCCCAGCCAGATGAGAGTGGAGAGAATATCAACATAATCAGAGCAAATACACTGTTGCTAGAAATAAAATTAGAGTATTACACACATTTATAGCTGAAGTTAAAACACACTTCCTGCTTTGTGATTGAATATTCTCAGATGAGCCTTAACGAAAATGTATTTATTTATTTTTTCTGTCACCAAGACTTATCTTTCTCTAGTAATTTGAAGCATACATCAAAAATGTTGTGTTCCCTCCATGGTGTAAGTTTTAGGGGGGCAGAAGGCTTAAAAAAATTTTTTTTTTCCTTTTTTTTTTTTTTTTT
>NW_006800005.1:2241096-2261048 GCF_000485575.1 Poecilia formosa | reverse complement strand
GTGTGTGTGTGTGTGTGTGTGAGCGCTGACACTGCTTCTAATCCATTTGTCCTTAAATTGGAATTTTGGCATTCCAAGTTGGAAAAAATCCACTAACAGGTGGACCTCTAGCTTAAAATATTTGTAATTACATGCTAGCACCTCTGTGAAGATCAATAATGGCTTCCATGTCAGTGATATCTGCATTCATAGGTGTCTCAGTCACACTTTGGATTAATGAGTAACACACACAGCACTAGCATAATGCAATAGTCAGGCAGATTTGGAGTTAAAATGTCTAAAACGTTGAAGGAAACCTTGCTCTTAGCTTGTTTGGCTAGTGAATGTTAGCGTCTCCTACCTGTCATTTCAGATCTCATGTTAAGAACACCTTTTCTGATTTATATGTCAAGATTTGATTCCTGACTGAAAAATGGATGATCATGGTTAGTTTAAGCTTTGAACACAAAGCAAAGCTTTGATTCTGTTTTAATATACGCTAGCTGTTTGAAAGCTAAATGTTTGCCTGACTGAAACGATTGTCTTGGATGCTACGCTTCTAAATTGGCAGAAGACAGACCAAGTTCAGCACGATGTTTGCGACCGTACACCCGGCTGCTGTTCTGTCTTGCTCCGTATTTTGTGTCTGACTGAAAAAGACAAAAAGTAATTCAAAACTTTTCTCATCACATGCCAAAATACCGTCGTGTGAAAGTAGCCAGAAAATAAACTGAGCTGCCGTCTCAACACTATTACATGCTACATTTGCAAAACGGAGCCAGTGTTACTAAAGATTAGAGTAAAATAGGGATTAAGAATTGAGTGAACTCAATTTCATTGTGTTTTCTGTACATTATTGCTTCGACGTATTGCGTGAAAAAACAAAACAAAATGGAAGTGTAACAGAAACCGTGCCAGGAACCGTGCCAAGTCGATGACGAGCGGTTTCTTGTAAACCTGTCGCCAACTTTGACGTCTGACTGAAATGGGCCTTTATGGGCTCTGGAAAAAGCCCGAGCTAAGGCGTAAATTTGGAAAAATATTAAGCTGCGCCGCGCTGCTAGTGTGTAGGTCCTTTAATATAGATAAGTACTCGACAAATATTGATTTCTTGGCACTTTATTCTGTGTAAAAACTGTAACAGCCAGTTGCCCCTTAGGTGGACCTCTGGCATTTCTCGCTGGTGAGTAAAATAATTCCACACCTCAGCTGCTTTTTGCAACAGGCCGACTTCATAATGGAAGCGTGTTTGTTCGGTTATTCCAACTATATCCTCCCTGCTGCAGCCGTGTCCCATTCCCACAGCTCATTCTCATCTTGTCCGTCATTTCTCCCATGAGTTTTTGAGCTATGTGTAATTACCCAGTTTGTTTGCACTTTGGCTCTAACTGCCTGTCTTGTTACAGCCAGCTTGTGTTAACAGTAAGTTTGCGTGTGCGTGCGTGTGTGTGGGGTTGCATGCATGTGCCAATCAGTCTTTAGCAAATGTGGGTATGAGAGAGAGAGGGAGGCAGAAGTAACGCAACAGTGCAAGTGTGTTTCCTAGAACATGTGTGCGTCACCCTGAGCGCACTCTGGCAGACGCAGGGAGACAGAGAGAGGGACCTTGTCGTCTCTAATCCCTTTGTTTTGAGTCAGATTAGAGCTCTGCGAGGCGTTCGCGAGGCCTGCAGAATGTGGATTTAAGGATTAGTCTAATAAACAGAGGCTCTGTGGCACTCTGCAGCCCAGTCTGGAGATTACACAGGCACCGAGAGCAAGGAGGAGAAAGGGATGGATTTCTCCCATCTCCACACCCTCCCATTCTTGCCTTCGTTCATTTCCGTCTCGGCAAATGAGGGGATGAGATGGGAGAGGCGTAAGGGGGAGGGAGAAATGAAGGTGGATAAGATCCGCTCACGGCTCCCGATCCGTGCGGCAGCTTTCATCCACTCGGCTCCCTGCAGAGACCGTAACCGTGAGCCACATAAGCAAACCTTGGGATGTCTGACTCGTAACCTGCACTCTTGGTTGACCTCAGCGGTGCTTCATGACCGCCGCGTTCAGACTTGAGCATCTTATTCACGTACAATACTCAGCACAGCTAAGACAGATGCATAGATGCATAAAGGATACAGTTAATGCCGCGTCTTGCAAAAGTTTTAGAACCCCTCTGATCTTTTCATACTTTGAAATGGTACAACCATTAATGTAATGCATTTTATGTGTCAAAACGACACAATGTGGCAATTGTGCATTATTTTATTTTTATATATTTTCTTCATACAAATACATTTCTGAACAGTATGGCATTCAGTTGTACTCAGCTCTCCCAAAAAACTTAAATTGAGAATTTTAAATTCATTAAATTCACCTTTCTTCCTTTATTATTTTTCCATTAAAGGAGATACTTTCTTGCGTGTTTTTCCTTGTTTGTACAGTTAGAGCGCGTGGAGAGACACGTGGTTCGTAGTTGGGTCAGGCCGCTTACATTTTCAGATGATGGACTGGACATGTGCTCTTTGTGATGCTCAAAGCTTTGAATATTGTTTTATACTTCAACCTTTCAAAAACCAGCTGCCTTCAGACAGAGATTATATTAAAAGCAGGTAGCTCTTATTGGCTTATTAGGTTGCTTTTAGGTTATTTAGGGACTAGGGGGTTGAATACATACAGACTTTAAACTTCAAAATGATGTGCTACTTTTGCTATTACAAACTCTGGAAAAAATCAAGGTCTAATACTCTTCCAAAAGGCTATAATTAGAAGAATAAGAAGAAAAAGAACGATGGGGGGAACTAACAAGTCATGTTCCATTAACTTTTCAGCTGTGAATTGGAGCTAAGCTATTGTTCTTCCATTCTTTGGAAGCATAACAACGCTCAGGGACACAAAACTTATTAGAACTGGTTCCATTACACAGCGTTGCATCTTGTTTTATATTTAGAGTGACCTTATTGTTGTGCCAGTGCAGATGAAAGGAACCCTAATTTGTAAAAGGGGGAAAAAAAAAAAAGTGTCCACACAGTTATTATGTGCTCACTTGCTAACAAGAAGCTAAAAATAGGATGGGAAGTTTGGCATGGTTTTCTGCACATTATGGCACTCTTTGACATTTAAACCCAGGCTGCATGGAATAATTGAACTCTGCCAATGCAGGAATTATGAGAACAAATCGACAGCTCTGGATGTGTTAGAGAGTTAGCGTAAAGTGATAGATGACACGTCTGTATGAGCGGATTTATTTTTATTTTTTCATCTGTAAGGTATTTGGTTAGATGTGTGGAAGAGAGACAGATGAAATGTTTCCTGCCCTTTGCTCTCCTCGGGCTTTGGCTCACAGAAGCTCTTGGGTCCAGAATGGAAGTCGGTTTCCAGCTGAATTCAAGCCATTCACACGTTTCCCTTCGCCATCCCTTTGCCCTGCCTTGCGTGTGTAAGGATGCATGTATGCACTTTCAGAGGAGATTGCGTGATGTATGACTCTTGCGGAAAAAGGAACACTTTTTATTCAGAGCCGAGTGGAAAAACAAAGCTCACATGGGGCGGAGTGAACTGTGTGCTATGCAGGAAATAACTGGGTTCAGAGAGCAATTATTTAGCTAGAAATAAGACATTAATTCTCTTTGAACTGTATGTCTTTAAAGAGATATACCTGGAATGCCACCACAACCCTTGCTTTCGAGTATAAATGATACTTTTGGCAATTAAAAGTAAATTATTCCTTCTACATTCTACATTAGTGTAAAATGGATAAGGATTTACATGTTAAGAGGGGAAGTAAAGTGAAGTGGATGCTGCCTTTGTTTGCAAATCTAAATGTGTAACTGGATTCCAGCTTGAACCGTTTGACAAATATTTTAATCTCGACTATATTTGTACTCTCAGTTGGGTGTTGTTGTTTTTTTTTTTTGTTTTTTTCCTGAAGTCAAGATGCGCACCACTTTTTTTGATGATCTGTAATTGAGTACAAGTCTGATTCAAGCATTTGGTTTTTTTTCCCCTCTATTCTCATGCGACCTCTCCATGCACAGCTCTCTCTGTCTACTCTTTTGTTTCTCCCAGTCATTCAGACTCTTCCAGGCTTTGTCTTTGTGAACAAACTGTGTAAACAACTTAATTTGAGCGACTGTGTGCACACACACACGCGTGGGCACGCACACGAAGCAGCAGAAAATTGAAGCCAAATACTTCAGAGCTCCAATTTTGTCATTTCTGATAACAGGGCCTGGTTTTTCAAAAGGCCACTTTTTTTATTTTCTGCTATACAAATACAAATTTCATTCATATTATAAAAGAAGAAACATGGACAAATATATATAAAAAAAAAAAAAGATTTTCAAATGAACAATTTCATCTCCTGTTGACAGAGTTTTGGAAGAATGGGTGAATTTTCTGATGGAAAGGCTCCACGCTGTGTTTTAGCAGGCTTGCAGCCTGCAGTCTTTTTAGCTGGTTGCTGTTTTTGCTGTTGTTACAATTAAATTAAATGAGCTAGGTAAGGGCTTTAAGGGCTGCATTACAGACTCTTGTTTTTGAACCCTCATATTGCACGGGACGATTTTAAACTCTCGTCTAGTTCACAGAGAAGTCATTTAAAACACTTCAAACGAGGAGACAACTTAAAATTGTCCAAATAATAGATTAACTTCATGCATGCTGTTAAGAAAAAAAAGAACAAATTGTTGTGTATCTTACTTGTGCAACAATGTAATACAAAGATACAAGCCAGTAAGTGAATATCTTTACAGAATTGCATTTTCTATGCATCTAATATTATAACTTTTACTACATGATCAATTATGTAAAACAAAAAAAGACTAATGAAAAATGCAGCTTTGAATGACACATATGAGACGTTGTGAAATGTATGTAATGCTTCACAAATATGGCACACCTGACCAGATGATACTATTCATAATCTCATGCTGTGATATGCAAACTCTCTGTCTGTGCTGATGAAGATTTACTTTCTAAGCCGGATGTTTGAAGTTTGCAGATTTTATCCTTTTTCTTATTAATTCTGCTTATGATTTACGACCACATGGGGCCACTACTGTGTATATAAACTATATGGAGTTGAAATCCATCCCAAGGGGATCAGAAAAGAAGAAAACTGAGATCCTGAGGCTATGAACCCCCTTTACGTTGTGCTCCCTTCAGCGGCACATCATAAACAACACACACACTTTGTAGACATTGAAGGACTTGATGTTTCACACATTTCTTTTAAGTCATGTATGCTTAGATCCACTGAAGACTCATTTTTAGATACACCAACAAACATGATTGGTTAAAACACTGTGATATAGATAGAGCCTGTTGTTGTTCTACGCTCCTGCACAGACAGATCACGTTTACTTGTCTCTCTTTCTTGCCTCTTAGCATTACCTTTTTAAATGACCGTTTTTAAGTTTTGCTGAAAAGCCTCAGACTGTTTGTACTTCAGGCTCCAGTTAGACTCTAATAGACAAAAGTTGTCAAGACGGCACAGACAGATGAAAATCTGTCCAGAAATGTCCTTCAGTTATTTATTTCTAAGTCATATCACCGTTGCTTTGTCTTCTTTGCTTTGTCTGTGAGAATTCAGGGTAGGTGGTTCTGTACTACCGTATGTTGAGAGTGACTAAATGCTGTTGGAGCATCCTCCAAGTTGGCTGCAGTTGGGAGTCATCTGGACAGGAAGTGTCCCACAGTGTGATGCCCCCTGAGCTCCATCGATGCCCGTGCTCCCACGTCCTCTTCGTGCTTATTTAATTGCAAAAAATAAAAAATGAGAGCAGTGGCTGGGTGTGAGATCTTTTGCAGTTAATTGTATTTGGGTGTAATGCCAATGTACATGTAACCATTACAAATGCAGTGCAATAATATGCGGAGCCAGGCCCGGTTGATTGCGATCAGCAACCTCCCCAGAGCTGGGTGCCTCTGCAGTGTCTTCAGGCAGATTGGAGGCATGATGCAATAAAACACAAAATACCTGAGGCAATGTTGAGCCATAAATGCACCAATGCACGTATTTGAGAGATGCTCCTCTCCCTGTGTGAAGCCTCCCTTTGACATTATTTTAGTGAGCATGAAATATGCAGTTGAATTTTTCATTTCCCTCGCACCCCTGATTTTTAATACAATCTAATTTATATTGAATAATCATTAATTAAATGGTGTACATAAATTCAAAGCATGGAGAAAAACATACATCTACTGTATGTGTCTTATAAAACCTTCAAAAATCAGTTTTCCTATGAAATCCTGTTTTATTTCCCAATCCAGCTTGAGTTGAAAGGGGAAAAAAAAACCCATCTTGTCTGAAGCTCTGTAATCCTGTTATGTCATTAACTTCCTATGAACCGAATACGAGTTGTAGTTACAGCGAACTGACACTGTGTTTTCATCACGTCGTCTACAGCCTTTATTTGAAGAAAAAGAAAAAGGTCATTATCTTCTCCAAACCTCACCTGTGTAATTCTGAAAATGAATTCCTCGTTCTCTCCGTCACCGTACGATTACATTTCTCATTCTGCCCGGGTTTCACGGTCACTTTATGGTCTCTTTCCTCCTTCTTGCGACTCTTTCCTCGGCCGTCAAGGAAACTACCTGTGAGCTCGGCCGGATGTTTGTGCGCCGTTTCCGTGGCAGATCCGTTTCTCCATCTGCCAGCCGTTGCTGTCCGGATCGTTAGATGAGTACGTGTGTAGCCGACAGGTAGCGCGACAGTAAAGTGCGCTGTGTAATTTGTGCAAATGAGAGCGAGTGATACATGATAAACGCCCAGTGTGATGATCAGGAGAGATATCGCCAGCATTATGGGAAATGGAAAGCTGGCCGTGGGCTCCGGTGGACCTTCAGACGAACAAGAGTTGAGACATGCGGCTAAAATAGTTGAGAAAAGGCTATTAAGTTTTTGGACTATCTCACCCAGGATCAAGACTTGAAAGCATAAAATAAAACCTTGATGAAGGTAAGAAAAAAGTGACATTGGAAAGAATGAAAGAAAAAGTAAAACATACACAACAAAGTGTGTGTTTCATCACAACCCACTGGGTTGCCATCTTAAACAATGTTTTCAAAGGTGCACCTTTAAAGTATTTCTTTCTGTTCTTTTTGTTTTGTTTTTCATGTCTAAACTTTTCTAAACTTTTCTCTGTGTGTGTGTGTGCGTGTGCGTGTGTGTGTGTGTGTGTTTACCACCACGTATGCATTATCAACTGAGTGAAAATAATCAAATAAACATTATGCGTCAGTCTTCCCTTTATAAAGTCACAACTCTCAAACACGTTTTAATGATGAATAGCCACAATGAAGATGGTCAGGGAGTAAAACGAACAATAAAGACGAGTGCCGCTGCACTTCTGGTTATTTTGTACTGACCATTTTTGACAGCCGATTATTGTGATCTCTTAAGTTTTCATCTTCTTTTTCAATCGCACTGAGGAGCAAATCTACAATTAAATGGTTTACCTGGATCTTTACGTGTACAGTCTATGTCCTTTACGATAAATCCTAAAATGTACTCCTATGCTTTTTCTTTGCTGCTCGGTTTAGAAAAGTTTATTTTTGAGGGTTTCTTTGCTACTGTTCCATGGAAATGCCAGTTTTTGCTTTGGTTTGTGCTTCCTGCGCACAAGGTTCCAGGTTCCTTGTTATCACGCCAGTCCGGCCTGGTGTCAGTCCTTTACAGTCCTCTATATAAATAGTACTAGGTTTCATTTTTCCCCATGTCAGAGCAGTCAGTTTCACCATTATCCACCTGCCTTTGGAGCCTTACTTGCATTAGGGTCCTCCCTATCAATCCCTCACAGCTACAACAAACAAAGGCTTCCTATAAGAGTCCTCTGCCTTAAAATGGCAGCAGTGCTAGGAACTGGGTTGTTTTGCTGCTGCTTTAGTGGAAAAAAACAATAAATCAATTAATATTTATGGAATAGTCATTGTGAAAACAACATTAAAATGAAATATGTTTGCATTGTAAAGGATATACAATATATAGCCTATTTTACAGTCCCTTTGGGGGAATTAGCTTTGGACTAAAGTGCTGTCACTTTAGCCGCCCACACAGAAGATCAATAAAAAGAAAATAGAAATAGACAATAATCCACCAGCAACCAGACTCATATACAAATCAGTCAGAGTAGCATGCAGCGGGCAGTAGCCATATTATAAATGTTTTAATAAGTATTGTTGATGTTGTGGTTGAAAGAAAAATGAGTGCGCTATCTCGGATGACGTAAGATTGTTTTGTTTTTATTTTTCTTTTATTGAATGAATTGCTTCATCAAACCATGTTGCTTGGCTTGGCAGCTTACAATACTCTCAATTTTTTTTTTTTGCTAAGTTTATGTATTGAAATAAATTTGGCAGGTTTCTTTCTCATGCTTAACTGCAGTGTATCTGACAAAACCAGGGTAAACTGTCCCAGCTAGCTAACACACCCAGCGTGCGACAAACACAAGTTGACGTGTTTGTCGTGCTCTCGTTCAGGCCAGGTCAAGCAGTTGCTGGTCTTTTGGAAATATCTAAGATCAATTTTGCCTCAGAATACTGTTGGGATCTGGTCATTTCTCCCAGGCTTCAGAAACCAATTCATCGATTCTCGGCGTAATCAGGACAAACGGGGTTTTTTCCCAGAGGGAACATAGTACAGCTGCAGCTCCTGTAAAATGTGGCTGGCCGTAAATGTTTCAACAGTTTCCCTGTTTTTAACAAGTAACAAGTCATTTGTTATCAGTTTATATATTGAAAAATACGCATAAAAACAAACCTGTGCAGCAGCTTTCCAAGACTTTTGATTCCCAGTGAAGCAGAGGATTCGCCTAAGCAATTATGACTTTTTGGACAGCGGCGTGTCTCCAGTGTGACTAAGCTGTCCATTTGAACAAAATTCTGCTATGACCAATAAATAGCGGTCGTCTCCCCGCTGTCATTGCTCCATCAGATCCGATATCAAATATTAAGGTAAAGGTTTCGCAGGAGACCAACCTCTTCGCTGTCCAAACAGAACATTGTTAAGGTCCTTGTTTACATGCTGCATGTGTAGTTGTAGCCGTAAATAAGTCATCTTTGTTGACCAAGTGGGAGAACTCAGTGGTATTTTTGTTTATTTAGGTCGACTTTCACAAGCCATCCACCATCTTCTACTCATCATTGAAGTCCATCCTTATTTCCATAAAACCAAAAAAAAAAAAATCTAAATCTAAAGATCTAAAAACACTTAGTGTTCCTGGAGAAGGACATGCTTGCTGAGGGCATGTGTATGCGTGTGTATGCGTGTGTATGCGTGTGTATGCGTGTGTATGCGTGTGTATGCGTGTGTATGCATGTGTATGCATGTGTATGCGTGTGTATGCATGTGTATGCGTGTGTATGCGTGTGTATGCATGTGTGTGCAGCCGATTCTCATTGTCCTCCTCTATCGAGGATTGCACTGAGGTTGCCACTGTGCCTCTAATATTGATGGGCGTGTAAGGAATTAAAATCCTGTCATAAATCAGTTATAACACTACTGAGAACAATTGTCATTTTGTAGTCCAAACAATCCAATTGCCATCAAGCTGAATAATGCAACCAGTCGATTTCTTGCACTTTTGGGAAACGAGCTCAAGCTGCAAGCTTATTTTACTGTTAAACACGAGCTTGTGTTGTTTCCCCAGAGTTTAAACCAACACTTTAAAACAGCCAAAACGAATTATTCCCCCAACATACAACCGCTGACCATCGCGGCGGCTCTTCTATGTACTCTCGTCCGTTGTTTGGATATTACCAGTCAAAGTGTCTCCGCATTTCCTGAGCCTGTATCCCACTCTATTTCCTCGTCCTCCATACAAGGTACAAACACATTAAGGTTGAACTCCTAATAGCCTGTGTGATGGATGCCCGAGAATAATGAGCTCTTTATGAGACTTAATACCTACTGTTAATCAATGGACATAGCAGGGCACTTTTCAATAGTACCTTCCAAGCATTTTAAAATGAGCCCTCATAGAATAGATTGACTCACATACTAAAACCTCCCTTTTTTTCTTCTTCTTCTTCTTTTTGTCTCCGCTCTTGTTCTTCTCCCATTGGAGTGTGCAATTAGCAACATAACATATTCAAAATCAGCTGATGGCTGTTCTTCAGAAATGCCCTCTCCCGCTCTGATATGTGCTGAGTGCCGTCCAGACCGAGAAGCTTTGAGAGATTGAAAACGCAATGCTCGGCTCTAATGCAGTGGGTGGACCAGACTTTCCTCAGCCTCAAGTAATAGAACCGTGAATGACCTATTTATTGCCGTGAATATCAAATCCCGGCAGCCGCTGGAAGTGTTCCTGTCAATTTCAGCTGGTTCTCGCGCTGTTGTTCTTTGAACTTCGGCTCCCGAGCGTATTGCACTGCTCAAGGCTGTTCGACGAAGTATCATGGTTTATTAGCATCATGTTCATTTATAGCCTGCATTCATAAATGATATGGTTTTAGAAATTAAATGGTTACTGGCGTTGCTAGAGCGAACAGATCAAACAATAAGTGCTGAGGTAATTGCAAAAAAAAAAACACAAAAAAACAGGCATGTCTTTGCAAGTCGGGATGTAGGCCGGGGAGAGTTCAGGTGACACCATTTTCTGTGCAGATCTTTAAATACACGTCACTGTGTGTGTGTGTGTGTGTGTGTGTGTGTGTGTGTGTTTGTTTTTGTTGTGTGCTGTTTGTGTGAGTGCGTGCATTTGGGTGTGTTTGATTATCCCTTACAGGCTCTAAGGGAGCCAGATCCATTCTCACTCTGATAATGAGGGAGAGACTTCCAATGCCCTTAAGTCATTTCTCCTCCCCTTCCATCCTGCGTTTTGCATCCGGCAGCGTTTCTCTTTCTTTGGCCTGTACCTTCTTCCGATGCAGATTATCTGTCTGCGTCGCCGTCACACCGCCCGGTCTTTTTCAGCCGCTTTCGTGGAAATTCGTGCATGGCTTCCTTCAGTTCGGGCTGACTGGACTGTGTTTGAGTCGCTCACTGTTTTTATGGAATAGATTTGTGTGCCAGATGACTATTTTTCATCAGCACGGTCGATGGCTGAGTATCTCTGTGGACCACAGGGCTGGCAGCTCTGTTTCTCCCCACAATAGCCTTACTTATCCTGCGTCAATACTCCAATGTGTTGTATATTTGCCCGGTTGCTCAAATGTCCATTCGTAGTGCTCCCTCTTACCTAACTCTCCCTGTGGGGTCCGCTGGGAGTGGAAGGCAAGAGTGAGTCACGGCGGAACCTCTGTTAATTTTACTCTAACTTTTCACTCCTCTGCTCTTTCCGCTTCCCCCTCCTACCTTTGTTTTTCAGGTGACCGAAATATCAGCGGACTCTGTGGGGGGGGCACTTTAGGAGGCCTCTCCACCCCCTCCCCTACGTTGACGCTTCCCTCCCTCGCTGCAGCGTTTACCCCAGAGGATCGCCGTACTTAACCCAGCATCAGCATGGACCTAAAAGACCGGAGGAATCGCTCCCTCACCAGGAGCCGCTGCTCCAAAGACTCCCAGTACAACACCTCCTCGCTCGATGCAGACGAGCGCCGCGTGCCCACCCAGAAGTCGTACAGCTCCAGCGAGACGCTGAAGGCCTTCGATCATGAGCAGAGGCTTCACTATGGCGGCTGCGTGACAGATTTGGTACACCACGAGTCTGATGAGTACTCCAGGCAAGGTGGGTCTGCGGAGCAAATAATCCATCTGAAATGCATAATTGCGCAGTCAGATAAGAAGCTTAATCCTAACTGTGCTGGACTGAAGGTATTACATGGTGACAGAGCTTGTTTTTTTGCTATTTAAAAGCCAGTTCGATATGCATTGCCAGAAACTTAATTGGGACGCTCTGTTTATTCTACTGAAATGTCTATAAGTTTCCCATCGCCAGCAACTTTCTTAGTGTTGCCCGTAAACTTTTTGAATTCAGGATACAATATGGTGCCAATATGTAACATACATTATGTCTACACATGGAAAACATATAGAAAATATTAAAATATGATAATTTCATTGAAAAGCAACAGATTACCCAGTGCACTCAGATTTGAAGTTGCTGTCATGCTGCTTCTTATCTTTCCATGTAAATCGGTGTAAGTAAAATAATATTCTACCTGTGTCTAAATGTAAAAAATGAAGCATGAAGTCAATTTTAAGTCAGATGCTTTCAATCCTTTTAATGGGGTGTATATCGGGATGAAGGGCTGAAAATCTTTGCAGTGTCACTGCAAAGACTAAGGTATCAACCAATGCTATTTTTTTTCTTCTTCTTTTCATACTTTATGAATGTATGACGTACAAGCATGAAGAATGAGCGCTTTATGAGCATAATCAAGAGGTCAAATAGTTATTATGTTTGCCACATCAAGTATTTGGCATACCTGGTTGAAGGAAGCTCCTGCATATCTGGAGAAATATATGGGCAGCACGTTTGGGCAGCACTTCCTTAAATGTCGTCCCAGTGGTACCTGTGGATTCGTGTGATGTCCATGGCATCTCTGAGTTGCAGTATTTGCACCAGAGAGTCTTTCTGCATCTCCAAAAGATCTCTGGTAGCCAGGCTGGCAATCAGTTTACATGCGCCACATTGGCAGATTTGTATAAATGCTGGAGCATAATTTACACAGAGCAATGCAGTTGCTATGGAAACAAAGTAGATGTGCATCAGCGTGACATGGGTATAAATGGTGGAAAATGCATGCTAAGCTAACCTAGCTAACCTATTAATGACCCATTTGAAGCAACACTAAAATCTTCCTCTAACGGCAGTTTATTTTAAAAAAATATGTTATAGTGTACCAAGTCATTACAAAAATATCCAAAAGCATAAAGGAGAGGTTTTCAAGCAAAACATATTAGCATAAGCACAAAGAAGTCTGGTAAAATAAAATGCAAACTAATGGATTGTAGCAGCTTCCATTAAAAAAAATAATTTCTTATACCGTCAATGCTTGTCGGTATAAATTGTTTATTCCACCGTGTGTCGATAAACAAGTTTTAGTAATTTTGTTCTGTCAAATATTAAGTACATCTTGACTCACACGATAAGATGGTTGAACCCCTATTTTCTCTGAAGTCAGCACGTCTTAGTCAGCTGCAAAAACAATCAGATTTCCTACTGTATTTTAGCGTGAGGCCTAAAGCAGATATTTAGCACTAGCAAAGCTGTCATAATGAACTTTTGTATCCCCCGGTGAGCAAGTTAGCCGATAGGCCGATAGGTCATCTCTGAAGGGTTGGGTCAGCTCCCTTAGCCATGTCTTTAGACTGTCCCCGTGTGTGTCTGCGTGTACATGCGTTCCTGTGTGTACTTTGCAAAAGGAGGAGGGGAGGGGACGGGACATGAAACAGAACGTATCGATCCTTGGCTGGTGAAAAGAGTCAGACTCAATGGGATTGATCTCTGCTAAGCTCTGTTTTCTCTGTATGGAAACAGACAGGAGAGGAAGCCAGCTCACAGCAACACAACAATGTGGAGCATAGTAGAAAACCACTGAAACACAGCTCACAAATAATCATAATAATAAAAATATTCGTTTAAAAAATGTCAATGTTCCTTGCGGAATACTGTTGCTGCAGCCTGAAAGGACAAAAACCTACCAGCGATGTCTCACTTTGTGTGGCTGCGAGAGAAATTAGGAGAAATGGATCAATCTCGTGGCGGTTCGGGGAACAAAATACTCGACAGCACAGCGCAAAGGGAGAAATGTGCTGCAAAGAAAGGGATACGACACGAGGACATACTTCTATAGAGGCAAAGGTAAGAGCAGAAAATTGAGGATTGATTGGCAGAGTCCATGATAGACTGAAAGTCAGTGGTGTGTGCCGCTCGGACACACTCCAGTGCTGCACTGAGCTGACCTCACACCGGGCGATAGCTGGTCGATACCTCAGTACTCTCAGCCTATCGGCTCCATCGAAAGCCCAGAGCCACAGATGCATCGTGGGAAGTGTGGCCACAGGAGACCAACAGTGTTGCAGCACCATATGGACTGTGACACTATGGGAGGAGGAGTAGTGCTGGAAGGACAGAGGAAGAGAAGGAGTTGGAGTGTGAAAGAGTGATAGGAGAGAAGCAGCAGACAAGAGTTTTCTTGTTATTCCGAGATATTTTTTGCAACCAGAACACGAGAAAGTGAGGGAGTTGGGCAGACACTGTCTTCTTGTTCCTACTGCTGCCGCTTGAAGCTTCTAGGTAAAGTGGTAAAAAGGAAAATAATATTCATAGCTTTTTGGTAGAAACAACCCCCAACTGTTCATATTGAGGATAATTTTTCTTTTTGTTAATTTAAAAGCTGGGAGATATCTCTAAGGTGACTTTTAGTGGCTAAACTAGTGGGCAGTATTACTTTTTCCATGGCTGACGGGGGCTGAACTAACAAATGACATTAAGTTTCTAATTCAGTTATAATTTCCTTGCGGTTGGGTGTTTCTGAACTTTTTGGGAAGTTTACCCAAAGCTTTTCTCAGCACATTTTTTTTTTTCACGCTCACAGTAGCTCACTCCAGTTCGCAGTATTTCTTTGACTCTTGTTACATCTGCTGTAAAATAGAGCATCCAAGTATTTTTTTTTTTACCTTTATTTCACCAGGAAAATCCCATTTGAGATTAAAAACCTCTTTTGCACGAAAAAGAGTGATAACACAAATTGTTTCTAAGCTATACAGTCTCAAATAGCATAGATGCAAGACTCCTGAATGTTTCTTGCATCTGGAGTTTGTTCTTGGAAAGTCCTTTTTGAGTGTTTTGGGACAATATTTATGCTTATTTCGCCATTCGGTCTTTCTTTGCGTTTCTGCTGTAGTAATTTTTGAAAGCTACTCTAATATAAAATGCCCCTTTTGAATGAGAAAAACAAACATGACGCCTAATCTTCATTTCTCTTCAAAGAGTAGCGGTTTATAATTAGTCTACAGCAACGCCTTCAAATCGTCTCCTGCAAATGAGATTAATTGACAGATTGAACATAAATCACTTAACAGCTGTGTCCAGCAGTGGAGAAACAGCTCATTAATTAAAAATACCAAAAAGTTATGTTATTTTTTTTTTCCTCTTACAAGCAACATCATGATGCATTTTTCGTGAATGCAGCTTACGTTTACGTTTTTAAGTAGAGTGACCTGCAAAAAAAATAAAATAAAAAAAAATAAAATAACAGAATGAATGAGATTTTAAACCTCTAAAAAACTTGCAAATTAGAAATCTGGGTTATCAAAAGGATGTTTGTCGTGTAAAACCTAAAGGTTTGCTGATGTTTCTAAGTACAGCTAATATACAAAATGAAACTGGTAAAAAAAACAACAACAAAAAAAGATACAACGTAACAGATGATCTAAACCCACTGAGTCCTGTTTAGGTGAGAACCTGGACAGACCAGCAGTCTGTCACACGTATGACATGTAACGCCTGCCTACGCAAGCGAAATGCATTTGAACATTAATCCGTTCTACAGGAAAATGTGGCTGAAACATGGGTAAAACGTTCGCACAAACACATTTATGTTTCAGTGAAGTTAAAAAGTGGGGCTCAAAAACACTTTTAAAAAAATGTGAACATAATTTTTCAGAACAAATAAAGAGACATGACCCAGCTAGGAAAAAAAAAAAAGCAATAAGACTGATTTCTAAAGTTGTCCAGTGTTTATATTGTAAAGCCAATAATCTTAGCTTTATGTTTTTGTTTGATTTCTGTTGACTTTAAAGATATTTTCCCCTCTGTTCTGCCACTTTTCTATTATAATAATAATAACAAACTTCATATAAGATACTCTGCCAAATGCGGCATCCGAGAAGTTAATCCGATGTTGTATATATTACTCTGCTCTAGATACGAGAAACTCAAAATCCACAAAACAAGCATTAATTTTCATAAAAACATATATATATAGATAGATAGATAGATAGATAGATAGATAGATAGATAGATAGATAGATAGATAGATAGATAGATAGATAGATAGATAGATAGATAGATACCTCCTCCACCTCCTCCTCCTCTTTTTTTAATATATGTACGTACATTTCCTAGGTAACACATTTTTATATTAGTTTTAGTTTCAAATCCTTCACACTTGTGACAGAAATGCTCGTGACTTGTGTTATGTAGACGAGGTGTGTTTTGTCAAGGTTGGCGGTCTTGTTGAAAAATGAACGTAGCGATATTGAGGGATTGTTTCTCTTTGCCTGTACAGCGGTGACAAATGTAGATCAACACAACTCTACAAGCTCGACCTGCTAAACGGTCATATTTTACCAACTCCTGCATTACAGCAGCAGCAGCAGCAGCTGTGTCAAGGTGAAAACCGGTTTAAACATTTATGCGGGTGCCGAACTGCCTGCATGACATTACCGCGTGCGCTAAAAGCCCAATCCAGTACAAGCTCCCAACATTAAGCTTCAGGTCTAAATGTGCACATTTCGAAACGAGCCCCTTTTTCACCCCCGTCGTCGTTTACGTGTTTGAAAACGTAGACGTCATCTTAGAGATCCCAGTAAAACAAAGTTCAGCGGTGTATCCCGACAAACCAGCCAACCCTCTTCCTCTTCCTCCACCTCCTCCTCCTCCTTTTATAGTATCTCAACTCCACTGTTTCCCCATTACGCTCTTATTACCTACTCTGCTTGGATAAGCACAGCCAAATAACACATTCTCCCCTCAAACATAACACGCAGCCGCCTGGAAAGCTCATTAGAGGCACTCACAATTTAACACCACAAAACAAAAAAATATTTGAGCCATCAGTGATGCCAATAAGGCATGGGGGCTCGTTCTCAGAACACCCAAGCACATTTTTATTTGACTTTGCTTTAAAATGGAGACGGGTCTTCTATACTTGGCATGTTTTCAGTCCGAGTTATCAGTTATTTCTAAGGCGATCTGGTAAAAAAGAAAAAAGAAAGAAAATGCATTAAAAAAAGATTTGAAAAGCAGTCCCTCTACTGCCTCTATCTGTTGTCTTTCACCTTTTTATACATCTGATTCTATAGCCACATATTTTGGTCCCCAGCTCGCTGCGTGATTCCCATTTAGCTCGTTTTTGGGGTGTGCCGTGCCTTCTGAGTCCATCCCCGCGCAGCAGGCTGCGTGACAGCCGCCGCAGTCCCTGGAAGCTTTGGCCTTTCCTTTCAGAAGGAACCAAATGAGCTCCTCTTCATTCTCCTCTGCTGTTTTGCCCCCCCCAGGGGTCGAAACCACACAGAGAACTCCACCAGATAGTTGCCCGTCTCCCTGCCTGGACAACTCTCGGCATCATCTGCCGCCCTTCACTCCCTTTCGCGCTCTTCGTTTTTCTCACTTTCTTTTATGCCCTTTTCTGCTCTTCTGTCAGACATTTCACGTCTCTGCTTTCTCCGTCAACAGTTCCCCCATCTATTTTTCTCAATCTTGCTCTTCTTGTATTGTTGCTTTGGTGTTCATATCACATATTTCTTGTTCTGAGGATTCTCTGTGGACCTGGCGACAAGTGCAAGGCGGTGAGAGATTCGGGGCCTCGCAAATGTATTCGCACCCCTTGAAGTTTTTCTCTTGTTACAACAGAAAACTTTCAAATATTTTGAATATTATCAATATGAGACACAAACACAAATTACTGATTTTTTTTTTTTTAAACTAATAAGAATCTGCGATGTGCATTTGTGTCCAGCCCATTTTACTGGGATTCCCCTAAATAAAATCTGCATGTACGTGAATGTTGTCTAAGCAATTACATAAATCGAGTCACAGTCGCACCTTTATTTTGTTTTGCATTGACTCTAGTCCAAGTGATAATGATGATGGTGTTGCTTCACCTGGTCCAAACACTCATTATCTACCAGAGTAAATTTTTTTGCTTACACTGATCTAAAGGGCAATTGACTGCCAGAGGCATGGAGGAAGCTTAATTAACAGAAAGGGGGAAAAAAAATCTATTTCTTGGATCTTTTCCATTAATGACAAATATGTGCAAATGTATGTAATGTTACTAACAACCGTATCTTTTCACAATGTGTCTTCCTAAGGAAGATTTAACCACATAAAACTGGCAAAAAGGTAGAAAAAAAATTGAAACTCACCAATCAAAAACCACTTTAATGGATAGTTGTACATTTTTGTAATAATGTTGTATTCAAATGGTTATGGGGAGTTTATGTCTTCTGCAGCGGGTAACGTCGCTTAGTAGTAAATTCACACTAGTTAGCTGAAGCTTATGGCTGACCTGAGAGACATGGCAGAGTCTGACTGTCTAAATACAATGCCAGTCGCAATAATACCAGTTTGTGCAAATGTTATTTTAAAGTCCGTCATTAGACTTGTAGTTGGTTGCATTGAAATCAGTGACTAATTGCATTAGATATGAAGGTGGGATGTGATTCGACGCACTGATCTTCCTTTGTAAGACGTTAACTTTCAATCATGTAAAGGTTTTCTGGTCCTTGACTGAAGTAGGACAAGAAAGGCAGTAAAAAAAAAAAATCAATAAAACAACAATAAACAACTATCATATTTTGACTTTCTACTCTGATTTTATTTTTTTTTTAGAAATATGTTAGTCTGTCTAAATGATCTGTTCTCATTGGGGTTTTTTCCAAGACAGTCGCTATTGTCATTAGAGTACCGTCTCCTTTTTCATTGTCCTGTGCAAATAATTATTTAATGTTTCCATTGACAAGTTGTTTCTAATTGAAAGCTTGTTAAAGCTTCCTAGGTTTGGGCTTACATGAACCGCTTTGATAGTGTCACTGTAATTTTAGGACAGAATACCTTAATTTTGGTGTTGGACTCTCTTAAACTAGCTGCTATATTCAGGCTCTGGGACGAGCTGATTTATATTTATACTAAGTGAAAACATAAAGAGTTATGTACCGGTTGGGAAAAGAGGCAGCACATGGTCCAGTGCTGGGAATCGAACCGGGGACAACTGCGTTGAATACTGCAGCCTCTGTGTATGGTGTGCCTGATGGTATCACTGAGAAAAATAGAAGAAAAGCCTGACTAGGACGCTTATGTTTGACATGACAAGAACGTGCCATTTCAGCTCCTTCCTCCACAATCGTGAAACCAGGACATTTTGGGAACTCATTAAAAAATGCCTTTAAAAAATCCCAGCGGTTCACACAAATACTTTGAATCCATCTGTTAATTAATATCTATCTTTTTCTTCCAGACCTCCAATAGATCCAACAAAAGTTTAAAACAGTCTTTTTTTTTCTTTTTTTTTACTTTGCTTTAATGCTGGCACTTTTTACTTACACTGTCTGGCATTAGGGATTGCAGGCAGCGAACTGTTTCAGGTGTTATTTCTGTCGTCTCGTCCTTCCCTCAAACACATCCTGAGGTGTGCAATTTTACAGAGTCTTTGGTACTTTTTGTTTCAAGACACCTTAATCATTTTTCCATTTGCTGTGTGTTATGTCTGCCTTTTCCTTAAGTTCTGTTTTTTTTTGGGGCGGGGGGGCTTGTACAGCTGCTGAAATATAATTCATGTTTGCCATTTCAAACTGTCGGTGTTTGTGAACGCATCATCCTGATGAGTGTTTTTTAAGCAGCGCTGCAATCTGGAGTTGCACACACTGTTTAAAGCTAGATCTGATAACACCATCCAGCAATATTAAAAGAAGCTGAGAATAGTGATGCAAGTCTTAATGGTTCTCAACCTGATGAGTGATATTAAAAACAAACACCAGGGAAAGAAGTGACAATAACATATTTTTTCAGGTGCTAAACTGATTTTGTTTTTATTAATGTTCAAAAATTTTGGATTGTGTCATGCAAATTAAAATGAAAACTGATGTTTTAAGCATGGCACCCACAATATTTATTTTTTTTTCTCAAAAAAAAACAAAACTGAATCAACTGTTACTAAGCAAAAAAATCAACATATCACATAGGACTGTGCAGCTAAACAAATGCATCCATCAATTTTGTCTCCAAACGATCACACAACGAAATGTGAAATTATTTTTCTCTAGGTGTTATTTCCACTCTGCAAGTATTTTCTTTTCTTATCTTCTTGTTTTCTTTTTGTTTGTG
>NW_006800005.1:2229229-2240779 GCF_000485575.1 Poecilia formosa | reverse complement strand
TTGATTTAACATTTGTACAAGATCTTTTATTTGCTTAGTGCACTAAAATGTGAGCATGTTTGATTGGTCTGAATAACTTAGAGCTATTATTTTGATTTATTTATCTGTGGTTTTCAAGATATGTTTCAATATGTTTGTGTATTTAAAATGTTTTTCTCAGATTGTTGGAGTGCATGGACGTTATATTACTTTTATTTATTCACATAGTATCCTGGATGTGACTGTCACTTTAAGGGAAGATTCGACAAGAAAGTGGCGAAGGAAATGTTATGTTCAAGCAAATTCAGTTTTCCAAACTCCTCATGCATAATCGAGCGACTTAAATTTAACATTCTGTTGGTCAGCAGGAGTCAAAACCCGGCAGGAGGCAGGCAAGATTATCCCAAAGTGGATATCTAGACTGAACGAACCCACGAATTATTTACAGTACGCACGGGGAGAGCGTGATTACTGGTTGAAGGAACAATTGAAGCTGATGAACCGAAGTTGTGGCAGCTGACGGATGAGGAAAGGTTAGAAATGACAGAACGAATACCCGTAAAAACAAGAAAAAACAAACGGAGCATGAAAGGATTCACTAACATACTCAATAGAGACACTCGAATAACAACAGCAAAACAACTGAGCGGTCAGAATACAAAAAAAAACAAAAAAAAAAACAAATGACCAGCAAGCTCAAAGTGCAAGGGATCATGACAGAGCACTAGCTTAGAGCAGGATCCAGCTTAAAAATAAATAATAATAATAATAAAAACCTCTCCCAGTAATGAGGTGAATTGGTGACTTGGCTTGAACCTGGCCCTAGGTGACGGGTTTGAAGGAGCATGTTCGTTTGAAGCGCAACAAAAAGCTGCATAACGGTAATAAGAGGGGACCGGCACAACGGATTGTGAAAAGACAAAAGCCAAAAATGATTGGAAGAACAGACCATGTGATTAGTGTCCTTCTTTGCCCGTATTCATGCACACATGCTCTTTTGTGTCCGTGCATTCCGCGGGGTTACCGTCAACCTGGCCTGCCGATGATCAAAGAAAGAACAAAGCAGCTGCATGCTATTAAATATAAATGGCGTTGAGATTAAATAAAATCCCTCCCAACCGATCCCTCTTTATCTTTGTCCTCTCCCTGGCATTATGTGCCTCTGCCAGCTGCTGACACTCAAAAGGATCCTGTTGCTTGCAGAAGTAGCTCGGCCGAGTTGCCGGAGAACATCCCGGGGACGACGCCTTCCGTTCTGCCGACCTCCAGCACACGCCGTGACGTCCAAGCGTCCCGTTTTTATGGCGAAATCTGGTTCCGTATGGTTTATACAGAAGATATTTTAGAAAGCATCGTCTGCTTTGCACGGTCTGTTTTTGGATTCCAATCAAGTCATGGCAATCTTGTTTAAATAATCACCCCCAGCCCTTTCCCTGCAATAACACATTTGTCTTAAGAAGTGGTGGTTGTGATTTAACTCTATGTTATTTACGCCGGCCAAAAACACCTCGGCCAAATATGTCGAACTGTGTTTTTACTACTGTGAGTAAAAAGAACAAGCAAATGTTAGTGTTTTTGACCGCAGGTGCCTGCAAGTGGAGGAGACCGCTGGTTAAAAACAATAAGACCTACGAGAGCCATTGACCGAGGGGATCCATTTTAAAGGTGGCAGCTATTTAGCGCTCTCCACTCTGCAAACAAATATTAGGCAAAAAAAACACAAAAAAAAAACAAGAAAATTAATTGTCAGACTCCAGGGAGACGCATGCTGACATCTGCAATTTTCTCCGAATAAAAATCATTTTTCAGAGCACTTTCTGTGGGTTTTGTGAGAGTTGAGTTAATCTATGTTTACTATGTAATGACCCTTTTTGACTCTGCCTTGGCAGCTTTTGATAAATGAGGCAGATTTTAAATGTCACAGTTATCAAGTGTTTCTCTCTCCCTCTCTCTCTCTCTCTCTCTCTCACCTCCTCTCGGTGGAGTCCCTCGCATTCTGGGCTGTAATTAAACAGGTTCCCAAGCTGCAGCATTTTAATACGTGTGTGTGTCAGTGCAAATAGCAGTGATCGCAGATGTTCGTCACTTTACCTTTGGAAGTCTAAGTCTGTTCGTTCATTCACTCATGTCATGACCAAAAACAGCCTTCAGAGCTAGGATTGAAGTTTTGATTATTATTATTTTCTTTTATTATCATTATTAGGTGGCCACAGTCCTGACAACCTACATGAGTGTATGTCGCAATTCTGGAGATGATAATCCAGTCTCAGATCCTGGAAGAACACTTCTGTCTTCATCCAGGCTCTGCAACTCTGCATGAGGTCTTAAAAAAAAAATAAAAAACAGCCGAATGTAAACATATCAAGGTCGTTTTAACTTCAGTGGATTTTAGATTTCAGTGCTTCCTTTTGCGTATGTTGTGAACTTCCTGGACCCCCTGAAAGGTTAGCAGGTGGGTGTGAAGAGGTCACGATGAAGATTAGCGCCTGTTAGGGGGCTTGAGCTGAATAAGGAGAGGAAACACAACCTTGAATGACAGTGAACAACATTACGGTGCGCTCACACCAAAACCGTTTTGAGCGTCAGCCGCGTCCGGGATACATTCAAAGTCTTTGTGGAGGCGCGTCGAGGGCCGATGCGGCATGTTTTCCAGCGCGGCGCGCTTTGAACCGTTGGCGGCGTTTTGACGCTTCGATCGAGCTCAACGCATCCGACACCCCCGCATAGACTTCAGATGTAAACCAGACGTTCCTGACGCTCAAAACGAGTTTGGTGTGAACGCACCAAAAAGTGCACACGCGTCAAACTTGAAGCGTCAGACGCATTTGGTGTGAACGCACCATCGCTCCCCCTGGACGTGGTTGAGAGCAGAGAGCATTAAATTGGTGGGTGGATAGCAGATTGCTTATGTAATGGTTGAGGTGATGTACCAGTCTGTTATGGTAAAGAGGAAGCCAAAAGAAAAAAGGGACAAACCTTTCTTTCTCTTACCAGTTAGTCTACATTTCATCCCTGAACAATAACCATGAACTGTGGTCAGTGACTGAAAGAATAAGCGACCCCATTTGACCTACCTAGCTCAGAGCTTCACTCTCCAAGGAAAGAGTCACTGCTCATCCATGTAGAAATGAGTAAGTAGAGCTGGATTGGCCTTCTAATAAGCATGTCCTCTCCACACCTTCTGAGACAAGGGTTTCAGACATGTCTGACAGAGAGAAGACCTTGGGGCAGAGTCAAGGCTCAGTGGGGAGATTACATCTTACGGCTGTGCTGAGAAAAAAAAAACAAAAAAACTTTGCAATAATCCCTTATCCAACCCCCCAACCCACTGATAAGCTGAGGGAGGTTGCTAGGGAGAGGGAGATATGGGAATGTCATGTGCTTTAAAACGTCTGCATTTGTGACCCGGTCTGAGATAAGCTGTAAAACATGGGTTACCGGATAGAAAGATCCACTTTTTGTTTCTTTTTTTTTTTTCCCCCCCATTGGTCTGTTTTCACCAGAACATTATAAAGTTGAGTGTAATTAACCCATTTAACATGTAAAGGCGGGTAAATTGGCTGCAGTGTTTCTTTTTAGGAGTTCCTCTAACTCTTAAAAGCAAACGACGTCAAATACACAAAACAGTCTGTTGATGTAGATGGGAAAACTCAATCGTTAATAACTGAGATGGCCCCCAGCCGGTACATCTACGCCATGCTTTTCAGGGATGAAAGGGGCTTCACTGCCTGGAGCTTCGTTTCTCCGGTGACAACTCCTTCAGAGTGCATGGTGTTATGTCATGTCCTGTCATGTCCTGTCTTGTTCAAGCCACACCAATGGCCTCTGGGCAGGAGTGGAAATTGTATAGGATTGCAAGACATTTGTCACACCTGCTTTAGCATCCTCAGTAGGAGGTGCAAGAGCTGCCCGTGGCAGCGCAAGGAACCGCAAGTGCGGATAGTCGTACGCGAGGTGTAGGAAGTGTTTGGCCACAGCTCTCCTGTTTTGGACGTAATTTTGCGAGGTCGTTACTGGCCTGCTAATGAGCGCGTTGATGTCGAGCCACATGCTATGGGATGTGTACTGTGTTTCTGTGAATACCACAAGACGAGTGAGAGCTACTCAATCCAGACATAAAAGAAGTAAAGGCCGAACTAGAACCAAAACTTCTAGGTTGTTCACTGTTGCTCTAACTGTGCCTCTCTGTTGGCTCCTTTTCACTCCGCAGTTTGCAATTGACTGTATCATAACGTTGTGTTGCCTGACCTTAATTATAATCTCCAGGCCTCTGTGTGAAACGTAATGCCTTGCCTTCACACTGAATTCCCTTTTTCAAACACAATAAATGCAAAGTTAAACTTTTGCTGTTAGATTCAGTCAAAACATAAATTATAAGTAAAATAAAGACACTCATATGATTAATATAAGCTAAGGGAGGCTACTATGAACTTTTTGGACGCCAAATTTGTTCCCTGTTCTCATATCATGTACACCACGCCTGTGATACTGATTTTAAAAACACTGGTGTAATTGCCACCAAATGATCTGATGATGTACCCATCATTAAATGACCTCATGCTGGAAATTGAAACTGACAAATTTATCTGCTTTCTGATTAACTTAGCAAATGATGTTCTGTTCACTTGTGTACTTTTAGGGAAAACAAAAATCCATTAGATCAACAAACTATTATGCAACAACTACATCTCTGCCAGCTTTGCTCTTCAGTGAGACATGCTCTACGTGGTTTGCAGGTTTGAATCCCGCGTAAGAACCGCCTTCTGATTCTCCATACTGAGGTTGCTCTGGCAGCTGTCCACTGCAGCGAAGGTGTGCACTGCTCATAAACACTCTGCTCAACTTCAAGACAGGAACTTTCTCTTTAACCTTGGCCTTTATGTAACATCTACTGAACTCAAGATATTAGGATGCTACTCTTTATTTTTTTTTTACTTTTTTATCTTGAAGCTTTCATAAAATCCAGCGTATTGTCTTATACTTCTACTTTTCACAGCCCTCTTCAGTCGGGATCCTGTCTATGTTTGTTCACCTTTCTGAATATCTCTTCGAAAAAGAAAAAGAAAGGCGCTCACCACTAAGACGGCGTTCGTTCATCTTTCCTTTGCTGTCTTATGAGGCCTCTCTTTTTGTCATCAGCCTGAATCACTCTATTTCACTCCTCCCTTGTTTTTTTTTGTTTGTTTTTTTTTTGTTTTTTGCCCTCATCACCAAAAGGGAAAGTACATCTTTATCATTATCTCACGGTGTAGCACAGCGGCAAACTGAGCTGTAGAACATTTGTCATTGCTTTCATGTACAATAAAGTCAAAATCTAGATCTTTTTGAGATGTGTGAATTCGGCAGCTGGCAGCAATTGTTCCTGAACAGTAGCTTCATCGTGTTTGATTTGTTTACGCCGTGTCTAATTGCATCCGTCGTAAATAATGTTGATGAAAAGAAAATTATCTATGCTGTATTCTGGTTTAATTCAGAACTCTTATCACAGTATTACTATAATAAAATATAATACATTATAATATGTAGCTTGTACCTTTCTAATGAGGGAAATGTTTTTATGTTTGAAGCTTTGAAAGAAAGAAATACTGTCAGAATCGGATATAATTTTATATCTGACAAGATATACATTTTATCCCAGCTACAGTAAACATTGTGGTGCATTGTGGGATGGTCACTTGCACAGTTAGGAGTTATATATATCGTCTGCTCCGATCATTATTCAGTTTATACCAAATTGTGGTAACAACAAGCTATTATAGCCAACTGAGCTAACCCTAGTGTCACAGCACTGCTGCCAGTCTTCTTCTATGTCCTCTACAGAATCATGTTGTTATTATTTGGCCTCAATACTCACCTATTTCACGTCTAGTTGTTCCATTCATAATGTGAAACCTACTTTTGCAATAATCTAGTCTATAACATTTTGAGTGTTTGAGTAAACTTTGTTTTAAAAGTCCTTATTGTCTCTTGTTCAGGAACATTAAGAATTTAAAACTTACTCTTAATCCAACCTGTTTATACTGTTGGATGGCTTTTTTCCTGTTTTTTTTTATTTTATTTCAATAGTCCATATTGATCTCCTTTATCAGCCTTTTATGCCTATCAGAACTGCATAACACTGACTCTCTTACTTTAAAGAGCAGTGGAGGTTTCTGTGGGCGATATGGGCAACTGCACAGGGCATCATCTTGTGGGGGTGGCGGAGTACAACGAGATCCTTTCTAAGTATCTGCTATATGCATAAATAATTTACATAAAATTGGACTCTTCAAACAAACAAAAAAAGGAGTTCATATTTGAACAATTTTTGAACCAAGACATCTTAAACAAGCAACAAGATTTTAATTCTAATCTTTTTTTTTTTTTTTTCCGCAGTAGATAAAATAATGTACCTTTGGCCATTTTTACCAAATCAGCTGTAAGGTTTGGTTTTAAAGTAAGAGCTAAGAACTACACTGTACTTGTCATATTGAAATCTGACGCTGCTTTTAAACACATAAGTTGATGAGTCTACATGTGAACAACTGAATCGACCCCAACATCACAACACTTGCTCCCACAGGCGCACATGATGCCCACTAAGCAGGAACTTTTCTCAACCTAATGCTCTCATCTCAGTGAGAACAGGGTAATCAAACCCCATGTGCTGTTTCTGCAGCACTCCAGTCTTACATCGTTACAGGCTCTGGCGAATCAAAGCCTTGTTTTTCAATTAACCCAATTTTTTTTTTAATCTGTTGTAATATCTTGAGTTCTCTTTGCTTTGTACAAATGGGGAAAGCTCTTATTTTACCTACTAAGCTTTGCTACGATTTATTTTTCTCCGATTGGACTCTCTTGTTTCAGATTTTTAATTTTCTTGATATCTTCTTCTGCAAAAATTAGCATTCACACCTTTATTCAAGATTTCCTTAATGTGTTGAGCTGTTCTGACCTCTGTTTTAGTAGTTTTAACAGACTCCATAGATTTTTTTCTTTTTTTCCTGTTTTGTTTGCCCGATGCAGATCAATAATTTGACCTTTCTGAAACAGAGGAGCATGTTTTCCCCAACCAAAGAACGTGTATTCTAACAAGGAATAAAAAGCTACCCATTGCTTTACTTTGAGTTAAACAACATCTTGGCAACTGAAATATAATAATCACTGCTGTTCTTTTCCAATGGGAGGCTCTTGTCTATTTGTTTAGTTAAATATAGGTTGTGACCTTTTCTCTGGGCAGGCAGTGTAAACATGCATTCTTTTGGATGTTGTGTGAGAAAATGAAATTTATGTAACGTTGCCTGATTATATCACGGCAGGAGTTTGCAATGGTCAAAATTTACATAAAGGTATTGAGTTTGTTCCTAAGAAGAAAGGATGTAACATAAGGTTACATCAATTTTGCATGCCTTTATGTCTTTGATAGGTCAGTAAAAACAGAATTTATAGCATTTAACGTGAATAATATCTACAAAACAGTTTGCCTTCCTAGGCTACCAGTTGCTGTTGTTTTCCCCCATAAGCATAGTGACATTTCTTTTTGTTTTTTCTTTTAAAGTGCATTGAGTGCAAATGGGAAGTTAATCATTTGTTCATTACAAGTACAAATTTCAACATATTCTACTGGGATTTTAGGTGATAGACCAACGAGGAAGTGCCTAATTGTAAAGAGGAAGAATTAAAAAAAGGTTTTCAAAATATTTTCCAAACACAAATCTGAAAAACATGCCTTGAACATGTATTCAGTCACATTAACTGCTGCACTCGCAACTAAAATTCATTGCAAAACCACCTATTTAGACCAGGGAACAGATCAGACTGAATGCTGTGCAGCAGCAATATTCCAAGTTATAGTTGAGCCCAAAACTACTCAGAGACGAGGCAAATGTAGGAATAAAATTTTTTTTAGTCAATTAAGTTTAATGTAGAATGTAAAAACGCATTACTGTACAATATAAAAGGGGCACCATTTAGGAAAACAAATCTCAGACAATGCAGTTTTTGCTGAAGATTATTCCTATCCATTTGAATAATTAAAGGAAAAGCTTTTACTTTAAATATTGGCCAACTCATTGTATGTGTCTACTCCAAAGAGTCTCACAAAGTGCTACAGTTTGTGTCAACATGTTAGTGAGATTAAAAGGTTACTCCAAATTTAAATTTGTAATAACACATGAGTATTAATTGATACCTTTTTCTTTGTCTTATCACAAAAGATCCACGAGTTCAGACGGTTCGAGGGGCGTGAATACTTTAAACACAAACCAAAAGAAGTTAAGTTTCAAAACTTCAGCTGCTCCCCAAATTACGTCATTGTTTCCCTGCTTCCCGGTTGCTTCCTTTCTCTCTTGTGAGTGAAAACACTTCTTCGTTTACTCTCCCTATTATGGAAAGGAATATATATGTCTATTTCATGACTTTCATGGCACATAAAAGACAACACAAATGAAAAGTTCCTCTATATTGGGAATACGAAAGTGCAGTGCAGATTAATTTTGAATTGGAAGCAAATGAAAATGGAAAATATTAAGGGGAAAAAAATGCAGCATTTTGACAGCTATTAGGAATGAATTTCAGCATTGCCTTTTGCCGGGACAAAGAAAATAAGGCTTTTACTGTTATTAGTGGTAATTTTGGTTATTTCAGGGTTTTGCTGGAAAACCCACTGTGCACAGTAGCATTTGCTTCCTGATTGTGATGCATGCTCCACCAAGGTGCAAATCAGTTCACTAGTTTCGGCACTTAAGTTCAAATCAGAACTTGTTCTGAGCAAGCACTCCCATGAATGCTCAAAATGACATGTCCGAGGGTGGCCTTGGCTATAAGCTATTGGATCTGGAAAAAGCAACATAATTGCAGGCAATGAAATCCACAAGTTCTGCTCGCTTTACATCCTCTACAGAATTACTCAGTGGGGTGAGAGAAAGTCAACCAGCATAATGCAGAGTCCTGCTGCCTATACTTTTCCTGTCAAACTGCTAACAAGCACAAATGATTTTTTAATGATAGGCCCCTCTATCCCTCAAAGCTGTCTACTCGCGAGCGGTTGTACTCGTACACACATGCCACAATGTTGCGCACGTTCACTCCCACACATGTACATAATGAATTTTTATCCAGGGAAGGACATTTGGTTTAATGGCCATCAGCCACGGCTATACCCACACATGCTGCTGCATAGGTGTACGGTTCCAACAGGATGCTTCTTCTTTTTTTTCCCCCCGTAGTGTCGCTTATTTCTCTGAGATAAGCATGCGATGCATGAATACTCCAAATGATGATGCGTCTCAGGTGCAGAAGACAGAAACATTAGTACTGGGGAGATAAGTAAAAAAAAAGTGTCTGTATGCATGTCCTCCAGAGGTAAATAAACATAAATACAAGACTCATAACTACTAGTGTGTCTCCTCTACGTACAGAAACATTAAAGATTGAGATCTCTGCATATTAAATATTTCTTCAAAGTTCTCTGGAACATGACCTATTTTTCTGATTGGCTATCAGATTACAAACACTCTTACAATGGCTTACAATGTAGCATTGCTATTGCTTATTCCTTTTCATTATGATGAAAGAAAGTAGAATGTTTATGTTACATAATGCAAAGAAGAGTCGTATTTTTTCAACGGAAACTATGCTGTGTTATTGCAAAGGTTTTTTTCTGAGCTGCTTTTTCTGAGCATTCTGTTTGTGTTACTGTGCAACAATGACAAATGAAACTATATTCTGTTTTTATTGTTCTACATATTTTATTCCAAAGTTTCAAAGCTTACTTCCACCGGTCGTAAGCGGGCGTTTAGAAAAACCAAAGTCGTGGGAAAGTATTAGCCCTCTTACGGATTTCTTCTGTTTTTATCATTTTGTCGTGTGTGTGTGAATGCTGCTGACCCACTTATTAAAATTGTACGTAATTAAAAGAACACAAGTTTAAAAATGTGCCTTTTAAATTATTTATTTTATGAAGTAAAACTGTGCAATGTTTATATGTTTAGGTGATTTTCTTTTCTTTTAACAGTTTTGATTAAACTTTTAAGTCCTAAACAGAGAACACCGGCCAAACGTTCAGTACCGTAACTCCGCCACACTTTTTGCTACTTGGAAAATTCCAACGGTTTCTGAAAGGGGTGACGTTGCGCTTTTCCAGCCAATATCGGGTTATTTCGGTAATTTCACCCCCACCGCAGCAGGAAGTGAAATTAACCTGAGGGGCGCTTTTTTAATAGACGGTAAAATAGCTTACTATATATTGAAAGTTCGAGTTGTTACGGATAAATGGACAAATATATTTACTCACAGGACATTTAAAGAAGTGCGTACAATTAAAATAAGCAAAAATATTCAGGCGGAGATTTTAAATTTAGGACATAAAGGGTTCAACAACAATTAGCCTTTCCGGAGCCACAATGCCTTTTTAGTTCATCTATGCTTCCATCTTTCCCGGGATTCATCGGCTACTATCCAGAAAATGGTCGCCAAATACAGACGTATACACAGCAGCCCCAGATGTGCTGCTGAGTGGCTCTCTCTCTCTGTGAGTGTTTACAATTTTCATTCGACAATTGTCTTCTGTCTAGCAATAATAAGTCTGCTATCATATAGCCCCGTGTTACCATTTTTACAGTCACTACGAGACGCTAATTAGTGCTAGCTAATTGTTAGAAATATACTGTTGCCGTTTAAGCATCCGCTTGCTACAAATCTAACAAACAAAAAAATATTTCTTGTGTGGGAAAATTTGCTCTCATCTGGGTTTGCTATCAAGACTGCAGAATACCAAGGGTGTGCTGTACTCTCCCTGGAGACTTTACACAAGAGTTTGATTGATACATATTTTTGAACCAGACACAAAACCGCTACAGGCAGATCATTTTCACAAGAAAGATTGAATCACACTTAAGTTGCGTAATAAATCAACGACTCCTGTTGTTTACTTTATTCGTTTATACACAAGTCTTAGGAGTTTTTTTTTTTAAAGTAGTAGTAGTATTACCCTTAGCTCCACAGAGGACCTTTAGTGCCTAATTGCTTGAAGAGCCCTCACAACTGGCCACCATCTTTTAAGAATAATCACGAGCAAATTAGGAACTAGGCTAACAGCAGAACCGACTCTTTGCAATCAGGCACAAGCTAAACTCCTGCTGTTTTCAAACTAACACGGCTTTTCTTTACTATAAATCATACCTCACCTGCAAACCAAGAGCGTATTCTTAGCACAGTGAAGGCTACCTATTTTAATTCGCACCGAATTGTTTATCAAGGCTGGCTGTTCCCTTCATTCGGCTCTGTTTTTTTCTTTGCTTTGTTAGTTTGCATTCCAGTTGGAATTCCTCATGGTTAAGTTATGATGCACAGATGACTAAACCTCTAATGGCAAAGCTTTTAAATAAGATTTCTGCAGGTGTTGCATGGCTGTTTCACGGCACTGTTTTTATCTTTCATTATTGTGAGAAGTTTGTCTTTTCATGCACAAATACAAATCCATATTTTGTATATTTACAAAAAAGTTATCCTACCACACATAATGTCATAGTACATAAATATTTTTAATCCTGTTTATATATATATATATATATATATATATATATATATATA
>NW_006800005.1:2203582-2229219 GCF_000485575.1 Poecilia formosa | reverse complement strand
TATATATATATATATATATATATATATATATATATATACACCCTAATTTTGCTATTTTGGGACAGTTTTCTGTTTCATTCAAAGCTACAACCCACTTCCTGGTTCTGTTGCTTAGTGCTGAACATTTTCATACTTTTATTTCATTTAATAAAACCTTTTCTCAATTTAAATTGAATGATTGTACTAATTACTATCCTCACACATTTCTGCTCTCATTTCAGTGCACACTGATAATTAGTTCTTGACTCAATAGATTTCCGTCAGGTTGCTATCTTTTTGTTTTCCAGTGTTTAAACTAATATTCCTTGACATTACCACATTTCTTTTTACATTGGTTCGTTTTATGTTTTGTACATTTCTCTCTTTTTTTCCCAATTTGGCAAAAATCCAGCAACATGTTTTAGATAGATTTTTGGCACTTTGGCTTTTATTGAACACTAGAGAGACAAGAAATAGGGTGGATAGAGAAGGGGAAGACATGCATCAAATGGTCCAAGGTTGGGAATCGAACCCAGGACAACTGAGTCGTTTACTACAGCCTGCACAGATGTTCTCTGCCAATTGAGCCACCTGGGAAACCCTTCTCCAGATAGATTTCCAACATATTTTTAAGTATGCTACCTTAAATCCGATTGCCCTCCTAATTGTTTCCCAGAGATTAAGAAATATTTAAGGAGGTTCAAGCAGAACAAATGTGAAAGATATTCCTTTATCTTAGAATCAGCAATTACTAAATTAAAAAATATGACACTAATTATGATAACTTACCTTCTGTGAAAGGTCAGATTTTTTATCTTTTCCCCCGACGTGCTTGCTCATATGACCTGAGGATTTTAATTTACTCATCAGGGGTGTGTTCAAGTTAATCATTATTAAGCACTTTTACTCCTATTAGATTGTGAGATTGCCTGGCATTTTATTGAGAAAAGTGACGAGGGAAACCGATGTATCAGGACTAAACTAAAACAAACTAAGCCTCTGTAAGTGGGCGGGGCCTTGCACATCTAAACTGTCTGGACACTATGAATCATTTGTGACCATACAGCAGATGTTTATGCCTTTCTGAGCGGTATTATGAATTTTACAGGCACATAGTGCAATATTATAGCACAATCAAGTAACTGTGTTACTGTCAGTTGTTGTGGAAATGCTGTATATGTCAAACATAACCTAAGAGAAATTTGATTTCACAATTTGACACCTTGAAATTGATGTTTGTCTCTTTAACTGGTACTCTGATTTGATTACATAATCACAACAATCCTCCTCCATTATGCTGTTTTAAACTGTTCTTAGGAGCGTTGGACTGAGATGTAGTCCCAATGTCACTTTGCTCTCAACTGTGTCTTGTCCCCTTCGTCATGCAGAGGTCCAGCCTTTTTAAACTAGATGGTAAAAAGCTCTGAAAAAAAGCTAAAAAGCCAAATGTTACGGAAATAACAACAATTCTAACACAATGTACAATATGTTGCCTAAATGGCAACTAATGAGCTCCCAGGGTTCAAAAGACAAACATTTAGGCACATGTGTGACTGATTGGAATGCAAAGCCTTACTTTCCTCGCTCCACATCTGTCATAATATCGTGTAACAAACACGCAATTGGTTTTCTATTTGTAGGATAACTAAGATAGATTTTTGTGCCTACTCCAAGCCCTCACACAAATCCATCTTTCTTTGAGTACATGGGATGTTGGGCTACATCTACTGCAGATGCTGATAAGGAGGGATGGGATTTTACATGCGCAATCACTGCAATGTTAATTCTACAGAATAAATTCCTGTGGGACGTAATGCTAGAATCAAACTGTACGAGCATACGCAAACAGTATGAAAATGTCTTCATGGGACTACTTAGCATTTGTTTGAACTGTCTGTGGCTGCTGTTCAGTCGTAGATGGGCTGGATGGGACCGTCTTTAGAAAAACCAGGGGAACACTAATCAAAGGCCTGGGGTCAGTTGTTCCAATTTCAAGTTTGTGTAAAGTTTTAACCTGCTTATAGAATAGAAATATTGTCTTGTCTCAGAATTCAGAAATGTATACAAATTGTAGCCAAACTCAGTTTCTCTTCTCTTCACAATAATTAACAGCGTTCAAAATAATGTTACAGCTTTATTACAATTAGCAATAATTAAAAATCTAAATGAGAACCAGAGTTATGGTTGCCGTAAAGGAAAAAAAGAAACAGGTTTAAAACAAAACAAAGCATAAATAAAAGCACATCTGTTCAAGTTAGCCTTTTCATTGTGATCTCTTGTTTTTTATATATTGTTTTGTTCTATATCTTTTCATTTTTTTTATGTATTCTTGCATTGTATTGTTCTTGTGAAGTCTCCTTGATGTCTTTAAAGGGGCTAACAAACAAAATGCATTATTTTAATTATTACAAATTGATTAGTTTGCATTTGTATGTAATAAACATCTTATATGGGCAATCAGCCTGATTAGCTTAGCTTAGTCACTGTAAGGATCAGACTGTCAAATTAACTGTAAGATTACAGTAAAGACAAGCTTATAATGTTTCAACATTCAGCAGTTTCCATTATGGAAATAGCTTGAATGCTCAAAAGGATAAAACAGAGCAGCTTTGATGTAATGGGTATTCCTTATATCTTGTGAAGTTGACAGATCACCCTGAAGGGCACACATACGGATGTCTTGTGGCAAGTAACTCTGTTTTGTACCTCAAAAAATCATTTCCAAACCAACTAATGGCCCATAAAGTACAACATGGCAAAGAAAAGAACCTGCTAGCGTCAGCTACGGAGGCTCTGTTACAGCAGAGAACCTCGCCGAACAATCTTTGTAGAAAAGTACTAAGCTTTTTACAGCTCTTCCTTTTTTAAACACATTACTGACAGTGAAAGGCTCACTTCAAGTCCTATTCCCTCTGGAACGACTTCCACACTGAAGAGTGTTGGCGTCAGCATAACCCTGTCCTGCTTAGGTTTGACACATTCACTGACGGGGAGAAAAAGAAAAACATTTTTGCCTTTCAGACCATCTAATAATCTCTCCATTCCAGTTAAGAAACGCATCCTCGCTGTGAAGGTGGGGTGGTTTGGTTCAAGATACGTTGTCAACTGCTTTTAAACAACCCATGTTTTCTACTCTCTCAGGCATCCTGGAGTTCTCCCCTGTTCTTCTTCGATATCTTATGTCAGGTATGGGCTGTAGTTAGACACTGTAGTGTAGTGTCCTTATTTACCATGTAGTAAAGAAGTCTCCTTTTGTTATCACTGGTGATAAGTGGGAGGAACAGACAACAAAGAAGCAAAGGAAAAGAGAATATTGTAATATTCCCTCATGTCTTGCGATGCTTGGACGCCCTTGCACTGTAGCTATTTGGAAGCTTGGCAAGCTGCGGCGCATTAACTGTTTCCACCTGTGGAGCTATTCACTCGTCTCTGCTCTCTAGTCTGGCCATCTGTTTGCCTGAGTAGAAGTAAAGGACCTTTCAGCAGTTCCCTGGCTAAGTTTCCTTTTCAGCGCAACGCAGGAGTTTTTGTTCAAAGAGGGAGCAGTGAGGATCCAGGAGACGATATTCATCTCTCTGATGCGTCTCATTCGGTGATTGCGTCCGTACGCCTGACGAGTCGCAGTCGAACCGAGCCGCGCAGCTGTGCGATCCCCGGTGCGCGGAATCGCACGGTGCGCCTCCACAATGGCAACCTCTCTTCATTCGCCTCTTCCTTTGCTTTCCCTCGCAAACTGCTAATGAAGTCAATCACAACCGCTTTTCCCCTGATCCTTTTACCCCGACAGCTGATGGTGTGCGATTGCATCCACAATACTCTTTTAATTAGTATGGAGAATAAATTGGTTGAGCAGGCCTTTTTTCTTAATTGCTTTTTCCTCAGCTTGGATTTAATTGGGCTCCAGTGCTGTTTATTGATCTACTTTGATGTGCTTTAATTTGGATAATTTTATATATTTATTTTGGATGTGACAAGCCAGTTTGTCTTGAGGGGAGGGGGTGGGGGGGGAGCGATGGGCTCCAGGGGACTAGCGCCGCAGCGGACTGTGAGCCCCGGGGTCCTTTGCGTGTGATGGCAACTAGGTGGGGAGATGATCAAACCCAGAAGGCAACTAAAGCGGCTCCACTACAGTCCAAGAGGACTCAAGTGAGCAGCTCTTTGATCTCGCATCAACGGCTCATAAAAGCCAGTGTGGATCAGGAAAGCGAGGGAAGCAGGTTTTCAAAGCCAGCCCTAACAGGCCTGCAGGCCAGTACACATTTCTTCCAGCAGCTAGCTTGAATTTTGTGCCTGATTCATGCTGCGTCATCTCTCCCCCTCCTGCCTGCCACAACAAAGCCCAATTTTCATCCTCCGCCTCCGTAGTTTCATAATTAGTGTGCTTCTCTGCGTGTGATTGTGGGGTTTGTTTTGTAGATCTGGCGTGTGTGCATTCGCTTTTCACGAATACTTGCTTGTGCAGTATTTTTTATTTTTTATTTACGACATTTACCTTGTGGTGTTCTTTGCATTCCGGTCTCTTGTTTTTTTTTTCTTCCTCACATCATTTTCTCCTCTCACTCGCAGGGGGTAACTTCACCCTCGCTGAGTTGGGAGTTTGTGAGCAAACTCCCCCGCCGCATCCCGCTGCCGTTCCCTACTGTCCTGACCTGGGCCTCCTCCAGAGGGGCTACTCCCTCAGCGCCGGCTCAGACGCGGACTCGGACCCAGAGGGGCCTTTGTCTCCAGAGCGAGCCATTCAGCTGTGGGCCGGGCGCGCAGGTGTGAAATCTCGCCGCAGCTCGGGTGTGTCCAGCCGTGAGAACTCGGCCCTCACCCTCACTGACTCCGAGAATGACAACAAGTCTGATGACGAGTCAGGTAGGAAAAAAAAAAAATAAAACCAAAAAAAAAAGTATAAGCTGAAGCATTGTTGAAATGTTATATGTGAAAGAAAAGAAGTACGCTGTATTGAGAGGACGACAGAAAACCTTTATATTGATTGTTTGAATCTGGTCATGATTACTTGGAATTCCCCAAGAGAGACATCCTTTTTTTTTGATCAATAGCACTCACACACAATACTCAAAGTGCACCATTTCTTAAATCTCCTCTTCTCTGATTTCCCAACATAAATGTTTCACTCTTTTCGGATATTGAAATAATGGAGCGTAACAGATCTCGATGTCTTTTGGTGATTTCACAAAAGGTTTGCACTGACAGAGCTTTTCGTTTCTCCAGTCCAGTACCTGTTGTTTCATCTTGTGATGATAAAAAATGCAGAACGCCACTCAAGCATTGCCATTTTATCCACGGTGTCTGACTTGGATTGCTGTTCTTAGCAGCATCTGCCTTGCAAAACTGTTCATCTTCATTGACAGTTTTCATATTTTCTCATGTTACAACCACAGATTCCTATGGATTTAATTGGTACTTTAAGTTGTGTTAGCTGGCTGCAACACAAAATAACACATAATTGTGAAGGTAAAGAACAAGAAAATTGGTTTTCTAAATGATTTCTATCATACCTCGGATCATAATTAGGTTTGGTGTGGACACCATCTTAAACATTACATCATAGCTCTGACTTCATGTTTCAGTAATTGTTCCAATGCAAAATGAACCTCCGTCCCATTCTCCATTCTCATGCTGCACATCTACCATGGACCTTTTGCTCCTTCTACATTTGTTTTTTCTTTGCAGTTTAGTGGGAGTATCTGGTGGGTTTGCATTTTCAGGTTGTTCGAACAGTATCTTCAGCTCTGCTTTTAAATTTTCCTCAACTTTATACCAAGAACACCACTTCCTGGTGGCGCTCCTCTGCTCTGATGGCGACCCAGACTCAAGCGCCACTGTTATTTGTATCGATATCCTGTTCCTGATCTGTCCTATTGTATTCCTGTCACCGTCTGCTCACAAATGTTTGTTCACAGATCAGCTGTATTTATGAAGAGACTGAATTGTCAGTAGGTGGACACTGTTTCACTATTTCATTTGATTGCACGGGATTTTATTGAGACGTTTCAGAGCTTTCCAAACTTTTCATGTTTGAATAGACATGAAAAGTTAATAGAAATCCATATCCTTCCATTTTATAAATATACACTTTATGTCGGCTGCTTTTAATCTCAGTAATAACCCGTTGTGATTTGCGGCGGCAACGGAAAGGAAATACGGAACAGTTCAGGGCGTATATATTTATATGTAGCAAGGCATTGTACATCAATAGTCATGTTTTACCGGCTGACATAGTGCTGAAAGTTTTGTTTTTCTCTTAACATGAATATGAGTTACTGCAGATGTAGCCTGAAAGTGTGAGGTATCCAGGGAAATCTCCTTCCTCTGGCAACTTTGTTTATTACCGGCTTCCCACTTCCTCGTTAATCCCGACGCAGTCGTAAACCTGTGCACCAGCTCCGCCGACGTGTCAATGGAGGTTAATGAAAAGTGGATGAAAGGAAGAGCAACAGTCTAATTAATTGACTTCTCAGATGGCGTGTGCATCAGCTTTGGATCAGCCGCCGTTGGACGGCAGGCCTCAGAAACAACTTCTGTTGACTGATCAAACTACTCAACACCTATTAAACACGTCAAGAAACACCTTCCGAGAGACGCGCCTCTCATCCAACCAACCGATAATTGCTTTGTGGTTAATTACCAGACTAATCTCGTTGCTGCAGATATCAGCTGCAGACGCCGCGCCGCTTTTCTTTGTCTCAGGGCCACGAGAACGCCACTCTGTCGCCGACATTTGCAGACCTTGTAAAATTAGCAGCTTAATCCAGCTCCGCATTGTGATAATCGCTCGCCTGCAGTATGATGTCACAGCGTGGAGATCAAAAGGGCTCTTTTCATCTTCTGGTTTCCATAAATAAACTTTGTCAAATGTGGTTATTTGTGGAGAACTTGTGCTCCTGCCAAAGCCAAACCTTTTTGTTTGTCGGTTGGACGCATCTATGCTGATGACTGGGAGAACTGGTCGGGAGATTCCTGTGAGGCATTTGCTTCCTTAGCTGGGAATGAACTCGTTTCCCCCCAAAAAACGTACCTGACCCCTTGAAGTGCGGCGTTCCTGGCTGCCTTGCGTCCTTCTGTGTTGGCTCTGTGACGTATTGACAAAGTTTTCAGGGTCTGTTCTTCCTCTTGTTATTTACAGGAAAGATAAAACTCCCCACAACCATCCAGTCACTCCCCTCCATCAATCTAATCAGGATTACCATCAGATTGGCTATAGGCCACGTATTGGTATGAAGGTTTTACAATTTTCTCAAAACAGGAAACATTTTCTGTCGTATCGTTCATGTGGCTTAAAGTCAATTCAAGCCTAAAGAAAGTGGCTGGAGTTTTCTCTGGCTTTGTGGGGCCCTAACATGTTGCTGCACAATGCTGGTCATGTGAGGGGAAAACCATCACAAACACTTTCCTCTTGCTTACCAGAAACATTCATCTGTGAGGCTGGGAATAATTCTAATCACTTAAACTTAAGGCAGCCATTTCTTTTACAAAATATAGTAGAGCAACTCATCTCTTAATAATTATTCTGTTTTAAAACTGCCTTTGGTAAGAAGACAAATGTAGGTATATCAGCTTACTATAACCATTGTCTGGTTAGCAGTATTATAGTTTTGAGAGTTTGACAATGTTCTGTCAGGAATTTCTCAAGTATTTCCTCACTGTGAGACAATAAAGGACATTTCTGTTCTTCTGTAGTGTTCTGTAGTGTTAGTAAAGTCCTTTTTAAAGTGAAACATCAAAGAGCAGAGGCTAGAGTTTCCTTCGTCCGTATGGAACACAGAGTGAAGCAACTCTGTGTCTCTCCATCCTGTTTCTTCACACTATTTGTTAGCTAGCTGAAAAACAGACTCCTCCACTACAACTTCACCAGATTTGTGGATCCAATCAGATGCTGTTAGATTTTTCTACCTGAGCTGTGTGTCTCTGCAGCTCCTCCTGAGTTACCATGGAGCTCTGTGCTGCTGCTCTTCTTATGTATTTTACATTTTAATATTAATATCTTTGTTTCGCTGTATTAAAATCACAATAAATGTTACTCTACATGTTTTCTATAGCAAATATTAACAATATTAAGAATATTATTATTATTATTATTATAAAGAAAGGCGTTTCAATCATATTTTACATTTTAGACTGAAAGTTTAATCTAAAATATTGGTTTTTACCCAAGGTTTTCATCCCCTGACAATCTGATACTGGCCATGCTTAGTGAGCACAGATGTGGGATAGATGGACAATTATGAGAGCATGTGTCAAAACCAATAAAATGCAACTCTGGACTTCAAAGGTTTCTATAGAACTTTTAAGAGAAACCAACAACTCACATGCTAAAGCTCATTTCAAGGCTTCAAAGACGACACATTTACATCAGACCCCTCCGTTCGCGTGTCTGGCAGCATGGGGAGATCAGAGGAAGGTGCAACAGTTTGATTAAAAAAAAGAAAAAAAAGCCTGCGTGTTCTGTCTGATCAACTTAATTTATAAACAGCTGTCATTCGGAATAAGGACATCTCACATTTTCGCCCTTAAATCTTCCTCTGAATAAAAACACAAGGATGCCATACAAAGAAGAAGGTTCCACTCCCATCCGAGCCGAGGCAGAGAGCGTGCGTTCTGGTTCCGAGTGTTTGTGTGGAAAAAAAACAAAAATAAAAATTTAAAAAATCGTACCGAGGCTGTCATTCTCCGTCTGCCTGTTCTTCTTTTGTCTGTCTTGAGAAGGGAAACGGTGTGTGAGCCCCGAACTCCTCACATGTGAGGGAGTGCGAAACAGGTGCAACTCGAGCCCCGATGTCAAAATATCAACACAATGATCTGAGGGTCTAATAATAGCAGCAGACAGAGGAACACATCATAAGCGCATGGTGGCAAATCAAAAAGACGATGACGGGCCTAAACACCGAACGTCATGTTGCACCTCTCTCATCTCGTGGCGTCTGCAGCAATCTTCAGAAGTCTCACCTTCCCGTGCTTCTCCTCCTCCCTGCCATCTCACCCTTCTTTCATCTCCCTTCTTCGTAATTTCAAGCTTCCTCTTCTTTCTTGTCTTCGTTCACACCGTGCCTCTCACAATCTCTTGTTATGCTCTTGTCATTGAGGACTGACAGGTGTTGGTTTAAGAGTACGGGGCTCCCCTTAAGGGCACAAGCATACATGTGGATGAACACACACTTGTGTCGAGTTCACGACCGAAACATAAACCCCCCCCCCCTAAAAAACGTGGCGTCCTAATTAGAAGCGTGTTTGCTAAGAAGTGTGGGCTGGAGAGAATGTTTGTGCCAACATTTCCTCTGACTCATTCATTTTTATTTTATTTTATTCTTTTTGATTGGATGCTAAAACAGTTTAGGTCACGATGTTAACAAATGAAGAGCGCACCAAAAGGAGAAATATCATTCAAGTTACCCAACTACGTGAGCTATTTTTAGCTGTTTGAAAGACATGAAAAGCCTGGGAAACAAACAAAACACAACCTGGGTCAATAACAGATTTAAAAAGTGTGATCCCTGCAATACATGGCCGGCATCTTTGCTAGTCTCAACACATTTAGCACCACATAAACACCTTTTTTAACTTGAAGTCACATTATTGATGTAGAGTGCTGTCAACAGAGACGCATGTATATTTTTCTGTGGGTTTTTGAGTTCAAGCTCAGCATGTGTTGCATGGTTTTATCAGTGACTAAGCAGGCTTTTTTTTTTTCCCCCAGAGTGCTACTGAAAAGTATTCAGTGACGAAGCATTTTGTAAGAACTTCATGTGGTGGACCTACATAAAGCAGTGGATAATTGTGAGTTTGAATGGGGATTTTAAACAATTTTCAATTTAAAAAAAGCATTAAAAAAGTATTTTTAGATATCTATATGTCATTTAAAATCCACGCCTTTCAACCTCTCTGCAACCAATCGTTTTCAGAAAATACTTAATTCAGAAGAAAAATAGTCCAGAATTAAAACCAATGATGGATTTAACAATGGGCTTTCCCTTTCTCACTAATTTATAATAGATTACAGTACATTTTTGTCTTCAATAGATACAATTTGGAGTGATTTCATGATGCGTGCAATTTACAGACTTATAAACAAACCAGCAAAATAAAAACTGATCACATTTAAAAAACACAATGCTGTGGTTGACTCCCACAGTCTCAACCAAAAAAAAACCACTTAACTGTAGACGATTATTTAGACGGACTCAACAAGTCATGGCTCATCTGCATGCAGCTGACACATTCGCCATGATCATCTAACTTATGTAAAATACAATACATACATAATTAATTAAAACATAGTGTCACAAAAGGAACATAAAAATCCTACCACTTCACACCAGCTGACCATGAAAGACGACCATCTCGCCAAAAAAAAACAACCCATTGCTTCAACGTGTTGAAGAAACTAATTGCTTTCAGTACAAAGGACTGTTTTTTTTTTTTTTTCTGTTTGATGGTAGCAGTTAAAAAGTTGTGGCAACTAGTGATCCCTCTGATCAGCAAGAATACTTTTCACCTTGTTAAGAGGTTTCTGATTAGAGATGTGTGCTGAGTTACCTAAACGGATGCCCAGCAGTTTGCTGGCAATAGTCTCCACTTTTCCTCAACATGCTCTTTGGTTTTACGTCTCTAGATTGGGTGAATGCCAAATTCCAGAAACAGTGTGTCAAAATTCCCAAAATGGAGTGATATCCATCAAGCGTATTTTCATAACTAATCATCTATATGTGTGAATACCTCAATGAAAAGAGAAGTTTAGACCCTTGGATAACGTGGAGCTCTAAGGTCTATGTCGACCCAGAGTAAAGGAGGAAAGGCATCTGGAGTAATCTTAGATAAGTGATTGTATTAGCTCACCAGTCTGTTAAAGATTATGGGATGATGTCCTAACAAGATGGAGTCCATTATTTTCCAATCGAGAGAGATTATTTACAAGTGGAACATGTTATAAACAGTTACCAGCGTTCTCGGGAGTGGATGCTCCAACAAGGTTAACCCCAATGTCAGGCTGGTGTGCAACGCTCAGAGAAACTGTAAAAATCCTAAGAGCTTCGCCTCGGAGTCTACAGTTAGTATATTAAATGTTAAAGTGTATGGAGGAACAAATAAAAACAAAAGAAAAAGACAGAACAAGCATGGCTTGTCTGAAAGGATTGCCAAAAGGAAAATTCTTGTGTGTAGCGAGGGGAAACGGCAGCATGGCTTAAGTGCATCTGAACAAACAACAAGAAAAAAATGTAATTTGGACAGATAAGACCAGAGCAGGACAGCTTGGATGTGTTGCACACTATCACATTTAGCAAAAAAAAACAAAAAAAAAACAACAACAATCAAATTAAGCATACAAAGTACAGCACACAGAGTACATGGTTTGTAATTCTTTATGACTTTGATTGGTGCAGATGCAGAACCAATCAAAACCTATCAATAACCCCGCTCCATTTTTTTCACCCTCATTCATGAGCAAAACCCGGAGAAACTTAAACCGCTCCATAGTTTCATATTCATTAGCTGCCGTTTAGCACCAGCTTATCTCTTTATTTTGTATTTTTTTAAAAAGCACAATGTGCAACCTTGTGTTTAATTGCTCTATACCAGTTTATTTATTTTGCCAGGTCATTTAGCAGCTTTTTTTTTATGAAGGTTGAATTAAATGTTAAATGACTACAAGAGGACTGTTGATAAACATGAAACGTATCAAAGTAGTGATGCAGGTTTGAGGATAAAAACTACGTTTACGTTCCTATCCTGAAGCGATGCAGGATTACAGGTAACTTAGACGCCATTGATTTGATAGATTTTTTTTTTCAATCATTAGTTTTGAAATTTGACTTAGAGTGATTGAAAAACATCTGAAGCTTCAAGCTCACTTTGCCCCGAATGGTTCGAAACCTTACTTGGACTTGGACTATTAGGACCCTTCATCAAACAAAATAGCCTCGAGCAAAACTTTGGAGTCATAACCAAAATTTTAAGCAGCAGATTGGTTTTAGAAAATTGTCTTAAAATTGTCAAACCCATTTTAAAACCTCTGCAAGGCGAGTGTGAATTGAGGCATGATGAGTATGAAACTTTGCTGCAGACGGCTCCTTTTTGTGCTGGGGGGAAAATTTTTTTCTACCAAATGTACAAAATGGGAAAAGCGACAAAATGAACATCGCCCATGTGGAGCGCACAAGAAATCTATAACAAAACGACCTGTGGATGGAAATAATTTAAACTTGCTCCAATGCCTAAGTCCAACTTTGAGCTTTATTTAATGAGAGTAAAAAAACGTGTCTTGTTGAGAGCTTTGCATTACTCATTGCATAAAAATGTCAAAAACTTCAACATTGTTGTAAAAGAAAACTGGTCCAACAATTCTTCCAGATTAATGAACGAGCCATTGGTCAAAATATAAATGGTTACAACTATACTCAACTCTGTTATGTGCACAATTTGCACACACATCTACTCCTGGTCCTAGTTTTTGTCGAAGTAATAATGACAGAGTGAAATCTGTTTGCTGACTGGGAGTGACATTCAGTTTGTTTTCACCTGATGACTTTCCTTACTGTATGTAAAACTTTCTACTTAAAAGTCTTTGCTTTTTGTATTACACACTTTATATTCTACATGTCTCTATATGCTTCATTTGTGCAATTATATTGCTGTAATTTAAGCACATTTCGTACCAGTCAGTCAAAACGAGCAGAAACACTGAGTAAATTTACTTTTTCACTTCCTTTTTTCTCTTAAAATGCAAATCTGAACATAGCAAAACCCCAGTATTTGTGTTCAGTATCCATTCGTTAGACTTTCCCTTTTTCTTTTCCCAAGCACAATATTTTCAAACTCAGTCCTAGTTCGGTAATGAGCTGCTTTGCATCAATAATTTAAAAACTACATTCTATAAATATTTGATTGTGGAGCATTTGTTATTTTTATTGAATAATATCTCGGTGAGAACAGTCACGGATATCATCACGCACAACAAGTTTCAAAGGAGGCAAAACTTGCAGAAATAACATCAATTAATAGGAACACGTACTTCACTGAGGCATATATTCTGCAGATTTATATACATTATCTCAGTCTCCGAACTTAAACTTGATTATATTTCTCTTTCTTGTTATTAATTTTTTTTCTTCTTCTTTTTTCACTTACTGCTAAATTCCAATTACAGAGAAATATGTTAAGGTCATCAAATTAGTTTTGTAAGTGCGGCGCAGGGATTTCAGAGTTTCCTTACATTCAGCTTTATTGTTGAATATTGAACGAAATCTTTTACAGCCCCTTCCAGACACTATTAAAATAAAGAGACTTGAGCGTTGACTTGGCAGTGGCAAGCACGCAATATCCTCACACACACACGCGCGCGCGCACACACACACACACACACACACACACACACACACACACACACACAAGCTCGCTTAGACTTACAAATACGGGCCACGGAGAGCAGCATCGGGTGATTTCATTTTGGCACGGAAGAAGAAGAGATTTACCGTCACAACTGTGTGCTGCCTCGTAAAATGCCCGTCTGGAAACACAGGCAGGAATATTGGAGGGCTTGTAAATTTCCCCACAGCCAGAGCCTGATGGCCACTTCCAATCTGTGCTGACCTGGAGGAAGAATGATTAGTACATGCATGGATGAAGTGAGATCAAGTTTTAAGGCTGATTTTTTTAAATTTACTTTTATTTAAACTCAAAGTCATGGCCACAATCAATATAGTCCTCTACACATGTGTTTGGGAGGCATCCGTATGCCTCCGCGTTTTTCTGCTAATTAAACAGCAGCCTGTTGAGGGAAACGGAACGAATTTGAGTCCACTTCAGTGTTGTGTTGTGTTTTGCTCTGCACAGACTCGCTGCGCAGCTAAGACCCAGCCTAATTACACATGCATGCTGATTAGGTGCTTTCAGACCATCTCCCTCTTGTATTTCCTTCACTTGGCTCAATCTCTCCATCTGGTCGGCCGGATAATAAATCACGAGGTAGTATGTGACGTTATGTGGCAGGATGCATTAATCTTATAATTAGAGAATGAAAAGGTGGCGCTAAATTTAGTGTGGCCTTTCTGGCTTTTCCCTGCCCCCCTATCTGGGCATGCTCAATTGTGCCCGTTTTCCCGCCCTCACACGACGCCCGCTTCACAATCCAATTTTTATTTATTTATTTATTTATTTATTGGTGCTTTTCCATTAAGACTTTTTGTGGTGTTGAAGAAAGGAGAGGGATGGGGGAAGAAAGAGAAGTTTCTTAATTTCCAAACAGCTGCAGGGAGATTTTTTTTTGGCTGTCATTTTTCTTTCTTTCTTTCTTTCTTTTTTTTTTGAAGTTGGCACTGTAATTACGCTTTATAAAAGCAGAGTTCAGCAAAGCGATTCCTCTGATTAACTAATCAAATCTGCTGCCACAGGTGGCAAAGTCCCTGTGCCCGCGCTGTCCTATTTCTTCTTCTTTAGCATACCACAAAAGAAGCAACTATAAATTAAAGCTCGTTCAACATGGCTAACAAGTTTTTGTTTTTTTTTTTGCCCTGAAAAAATGAGACACAGAATCAATTTTTGTGTAATCAAGGAGGTTAAGATGGTATTTAATTGTGACTTTAAGAATTTGAACACAACATGCTGTGTACCCTGGTATACACATTGCAATTATTCTGTCAAAGTTTTGGACATGAACACCTCAAATTTGACTTCTACCTACAAGAACTGATTTTCTCCAACTCTTTCCAAAATGCCTTTGCCAGATCATAGGTCTAGTCCAAGTAACACAGGTGATATCCTAAGTTCTTAAAAGATGAGTGGATAACATATATATATATATATATATATATATATATATATATATTATTATTATTTTTTTTTCTTTCTTTATATTTGACAAAGATCACTCTTTGGGAAGGTCAATAAGTCACAATCTTTTTTTAAACAGATAATGAAACTGTTGGACCAATTGATTTATGAATCTTAATCATTTTGCCTCAGCTAATAAGGCTACATACTGTAAAATTTCTAAGTGGTAAATGACATTGTTTTCCTTCAGACTTTTACCGGTTAGGTCTGAGCTGCAGCACCTCACAGCAGCAGTAACTAAGGTCAGGCTTCTCCTGTCCATCAAACACAAGCAACACTTACGGAGCCGAGCTGGTGTGGCCTCCCAAGACCGCTGCTGTCCCCCCGGGGCGTCCGTGAGCATGCGCGCGAGGCGGAAGTCGAGAGTGAGAGCTCGTGTGTGTGCGCCAGAGAGGGGTTGGGGGCATTAGCCTCTGATTGAGTTTTCAGAGAGCAACGTGGGGTGCAAAAGGCTCCACAATGGTCTAACAGAATTAGTAGCTTGTGATGAATGGTGTGTGAGAGCAGCACTGACAGCTCGCTTTCACAAATACACACCAGCGAGGAGGCGTGCATGAATGTGTGTGTGCGCGGCGTGAACACCTTCAACTCTTCGCCCACTGGTTCAAGGACTTTTCGTCCACTAAGACCTGCTGGAACGAGGAAAGAGAAGTGACAAAACACACGCAGTGGGAATCTCTACGCGTCCGTGTCTTTGATTGATGTCAAGAGCCTGAAACATGTCCGGCGCTCGGGGATCGATAGCGGCCGGCCTATTCAACATGCTAAAACATGCCGCTTGTACACGCTCTCGCATTTTACGCAAACAAAAGACGTGGCTGGAGAGACCACGTTGTCCCTCTTTAGTGTCTCCGGCTGAGTAAAAGCAACATCAAATAGAGCCTGATGTCGAAAAGAAGTCTGGTAATGCACGCCGGACACCAAAACAACAGACACTCTCGGGCGGACGCGCACGCTAAGTCTTGGATGCATAAGAGCAGCATTTAACGAAAGCCTTGGGATATTGATCACTGTAGATGGATGCTAACTCACATTAAAGGATGGGAGCCTGGGGTGATGGAGAGCAGAAAAGAAAAAGAAAACTTAAATGATTAACAAATGGAGAGGGGAAAGATTATTGATGGGAACACGGACAACGTGTGTGATTGTCCGGTCGGAGTGATGGCATTATCATCGGCGAAGAGAGAGAGGCCGGAATGGGGTAAAAAAAATAAAAATATTTCCCCATAGCATTTGGCTTGTGGCCTGTTGACACCTACCTTAATGGAAAATTTAGTGAGCTCTAATGGCTTCTCGTACCATCCTCAGTCCTGCTAGAGAGGGTGAGGATGAAAGAGCTCTGAGAGAAAATTACAAATTCGCCAGTCAGTGATCAAAATTTTCCTCTTCCATGAAAGCAGAGTACATCATTAGGAGCAAAAGAGTAGACAATGGAAGGGTAGGACTTCATTTGATTTCTTTAAACCTACACGTATTCTTTTTTTTTATCCGTGTCTGATTTTTCTTTAATTTCACTTTTGCTTTGGTTGCCCAAACCAGGCTTTTTCTTTGTTTTTTTTTCTATCCTTTTTCTTATTTTCTTTCTTTTTTTCTCTGCCATCTCTTCTCTCTCAGTTTACCTTGATGATGAAGAGAATGAGGATCCATTTGGAGACTATGTGATCAGTAAGTTGCATCTGACTGTAGATTCCCCTTTTGATTCCTCAAACCTTTTTAGATCTGTTTGTCATCTGTATGGGATTGTACTTTGTGTTGTGTGTCCCTTTCATGTGCTTCCCTGTGAGTATTTATCTATCTTGTCTGTTCCTGCCAGTAAAAAAAAATAAAATAAAATAAAAACTTATTGCAACCATTGTAAAAGTTAGTAGCTGACTGTTTTTAAAACTTGCAGACATCGACGGCTTTCCGTTAATCTGAGGTCTCAGTGTGTTATGAGTGACTTACCTTTATGACAGTCTGTTTTGATCAGACCCAAAGTTAATATATATATATATATATATATATATATATATATATATATAAAATTACATTTAGAGATATTTATTTAAACGTCGACAACAAATTCTTGATAAAAAGAAAAGTGTTTTTTTTTCTACCCTGATAAAAAAAATAACTTCACACAATGTATTCATTGTTATTATGTGCGAGTGTAAAAAGTTTTCCACGGAGACATCTTGCTTCTCTTAAAATACCGTTTAACTGTGTAGAAATGCCGAATGCGCACGGCGCCTCTTTACGTCTCTCTAACAGGCGTGTGTTGAAATGTCAGAAACATTAACATAAAAGTGACCTTTGTACTAATGACTTAACAGTGTACCTTTAACAGATTGATTCAGACATTATCTCATGTGTGATTGCACAAGGCGCAATTGTTGTGATGTACTCGCAACAGATCCCAAACCATCGAGTTTTCTGGTTGCTGTTGTCGGGGTGTCTGCTGGGGAACGGTGAAATAAATGTTTCCTGTGCATTAGTCGGTGTGTTTCATCGGGTCCCAGGCAGGAAAAGCTTCATTTCATGTTCATATGCCTCTGCTACATTTACAAGCTCCTTTCATTATGATCTCCTGTTCATTAGTACACGTCCAACTGGTTAATCTCTTTGCACTTGATCAGAGAAAATTTCCCAGAGGGTACTTCTGTGGTTATTCCCCTCCCCGTCCCCCTTTTTCCTCTATCGGAAAGTCGGCTGTATTTACTCGAAATCATTTGTCTCTGGAAGCCTGAATTTGTGTTGATGTTTGGATGTGAAGTTTTTCTCTCGGCTTTCATCAGCAGGATATTGTACAAGTAAAAGAGAGCAGAAGAGAAGTGACGTGAAACTTGAATTAAAGATACAAAAAAAAAAAAAGCATTCTGATGTACTTTTGCATTAAAGGGTTGAGGTGGCTGTTTTTTTTTTTCTTGTGTACATTTTAGCTTAAATTGTTTTGGTCGTGACCTTAGGGTGAATGCAGAAATCTGTGCATTGATGAAGGTATTAGCAAAGAGATGAGGCAAGGTTGGGCAGAGATAGCCCACACAGAGTGATTTAATTTACTTTCTTGAAGCAGATTGACCATAAAAAAAAAAGTGAGTTTATGTAAGCAGACAGATACAAGGACAGGAATGCACTGTAGTTTCTCTCAATATGCACACACATATGGATGATGACAAAGGAAAAACATTAAGTGCGAGGAATGTTTAATTTATTCTAGCAGTTATATCCACAGTCCAATGGTGACAAGGAATGTGTTTGCAGTAGAAAGAAAGAAATCCTTGATTTGGCACCAATGGGTTTAAATATCTATAAAAGGACATTTTCTGACACCGGTATTTACTGATATTAATCTGCCTTATAACTTTGCATCTGTGGAAGCAAAAAAAAATACATTCAATTCTCTACCATGAGCAAATGATAGATATATAGATGGATAGATAGATCTAACACTACAGAACTTTAAAAGACACCATCCATATCATTTTGTAACAGGAGGTGCAATAAACACCTTATTAGAGGATCAAAAGTTGTGCAAAACCACATTAGCTTGCTCGCACAATGTCGAACACTTTGCCTTTTTTCATCTTCACATCTCTCGAATCCACTGACACAAATCCTCTCTTTCTTTTCTAACATACAGTCCTGTCAACGGCCAACCGCACAAATCGAAAACTCATTTCTCTATGACCCCAGCGCAATTATTAAAGTAGTATTTCACTTTGGTGTATTAGAATTTTTCAGGTTTTCAGGAACAAGCTGTTTCCGAAATGAAGGACAGCATATGCCATCACAAACACAGCGATGACGATAAGTATTGCACATCAAATATTTATGGAACATGAAATGGTTTCTAATTCCCAAAATGTTACACAATAAGCGTGCCATAACGAGTTAAAGCCAAATGATCTCAAAGACCTTCACAGTCCTATGCGTTGTTGCCAAACATACTAGTAGCAGTGGTTACAGATGTGTCACTGAACTTCTGAATGGTCCAGTGAGCATGGCTGCAGGAGCAGTTGCTCCATTTGCTCCATCATTCAGGCACCAGTGGTTGGGGCTATAATTGAGAGGCGGAAAGTACATCATTTCGACATAAACTCACCATGAACATGTTCTGCTTGCAAGAGATTTTCTCCAATAGTCAAGGATCACTCCTAGAGTGCCGAAGAACGACAGAGGATTAGCGAATTATGTCTGTCCTCTAAGCCCACTCACCTGTAGAAGGAAAGCGTGTTGAATCCTGTTTAAAATTTCTGAAACATTTGGACAAGTCAGTAAAATACTAAGAGAATAAAGTGTGTCCAGGTGAGAACAAAGTTGAGTTTTTTAAATTTTATTTCATACGCCATTTTAGGAGAATCGGTACAATAAATCGTAATTTAAAAAAAGAAAACATGAAAGTGTCTGGCTTATTTCTGCATGTGGTCAAGAAGACGGTAAAATAACAATGAATGGAGTAATTTAGAGTAAGTCAGTCACCTGACTTGAACAGAACTAGAAATCTCTGAAAGAACTGAATTTCAGGGTGCATAGACGAGTCCCCAAAATCCTTCAAAACCAGAGAAAGAATAACAGATTCATGGAAGATTAGACCTGATAAATTGTGCAAGTAGTTTCCAAACAAAGGAAAATTCTCCAGGCTATTATCACTGGAAGGGAAAAAAAATAAAAACATTCCTACCACTAATTACTAAATACATTTCAGTAAGCACGTTCAGTACTTATCCTTAAGGTCAGCCTACTTTATCATAAGATTTGGCTTGGATTTTTAGCTTGTGACCTGGAATGACTTTCATGTCAATAGCCTGATTTAGAAATGCATCTATAAAAGTTCCTTAATTATTCCCCCCCCCCCAATATTGGACAACAGACCACATTAGCTTAATGAATAACTTTCCAAACGATTCTATTTCTTTAAACACTTTCTCATTCTCAAGTTCACATAAATCTACTCTTTTTTTTTTTTTTTTTTTTTTAGTCGCTGCAGCAACCTCACCTCCTTAGCGACTGTGCCAAGCCCCAGCTCTGCCCGCTCCAGTCTGTTGACAGGGTTCACAGCAACCTTTATTTCCCTATCGACTCACGCGGTGCGAGAGCTCATAAGAACTCGAGCACACCTTTGCAAAAAGCTCCAAACGTTCTGCTTTTCCTGCCGTGTCGGCACGGTTCCTGGTGTTTGCAGAACGGATTGGTGACCCCCAGCACTGTCATCCAGTCTGACATGAGGAGAGACAGACGGCGTAACAGCTGACTGAAACTTTTTTTTTTTTAAACCATTGGGTAGGCTGGAAGACGAGAGAAGAGATTTAGAGCTGTGACACGATGTCTTGGCAAAAATGTTACTATAGTTTCAATTCTGGGTGACTAATGATTCAAGACATTTCAATAATGGTAACATTTAAACATTAATCAATGAACTAGACTTCCCTTTTTTCTTTTCCATTTTTCTTTTAAAAAAACAGATTTAGTTGAATAAATTTTGTGCTTTGGCTTTTATAGATACAATTTATGTTTTAAAATACGTTTGATTTCTAAGAACAACAACAACAAAAAAAGAATGTTTGCTGATGATCTGGGCTAATAATGCAAACATGTTTGATTCTCTTTTGATAAGACTTGCTGAAAACGATGATGGTGACATATTTCTGCACAGTTTCAGTTATCAGAGGATACCTAAAGAAAAGACTTTTCTGCTTTATATGACTAATAAAATTGTATTGAATATCATAAAATTTAACAAGGGGCGTTTTAGCTGCTTTCTGTTGCTGCTTCTCCCCACAGCAGCTGTTCTTAGCAGGGCACATGCTTTGATTAGCAAAATAATGAGCACAGCTGACACAATATACAATACCAAATTAAGCAATATAATATTCCACAGGATATGTTTTTCTTTTTACTTTGATCCTGCAAACTGCTGCTGCTTTTAAAATCGTCCTTTTTGGGCTTTTATCAGACTGGGACATTTGTAAGGTTTTTCAGTAGTTTTCCAGACATTTTGTAGTTTGTTGGGGATTTTTTATCTTTGTCCCATTTTCTGCCCAATTCTCTCTGCGGTCATATCGTCACTGCCCTGCTGACAAAGAGCTAAACGATAAAGTTTGTAGTTATGCTGCTGGGTGTTGGTGTTAGACAACAAAGAGTAAATAGAGAGTTTACTCCTTTATGTGCTTTTTATCAAGTTTGGAAGTATCCTTCTAGTCTTTGTTTAGTTTTAAAGACCCATTTCCACTCAAATTTGAACGTTCTGCCTTTAGTACTGTGTGCCATTTCATGCAGCAGTAAAGCATTTACATGCAACACGATGCGTTTATACTTCACATTTGGGATGTGTGTTGATCGAACCACCAACCACAATAATCAGTTTTTTTTATGGTGCTGCTTTTTGACTTTTTCATTTCTGTAGTGGCCTTTCAGCCCACGTTGGTACTGGACTGGTTTCACTGGCGATAATGACACGCTCTCTTCACAGCTAGCTTCTTCAGAAGGTCTTTTGCTTTTGTTCTGGCATCGACATGCACTTTCCACACCAAGACTCATTCAACTCTTGGCATCAGAGCAGATGATTGTCGCTCCTTCAGAACCGCCGAGGGATTAAGGAGAATTGTGGATAATTCTCTTTCTGATAACCTGAGTGATTATTTTAGAATGTTCATAAAGTCTCTCAACAAAGCGACGTCTTTGAGATGGGCTTTCCAACACACCCACAGATGTCCAACCAGTTTGCTCAGATTTTGTGAACTGCAAAACCATAATGTCAACATCTGGAATATTAATCTTGTATGAGAACTCCATAGTTCTCTTAAAAAACTAAACATTTAGTATTCTGGTAACTACTTAATAGAATTAATCCTGATAATCCCAATTTACCTAAAACTTGAAAGGTTTAGTCTGATGCGATGTCTGTCAGTAAGGAAATAAAAAATACGTCTTTTTATACAGTGTATTTAAATATCTGGTTTTAAGTGTAAGTGTGGAGTTTTACAGTGTTTTAGCTTCGCATGAGTCACAGGTTTTTGATGTGCCAGATTATTTGTAGTAGAAAGATACAGACGACTGTGTGAACATAAAGTAGGTAAAGTGTTTTCCCTGACAGAAAAGCGCAGTTGGATGGCGGCAACATTCTGGAGAGTGCTGACAGATCATAAACTACTTTTTATTGTTCGGATGTGAGCAGACGTGGTGTCCTGATGAAAAAAAAAAAAAAGGAGGGAGAAACCTTGTGGGACAAGCAGTAAAAAACATGAACTGTGGAGTAAATGTTTTATAAGAAAAAGAAATCAGACTGAATAGTGAAAAAAAGAAGGATGCTGTGGGGGAACAGATATCATTCAAGATCAGTTTTTTTTCCTGTCTTGTTTTTTTTAGATTGAGTAGTTCCAGCAGCTGTGACTTTATTGTTCTGATGTGCATTTAAAAAACAAAAAAATAGAAATGATAATCGGCATCACCAGAAACAGGATGAAGTCAACAACGCAGCAAACAAGCTGCCATTTATTCGTCTTTTACATATTTTTAAAATAGAACCCAGCCAGCCAATGTTCGGCTGAAGACCTGCACCGTTATTTGAGGGGGGAAAAAAAAATCCCCACATTCTCTTGTTCAACACGAAGCAGCTGCACTTGGCGCTCGGCGCTTCCTCCTCCAGCTGAGTGATTATGACAGGCTGATTGGTGTTTTGTGTTCTTGGGGATGAGAAGATCAATGTGGGGCTGATAGCAAGGGTTGGGCCGGGAGCGCGGAGAAAGGATAACAGAGAATGGGGATGAGGCCTTGTCACTTCAGACTAAGAGACGGGGATCAGCAGATCGTCGGGGCGGGGCGGCTACACGGGTAACGACTGATGATAGAAAACTATTAAGAGCGCTTAATGTTGGGAAGATTCTTGTAGATTGTACTAAAAGCACAGAGAAAGATGGATTAAAAAAAAAAATCAAAAAGGCTGCTAAGACGTACGAAGAATTTTGATTTCACTGAACAGTAAAGAAGATGGCTTGAGGGATTAACATTCTGTGACTGTCTGCAAACGGCGGGATAATCTCTGGTGTCCTGCAGTGCACTGTGGGACGCGCACAACTGCTGCGGGGGCTGAAGCCCGCCGCCAGGGCTGTCACCGTGTGTTTGTGAGCGCGTGACACTCTGTCTAGGTGTGGCAAGTGGAATGAGAGAGGCTGATGCCAGCCCACCCTGTCCCCACTCCTCCACCGTGCACTTCTCGAAACAGCTTGATGAATGTGCCCCACGGGTAACGTGACGCAGACACTGCACTGTCATTTTGGTTTTTTTTTCTTCTTGGCAGGATAGCCATAGCTTGTTTATCACCCACCCATAAGGTTTCACCCATGACTTTGAGGAAGACGTGCGATCCAGCACAACGCTGCGTTTTTGGGTTTTTTTTGGGGGGGTGCCCTCGTGTGTGCAGCGAGGAGAAGTCAGCGGAGAGCTCCTTACAGCGTTCTAATCCATATTGATTTGCGCTTCATGCTGTCTCACCGAATGGAGCGCAGCACCGCGGGGCACGGCGCAGCATGGCGAGGCATGCCACGGCGTTACCTCGCCTGTCTCTGCCGGCCAGCGTTTGTTTATGTGTGAACCAGACGGAGGGGCTGGGAGAGGACTACCTGGCAGATACAGATAGTCTCATAGCAATGTGTGACATTTCGGTGAGGGACACAGGCAGGTTTCTATATGCGGCGTGCGACACACAAACACACACCCATGAAACACCTTTGGAGGCACTCCTGTTATTCTCTCTTCGTCATTGTTGATGGCCGTTTTCACAGTCAGGGAAGCTCGAGGCTTTGTGTGGTAAGGGGAGGGGGGGGGACTAGAGGAAAACTTGGCTAATTAGCTCTAGCTGGGCAATTATTGTCTCCCCTTGCAAGCAGGGTTACATTCGTGGAAAAAAAAAATGTGGATATATCCCATCATCCTCCCCACCAGGGCTCTGAGAAAAAACATCCCCATGAACCTTTTCACATTTTGGCACAATTAATTTTATCGGGATTGTAATAGATAGACAATCAGCAAGTAATGTGGTGCGCCGTTGTGAAGTTGATGAATGCAAATCTTGAAATGTGCGACGTGCGTCTGCATTCTGCCCCCCCCCCAGTCAAGATTTTTCAGAACCACATTTTGCCGCATTTAGAGTTTCAAATGTTTGTCTCCTCCAACTCTGCACGTCTAGACACTGAAATCTTTGCCTACGATTCTTTGCAAACCATCTCAAGCTCAGTAGGATTGGAGGAAAAGTGTTTGCAAACATTTATTTTTTAGGTGTCTGAAATGGATTTAAGTCTGGACTTTGACTGGGTCTTTTTTTAATGGTTTTGATGTAAACCATTTGATTCACCATATGGTCAGAGTAGAATAAAGACCCAACAGTTCCCAATGACGACTTTATTCTTACCACTTTTCCATCATAACTAAACTTTAGCGTTCCTGTCTAGCAGTTGTCATGTCAACATGTTCTCGGCAGGTTCAGTGGACTGTAGCTTCGGGTTTCTATTGACTTTTTTCAATTATGAACTGACGAGCTTTGTGTCATAATTTTACAACTTTATCCTGACTTATACATCCACAACTTTACCCCTGACATGTCTGATGTGTCTCTTGGTCTTCAGGAGACTGTTTGTGAACGTTTCCCAAAAAAAAACGTTTCTGATTTATTCACAGAACATCTGTGTTTATGCAGAGATTAAATTACATTACATTCTTTTGAAATCAAGTCCTTTTAATTTCACTTAACAGCTACGTGCTGCTTTCTGTTGGTCTGTCACAAAATGTTCAGCTAAGAAAAATTTAAAGTTTGTGGATAAAACATGCTTGATAATGAAAAGGAAACCCACAAACAAGTTACTGGGAATGGTCTCCATTATAGACAGAACTACTCGATGCAGGATTATTCAGTCTAAACTGTCAACTTGTTGTTTCTTTGCAGTCACACACACACACACACACACACAAGCCTAATCGCTCTGCTCTGCCAGGATCCCAGGCAAAGCAGCAGACCTCGATTAAAAAAACACCGTTCAACACAACAAAGAGGCGACTCTGATGTCGATATTTCTGTTAAAACCATTTCTTCTCCACTCAATACTCGCTTTAATAGGTTGGCTTTGTTTTGCACCGAGTCAAACGGGAGGAAAGAGACGAGATGAATAAATCCATATTAGAGTCTCTAACCTCCGATTGTGCAAATACTCTTTGTTTTGCCACTTAACACTCGGTGCTGTGCTAATCATCAGGCACACGTCTAACTTATTGCTTCCTTTCGCCCCAGCCGAACGTGGAGACAGACTGGCTTCTCAGCTGGTCCTAAATCTCCCTGTCAGAGCATTCTTTATGACTAAGCTGAGAATCAGTTGTACAGGCAGCCGAGCGAAAGCCCTGGATTCAGAAGAAAGGGATGATTTCAATCCATAAGCTGGTTTGGTTCTGCCTCTTTCAAAATGTCTTGATTTTATTTGCTAACAGGCATGTTCACTCGTACTGTATTCCTTTCAGTGTTTGTTAAGCTAAAAGCCTAGTCCGCTCCGCGCAGACGTGGATCAGCTCTTCTCGTGTGAAATCAATAGTGCATCTCGGTCACCTTTACATGCGATCGATGGGTCACCGCCGCCAACCAGCACACAGCCTTTGTGCTCAGTAGCCCCTCTGAAAGTTATAACTATCTATTTTAGGGGTGGAGGTTACCCAGTCACTCAAATCAATAAAAATGTATGGAGGTTACCCAGTCACTCAAATCAATAAAAATGTACATACAGTATATATCTGGATCTGTTGAGTTACATGGTTGTTAAGGAGATGACTTCGCTAGAATGACATCGCATGAAAGTCAGTCTAATTAT
>NW_006800005.1:2146376-2203572 GCF_000485575.1 Poecilia formosa | reverse complement strand
TATATATATATATATATATATAAGTTCCACATTGGGCCATGAGGTTATTCTCATGGTCATTTAACTCATATGTATACATAGTGCCCTTCAAAATGATTGGCATCCCTGGTAAGATATTTTTAAAAGTCCTCAAATACATAGTTACCATGAGCCCAAGATGTCACTCCGTAATGGCTTCTCAAAAAGTATGTTTGTTCCTTACTGTGCTCCTCCTATATGGACAGGAAGAGAGCTGTCTGTTCAAATCAAGCCTGGTTTATCGCTGCTGTTTTAAGCTTTTTAGTATTGCTTTAACTCTACATATGCTACAGCTTATCTTTTGTTTTATTTTTCCCCCTAAAGCCATATTCTGACTTACGGAAATCAACAAGCATCTGCCTTTTACTTGAATGTCTTGTTTGGCTAAGAGAAATGACTCTTTGTTGCGTCATTTTTGTCCTTGTAAAAACAGTGCTCGTGTGGTGATGTTGCAGGAAAAAGACTCTACATGCTACAGACTTTGGTTGAGCAGCAAAGGTTTATCACAGTTCTGCAGCCTAAGTCAGCATAACTGAATCGCAAGGAAATCTTTACCCAATCGTAGTGAAATCCCCCTTATTTTATACTTAATTTATAGAAATTGTGAAGGGTGCCAATTTAAAAAATAAAATAAAAAATGCCGTTTATGTAGAATTTATTTATTTTGCGTTGATAAATGTTATGAAGTTAAATAACTTTTTTTTTCAGTTTGAGATTGTGCAATGAAATCCAAAATTCCTTCAAAGTTTTGTCAGGCTGCCAATACGTTTTTAGGGTGCTGCAGGTTTCTTTACATTAAAACACACGGCCTGTGTTTCTGTGTAAAGAAAACACACAGGACGTTAAAATAAAAAATAAAAATGTAAACAGAGCGCAATCCCATTAGTGGAAACAAGAGAAATCCACCTAAAATGAAGCCATCAACCAGGAAAGACACCAAAGCTGCTTTAAAAAGACGAACTGTGTCCATTTCAGCAGCATTGTGTGGGATTGTCACACTGCTCTAAAGTGCTGCTGCTGGTTGAAAACAAAATGCTATAGGATGAAAAGTGGCTGTGCAAATCCTCTCCAAACCTGTCCTTTTTGTCACTCTGGCTCTCCTCGGTGCCCACAGACTGTGACACATGAAACACTAAAGCAGCAGCTCTGAAATCCGCTGGCATGAAGGTAAATAAACACCAAACAGAATAAGCAACAAGATCTTTTAACATCTCAAGCTAAAGTGTTACAGTAATAACGTCGGTCAGCGGGGGTGAAACGAGATCCTCTGACATGAGATCGAGCAATAATAGCGCAACATGATATTTCTTGTTTAAATTAAGTCTGTTTCACAAGTCAGTATCCAGTTGCTCTCAGCCTGAATTTGACTTTTGAAGTCAACTTTATGATTAGCATTATGAGCATAGCGCATTGTATCAGTAGTGGCTGTCAAAAGTGTCACCAGCGCGGTTAAAATGCCTGGTTTACCTAAATTGAAAACCTTTTCCTTTGTTAATGTGACACATATTACTTACATTAGAACTGAAAACTGACGAATGTATTGTTACAAAAAAAGAGTAAAGACAAGACGAGGTGCAATGCCCTGATTGAACGTGTGGACACCCTTAAACACACGTTTAAGGGTGTTTACTGATGTAAATTAAATTGAGTCTTCTTATGTTCACACTTGTAATCAGTTACGCTGATCCTGATTAACCTGAATTGAAGATCTGCTGTTCTAAAAGGATGCTCCTGACTTTCTTTCCTCATTTAGCAATTGCACAGTTTGCAGAGAGATTACAAAGGATTAAAAAAAAATCTCATTGTGCAAAGTTGTTAGGAGTATACAGAAAAAAAAAGCACAGCACTCCTTACCTGGTATGACACAGTGACTTGTAATTGGGCTGAATTTATAAAGCCCTTATCTGGTCATATTGATCACTCAAAGCGCCTCACGCTACAGCCACGTTCACCTAAGCCAGTTCTCAACAACTTGAGAAAATCTACCACAACAATGACTTTCCAAGATTCGTACGTTTCTCCTAAATTGATGGAAAGACGAGATGAAAAGAACTGAAGGAGGCTGCCAAGATGACAGCTGTAAGAGTAAAGACAAATTCCCAACAAGTGGCTGCGCTCGACGTGTGATGACAATTTCCTGTGTTCTCCATGTATCTGGACTGCGAAATAGAGTTGCAAACCGGAATCCCTTTCTTCTAAAAAAAACAACAAATATTATGAAGATGAAACCAGTGTTGGGTTTTTGGGCCACTGTTCCAAAAGATACGTTTAAAACAAAACCACACTGAGACTCTTGTCTTACCTTGCTGTGTCGACAGAGTTGACTTGTAAAAACTTATTGTCAGGATAAGTACCATATTTTATTTTAAAAAAAAGAATGAAAGAAACGGTGACAGATGAGATGCAAATACTTTGTAAGCTCTGTGAAAACGATCACTAGCTGCTAAGAACCTAAAGTTAGACTTGTGTCATCACTAAGAAGCCATCTGAACAGCATTTGGTCATCTGCTGTTCAAAATCTAAAACAGTTTAATTAAATGTCATCTAGATAGTTAAATTCTGAACAGAAACCTTTTTGGGTGGAGATTTAAGAAACCGTTCTTCTACTTCTGAAAACACACAAACGGATCACAAACAGGAAGTATAAAAACTACTCTAACCAAAGTTAAATTAAACCACACTGATGACATGTCCCTTAAGTTTATTTCAGAAAAACAGGGATTCTCATCTTGCTCTTACAAAGCAAGAGGATATCGTCTCGTTTCATGAGCTGGTTTTAACGTTACACTCCTACTTGTCAAATTTGTTCATGTTGACATATTTCTGTTTTGAGCACAAGTAGTCATCAAGGTTTTTTTAATTTTTATTTTTTAAGTCAACACTGCCGCCATGTACTGAATTGCAATTATCCAACCAGATGAGTTTTAGTATGCATCGGCCACCTCTGGGCTTAATTAATGCTACCCAGCCCTCTGAACCTTTCAAAAAGAGGAATTGACTAATTGCCGATTGGTAGACCGCTGTTGCCTGTTTATTTCAATCCGTAGACAGGAAGAGATATGACACTGCAAATAATGAGCTTTAAAAAAACAAGAAAAGCAAAGAGCTCCGGCAGCAGGATTTATTTTCCGTTTGATGCAGTTTTTAGTCTGCGCCGCCTTTTGTGTCTCGTAATCTCTCTGTCTTGATTTGACTTGTTTTTGTTTTTTGTTTTTTTTGTGTGTTTTTTTTCTGCCGACTCCATTTTCGTCTTTCTTCATATTCACAAACCTTTGAGCATTTGAAATTTTCCATTGAATGCGAGCCACCTGAAGTGCTGGGATCACTCCGACAGCAGCACTTCTCTGTCTGTTGCCACAGGACGGTTAAACCCTCCCACCCCCCTCTTTCTCTTCTCTCAAACTCAACTTTTTTCTTCTTTCTTACCATATTCTATTCTGCTTTTTCCTCAAAAATAGCTCACTCCCCATTGGTCTTCAACCGTTCGTTCTTGCGGTGTGCACAGTTGCATGACTTCTTGTGAGCTGTGAGGAGGCAGAAAAGCTATATCTGGCTCTATCAGAGTGAAAATGTCAGGAAGTGTACGAAAGGAAGATCTGTCTGTCATTGCTCAGTGGATTCACCTGATCTCTCAGCTTTTTTCCTTTGCCAATATCCAAGTACTGTTGTTTCTTTTCTTTTTTTTTCTTTTGGTTTGAGCATTCATCTTACTTCTTCAGTCTTTGGTTTTGCTTGTTTGGTTGCTTGTGTCTAAATTTAAGAAGAAGAGCGTGTCTGTGCGCGAATTACAGACAAGTGTTTTACATAGATCTCATTCTGCCTCTCTCTTTCAGTTCTCTTTCAGCGCTTCTGTGCACCCATCTTTCAGATCTAAGCACATTCGTCGAATCCTTTCTTGCCATCTGACTAGAAGTCATCATGAAAGTGTGCCTTGGCCTTCTTAGGCCAAATATAGAACGGAGCTTTTTCCATTTGCTTCCTCTTTTTTTTATTTTTTTTTCCCAAACTCAGGGTTCCAGCACATTTTTTTAAACTAATTATCCTTCAGGCTCACACTTTAAAACATGCCAAATAACTTAAAGTTATCATATAAGGTATAAAATAAGACATTTCAATAGTGGTGCAAACTAAACATCTCCGTGACAGTCTTACAATCGGATGGATTCATGGGTGGTTTGGCGAAGAATTAATTTACCGACTGGAAGGACGGACGGACAATTGGACTCGTGGATGAATGAATACATGTACCAATGTACCATGAATGAATATGAATCAACACAAATATAAACTGTGCTCTGTGAAAACATGAAAACGCTTGGATGTTTTTTATTCTTCAGCTACTTCAGAAGTAGACGATGTGACAGGAAATACCTTCTTGTGTTCCTTTACGCTGTTTTGTCTTTTAGACGTTTTCGAAAAACCTCAATGCTTCATTGAAACCCCGTGGTTTGTGTTTGTGTACTCTAATTTAAAAAAAGAAGAAGAAGTTTGAATTAAGCATGTTTGTGATCCACCCTGATGTAATCACAGTCGTAATCCTCTAGTACACGCAACGGTTTCCATAATCTGTGTACACATTATTACTGTCATGCATACATTTTTGCTTAGATGCAAACACACACACACATCAGTTAGCAATTAGCCCTAAGTATACTTGACACTGTATGTTAAGGACCCATCCAAAGACTGCTGGTGTGGGATGAGAGGTATGAAAAGTGAGAGATTACTCACCCTTTCCAATACGCCCACGCACACACACACACATATCCATACTCACCTCCTTCCCTCAAATCTCGCCTTGTCCCTGTCATGTGATTCAAAACAAAAATCCCTCTCTGCCTTCTTAGGCCCACACGTTCTCGCTGCGACACAGTGAGGTGCACATTATGGGTCTAAGTAGCTCTGTAGCAATGTCACATAGCCAAGTCCCTGCCTAATCAGGCCACTTACACACACGGAAACCCACATGCACACTCTTTGCGGAGGCCATGTGTTGGGACGGTGATAGAGGGTTAGCAGTTGGCAGACAGACAGCAGACGCTGTTCTTCGACATCAAACGTCTCAGAGCAGAATCTCACTTTCATGCCTACTCACTCCCCGTGTCGCACACACACACGCACACACACAATACCGCGCAGACTCGCAAACACACCAACACGCGTTTTCTTCTGATCTTGCTGCCAAAACTCAAAGAGTTGAGAGGACTGATGCACACGCATGAGCACGAACGCACACACTGACGCGCAACCAAACATTCTAAAGTCTTGAATTATATTTCGTCAGACGTTTTTGAAAACGTTTCATGAGATGTAAGTACAAGTTATATGTCTGGCTGGAAAACAGTGAATACTAATATGTCATGTCGCCACTGAATCGTCATAATCCGGCGTTATCAGGGGCAAAAAAGTGACTGAAAGAAGTCCAAACAAATGCGTAAGCATGAAGTGACTGTATTCTCCCGCTCTTGTGGCTTTATTGACATTTTGGAACCAATATGCATCCAAAACACAGCTATGCCTGGCACAGGAGCCTTATTGACCTTGTAGCATAAGGAAAAGGTGATATGAAATAAAAATTTTACAATGGAATTGCAGTCATCCCCATTTATTCATAGTTATTATTTCTCTTTGCTATGTCAAAACATTTTTTCCAGGCAATAAGGAAAAGTATTGGCCAACTCTGTTATTAAAAGTTGTATTTTAATAAACCATTATATTATTTCCTAAACTTAACCCAAGTGGTTTTGTGTTGAAACAAAAATCAGCAGTAAACTGATGACTGAAGGCACACAGTTTGCAGAAACTTCATGTAAACTGGAAGAAAAAAAAAAAGTAAAAACAAAAAACTCTATCCATCATCTTTTGTCGAAGATTCCCCAGAAGGTTTTCTGGTCAGAGAAAAAGACTTTTTGTTTTCTAATTTATATTAAAAATGCTATGTTGAGCCCAAAACTTTAAAAACACAATCACCTCTGACAAATATGGCAGTGACAACATGGCCTTGTACATTTAACCAGAGCTACCAGAGCAAAATGTTCTCATCAAAATGGTGAACCTTCTGTACTTGTGTAGCGCTTTACACTGCAATCAGTCATTCACACATTTGTACACACACTCTCACACTGATGGTGGTAAGCACCCTTACAGCCACAGTTGCTTTGAAGCAGAGTGAGGCTGCCATTCAGTCTGTACCATCACCACCAGCAGGCAAAGCCCAGGACATATCTTGACAAAGGACACAACGGTAAAGTGACTGAGTCCGAAAGAGCGGCGGTTCGAACCGGAAATTCACCAGACACAAGACGAACCCCTACCGTGAGCCACTGCTGTCCGAAATCAGTTAAACTGCATTTCGGTTCCAAAGACCGAGAGATTGCTTCAACAAAATGAACAGGAGAACAGAAATTAGAGTGGAGATACGCGTCTTGATTGAACTTTTGCTTAGCTCCACTTAATAATGTAATAGGCTGTCTCACTCCTGACGGATGGATGGCTACAGACAGTGATATAGCGGTCTAAACAGCGAAGATGGAGAGATGCGGCACAGACATGACTGATAAGATGAAAAATGATTCATCGACTCATCTTGGCCCAGCAAGAGCCGCAAATAGAGCCAAGGGTGGCGGGCGAAGGAGAAGAAGCTGGCTCGCTTTGCCGACGGGAAGTTTGGAGGAGGATTTGAGAAGTAAGTCGGTGTCAGAGGAAATGAAGGAACCTGTGGACATTTCATTTTCGGTTTTATTTACATCGTCTGCTTCATTCCATGTGAGCAAGCTTTTGTCACCTGTGCTCACAGACTCTCTTGCACGCCTCGACAAAATGTGTGCTCGAAACCAACTCCTGATTCTCTCTGAGCACACAAGTTGCCTTAACCTTGACGGGAGCCTGTATAAACATGCAGCGCGGATTCGTAACGCCGCTGCACTCTGCTCCTATGACGCGCGTGCGTGCCTCTCGGTGTCAAGGAAGCGGCCTCTGTTTATCCCGCGCTGCTTATTGCACCCATGCTAAGGCGCGTGTATCCGTAAGCAGCCTCTCCTCTAGAGAAAGTTGGTCGGGCTCTCTGCCCTTCAAAGTCATTTGGAATTCATCTGCGAGCCTGACCCTGACAGCTGTTTGTTTTTCCTCTCCGGAGAGAGGAAGTGGAATGGATGGATGGCAAGAGGGGTGTGGTTAATGAATGAGAAAGTGACAGATATTGAGGAGGACAGAAGAAGAATGGGAGTGAGACTTGGGTGAAAACTGAAAGGGGAGGGAAAGGCAGCCGAGGACTGTTTCTGCCGGTTGCCCCTTTGCGCGGTCCCAGCGCCGTTTTTGGTTTGTCGAGCGTTTGAGACGCACAGAACAATAAAAGGGATGCTCCGAAAGGCTTCCATTAGTATCCCTCACAGGCTACTAGTTTAGAAAGTGTTGAATCTCTTCAGCGGCGTGAATACAAAGCAGGGCAAGGCAGTCAAGATAAAAGGACAGAGGGGTCTCCGAGCAACCCCTCCGCGTAAATATAGATTTTTCATAAAAAGAAAGCCATTGTATTGCATTAGTGTGTCTTTTGGGATCTGGATGGAAAATAAAATAAAATAAAGCCTCTTCAGTTGACTGTGATAAAGTGGAAACCAAGTGGGATGCAGAAATTTGTGCTTTTGTCTGAGCTGGGTGTGGGTGTACGAGTACACAGGCGGAGAACAGGAAGGAGGGAGGAAGGGATGTAAGGAGAACGACGTCTTGGAAGCTGTTAGAGGTGGAGAGTAAAGAGGACCGAGCCATAGGTGAAGGGAGGAAGAGGAAGAGGAGACTCTCGATTTGATACATAGGCAGAGAGGACCGGTGTCAAGGGAGACATGCTCTCCTATTTTTATACTTCTCCTTCTGGGAGCCCCTATTCGCTCGATCTATCCATCATAATGACGGAAACCCCCAAACTCACTTGTTTCTCCTTTTTTCCTTCCCCCTCTGCCTCTTTCACGCCTCTCTGCGTCCCTCCATTTTTTCCCCCCTCTGTTTCTCCGCTCTATCGAGAAATTTCAAGGCCTTCGCTCAAACTCTGTGCATTGAGGGCTTTCAGAGAGAAAGTGCTTATTGACTAGCAATAACTATTTTGAGTATGCAAAGCATCCACCTGATGAGTTCCCACTCAGAATATAGTGCTTTCCTTTTGAGGCTAAATGATCTTCTCACAATTTTTCTGCGGTCTTTCATATGCTGTCACAAGGAATTCATTTGCCCATTGCTTGTGTGTATTGATCTGTGTGTCTCAGCCAGTGTAATCTCTCCCATCTGCCCAGTAAGGAGCCAGCTCACATAATTTTCACTCACGCTATCCAATAGGGTTGTGCAATATCCATTTTTTTAATGCCATTTTAATTCCTACAAAATATTAGAATGCAGGGTATTACTGTTTTTATAGGCAGGGTTGTGATGTTGTAGAACTACACCATATAATTTAGTTTATTTTTGAGGTAGTAGTTAGGATTTTTGAAATGGCGCTGTGTTAAAATATTATAGATTAGGTGTTTATTTTGTATAAATCCATGCGGTCGCCTGAAGCTTAAGCTAGCAGCTCGTGCAAGAGGGGCCAACACAAAAGTGGAATTGTATGGTGTTAAAAAGGCCCAAACTAACTATTTAAAACTACTGTCATGTTTCTATTAGGTGTTTTTTTTTAAACAGTAAGCGAATGTTGAAGCTTGTACTCCACCAATGACTTAATTAATTACATTACATTAATTATTCTGTGTCCAACTTAAAAATTAGCTGGCCAATGACCAATGCTTAAAAGTGTGTTTAAGCATTGTTCATTATGGTTTTGTGAGTATTTACACTGTACACACACTGCAGCTATTCTCCTAAACCCAAGGCATTGTGTGGAAATCAAAGCTCCACAAAAATATTAGCATCAAATGTTAGCATAATTTGGCTTATCCATTCAAAACTAAATGTTGAGGGTTTTTGAATGATGCAATCTTTGCGATGCCGTTTTTGGACTGCCGCCCAGTGTAATTTGACGTAGTTTTTGTCCATGCGCACAGATTGGAAAATGCTTTAATTGAGGTCCCATTTTGAAAATTTAGTTGCAAGTGTTTTAAGACACAAGGTCCACATGAGGGCTTTGTGTTTGCACTGCGCTCTTGTGCTTATCGATCTTTTTCTTTCGCTCCGATGTGTTTTGTGGGAGTTTCACAAAAGTCCTCACAGAAGGACCATCATCTTAATCATCATCTTTGGACAGGAAGCAGAAAATTACAAACACATGAAGAGGCTGTAATTTGGGCATGATAAAGCTCTCACTATCTCCTTTTGTGTGGTTTGTTCTCGCAGTTTTGTTTACTCAGGTTTTTATTCACCTCCCCACACATGCTGTGTTTGCCACGCCAAGACGGTGTGTGTCTTAATGTCGACCTGCTTTGTCTTCCTGTTTGCCTTCTCTCAATCCTTCAAAAGTCCCCTGATCGTCTTCATCATCCACATTTGTGCAGCTTACGCCCGCTCGCTTTAGAATGTACATTATCTCATCAATGTATTGATACCCCAAGTGCACAGTCATATTGTGTCATGTCACATCAAACTTTAATCTATTTTATCAGGATTTCATTTGATAGACCCACGTGAAGTAGTGCATGATGGAAGGAAACTGAAACGTGGTTTTCAAAATGTTTTACAAAATGAAATGTTCCCTTTATGTACAGCTACCTTATTGAATATCAGTAAAACTTTTCATTTTCTAAAACACTCTGAAGGTTTTTGGCACCACCTTAAGCTGCAATTACTGTTGCAAATAATTTAAGTATAACTTTTCCAACTTGTCCCAAGATTTCTTACCCATTCATCTTTGCAAAACAATTTCAACCTTAATGAAATTGGCAGAGGGGTTTCTGTGAACCCTATTTTTTTTTTTATCTTGCCACAGATTGTTAATAATTTTTTAATTGGATTTCTACTCATTTTAACACATGAAATCTTTGGGGAATTTGTCCCACTGGAAAGTAGACCTGTGCTACTCTCTCATATCTATTACAGCTTCCAACAGCATGACGTTGCCACCACCATGGCGTACCATAAGACCGTCGCAGTCAGGCTGATGTGCAGCTTTCCACCACAAATCGTTTTGGTACTGTCGAGATGTTTGCTGTGCCCGATGCATGGATTGCGAGAAAGTCCTTCTAGCGGTTCTCTTTCAACCATATCAATCTTCCAGTAAAGCCTCATTCTCCTACCCAAACTCTTGATCTTTGCACGTTATCCTGCGATATCAGCTGCTTCACTAAATAATGTTTTTGGATTATCTATTTGATAGTGCTCTATGAGTTGCAACAAATTTGTAATGTTTTCTTATAACATAAATATACTTTAAACAGTTTCACAACTTAATCCCCAACCTGCTCGTGTTTCTTAATATTTAAAATGGTGGACAGACTGGTGAACACAGTTCAGGTTCATGTTTTCAAAAAAAAAAAAAAAAAATGTGAGTATTAGTTTGTGAAGACAGATAATGAATAGGCAGAGGGACTCATCCACAGATATAACACATTCACTAATACTTTGTGCATGTGGATAGTACATATGTGGATGTTAAAAAATAAACAGAAATCTTTTCATTTTTCATCATTTTCTTTCAATCTGTAACAGTCATAATAATAATAATATCTGTACCCACTCCCTCAGTATATTTCAGGAACACTATTGTGTTTTTCATCAGAATGAAGTGCCGTCCAGAGTCCATGATGAAAATATTCTACCAACATCGAAGCCAGAAGCATGTCTTTTATCAGCGGCTTTTGCGAGCAGCAAATTAAAGCCAGTGTTTTGTGATAATATTTACAGCTGCAAAATGAAAAAGTTGTGTCACACATGACAGTGTGACTGTCAGATTGCATTAAGGCGCTTTGTGTTGGGAGCCTGTCAGCAGCTGACTCTCTGCTTTTGGCACCTCCACCAGCCTGCCAATCATAGTGGAGGCAAAAAAAGGCGTGGTTAATAAACCCTGATAGTAATTTTTGTCTGACATGTTTAATTCAATAAAAAGGTTAAAGAAAGGACAATAAAAATGACTATTGTTCTTAATGTTTGGATTTGATATGGACAACTTTCTAAGCGATTTCTGTAGTTTTATTGAAAGTGTGCTCAAATACAACCACAGACAAAAAAATTTCACTTAGCCATGTTTCCAAAAAAACAAAAACAAAACAAGACTTTCCAGATGTCACGTTTTGTGGCTGAGCAGACAAATTTTTTCATTGACGTCAAGGCGACGACAACCTCCCCCTTTTTTTTTAGCAGTTGTTAACAGTGCAGGACGGATGCTCTTGGCTCATGTCTGGCCACAGTAGCAAAGGAAGCTGGGAAGGCTCTCATCAAAGAGACGGCATTTGATGTCGAACTGTGCACACCTGGGTTAAGCACAGATTAACCCGTCACCGTTCTCTTTCACAAGCTACAACCAAAGGGAGGAAAAATGCAGAGAACGACAAATCGCAACGTTAGCCGTGGCAGATGTTGAGGAAACCTGTGGAGATCACCACAAAAGAGGAGAAGCAGCTATAAGCAATTCAACCGTATTAAAAGACATTATAAAATGACCCTGCCATGACTGTATTTTATTGGGATTTTATATGATTGATGATATTTTTCCTCTCAGTGACTGTAATCTGGCTAACTAAATGTGAAACCAGTTTTAAAAATGTGGCACACATATGAATTCAACCTATTGTTGGACATTTGATACAAGCTTCATAAGCGACACAGGGAAAATAAGAAAAAGACAGCAATGTTCAGAAAACACCAGAAATACCTTTAGAGCCTTACATGGAAAACACAGTATGTATCAAAAAATGAACACAGTGAACTCAATTTTTACCTCCACACACATATGGAAGAGGCAGTGGCTAAATTCAGGCCAACCCTACAAAAAATAATTTCAGATGGGAGAATAGAGTGTAATTTTTCCTTCAAGTAATGTTCAGGTGTTAGAATGGCCTAGTCAAAGTCCAGACTTAAGTCCAATAAAGAGTTTGTGGCAAGACTTAAAAGCTGATTCAGACATTCTCCATCTGATCTGGCTGTGCTTGAGTTGTTTTTCCACAAGTAATGGGGAAAAAATTAGGTATGCAAAGCATTGAAAAAACATAAAAATGTATGTTTGGTCTCTCCATTTGACAAAATCTGTTTATTAGTAAAATTGCAAAACCATTTATGTTTTTTCCTTCTACTTGTTTTTGTTTTGATTTGTTTTTTTCACTTGAAATTTCATCCAACACTGAAAGCTGTAGTTGCAAAACAACAACAAAGAGGGAAAAAGCTGGAGGGACATGAATACTTTTGGTGGATACTTGACACAAATTTTCAAAAATTTGCAGGCCGTGGCAATGATGGAACTTGTAGCTAATTTTTTGCATCTAATTTCTCACAAAAAACAAAACCAAAAAAAACAACTAAAAAACAGTGTTGTAAGGAAACATTTTGGTTCCATTTACAGAAAAACATCCCCGTTTTAAAACTGGGGGGGCATTTGTGTGTAATCTCCTCGCTAACCTCTGCTCTAGGCAAACTTTCCCGTGGAGAAGGAGCCCGTGGCAGTGGGGTGGCTCGCCACACTTCTTGCACTGGGTGATAACCTTTTCTCACTTCCCCTTTTATTCCAGCAAATCCCTTCTTTTGGCATCTCATGAAACACAGCCCGTCCATGTGTGTCTACGAGTGAAACAGTCAAATGAGCTCGGAGATGAAAGCCATTTCATGTAGTTGTGCTTGGACGTGAGTCAGTGTGTCTGTGGTTTGCGGGGTTTAAATGTGAGGGTGTGGCGGAGACAAAAAGAGGAAAAGCACTCCCCCCCCCCCCCCCAATCGCCCACCCGCTTCCCCCACCCAGCCACCCCCAAAATCCAGTGACAATCCTCTCTTTTGCTTTTTAAATCAGGTTTCTACAAACACCCTCCACTGCTCCGTTCGCCCATGCGTCCCCTCAGCACAGCAGATTTCAGTGATTTTCAGTGGTGTACAGAATTGGTATTATTCCCACTATCAGTTGCTTGGAACATTCAGCTGCTGCATGCCAGTACGATATGCACTTCTAACAGAGTTTCAACATAACCATTCCGCCGTTTTTAGGATCGCGATAGCATTGTTTTTGCAGTTCGGAAACCAATGATTCCTCTCCATCCTGTTGTCACATCAGCTGTCATATAACGCATGAGCGTCCAGCTTTTGTTTTCCATTGTAGTTAAATTCAACAGTGTGGAAAGCAACCAAAGTCCCTTTTGCAAAGGAAAACATCTGCTAAATGGTCACATCTCACTCTCAGAACCAAAGCTGAACTAGGCTTTACCTGGTGTTTTGCTTCTGTAATATGTGTGTATGTGCGTGTGTGTGTTTGGTGGTGCAAAAAAAAAAACCCTGGATAACCTCCTCTGTGCTTCCCAATGTCCTGTCTCTGAAGAGCAATGACCATTAAGCAGCTGTTCACTTCTAAAGCCACAGAAAAAAAGAAAAAAAAAAATGGTGAGAGCTGCTAGAATGCAAATGAGCCCCCGGCATGTGCCAAAACTCCTCCAGAGGGACACACCGTTAGGTCAGACACACACTGCAGCTCGTGCAGCGCTGCTACATGCACCGGCACATGCATCTACATCCCAACGAATACGCACTTATCCAGATAGGTTAGAGTCCCTATTATGTAGTGCAACTATTCTCTTGAGCATCTGATCATGTGGCTGTAACTACATTTCTCTTGGAACTGAAGAGAGGAGCCTTTAAAGGCCAAGACATCTGATTAACTAAAACACCATGTGCTGTTTTTTTTCTCTGTTGTTTTCAAACTGTTGCCTCTCATTGTGGTGTTAAAGTTTCTTTTATCTGTTCAGCCATTTCTGGTGTGTCGTGTGTTGAGGTGTGAGCTTGGCTGGTGCAGGATTCTGATACAATGAGTAAAATTACTTGTGTTTTAATGGAAGATGCACTGATTTTTGTCCACTTTCTGATCGCCAGTTTTATTAGTACTGAAATATTCTTTTTGTATTTCTTCCAGAAGGTTTCCTGATATCTGCTAAGACGTCACTCACTGATATGATGAGCAGAAGCAGGACAACCACTGCAAAAATAGCGCTTTGCTAATATTATGAAACAAAGACAAAATGGTTTTTGACTTGACTTTTTAAATAGATGTGAAAAAAACTGTAAGCAATCGAGGTAGAATTTTGCTAATTTTAAATAAAGACATCAAATGATTACAATTATTGTTTCTTATCTCATATGGACATAGTAAGAAAACACAACAGAGTGTTAGTAATACCTGATGAACGTGTCAGGTGAAGCTAGATCAAGGTAGAAGGTGAAAGATGTTAAATTTGTTTTAGATAATTATGTTTTTCATATACAGCAGTTATAATTATAATGTATCCTTTCTGAAACATATCCAAGGTCTTTCTGGCTCATCCAGTTGATGGAAAATTGAAAAAAAAAAAGAAAAGAAAAAAAGAAATAAAATAATAATAATAATAAATTGGTAAAAACATTTGATATAAGATATTAATTTAGTGACTGTGGAGAAAAGATATAACTTTCATAGCCTCTTAAATAAAGATATTAGAAAAAGAGTGATACGTGGTGTTTCTCCAGTTTCCAGAGCAGTAAACCATAAACTTTATCCTATTTCCCCCCAACGAGAAGAAAAGTTCAGATCATCTGACAACAGCATATGGTTACGGGAGAGAGAGAGAACGACTCGCTGCAACTTTGTGCTCCTTACAACCAGAGAAAACCCCCTGCAAATTTGCTGGCGTCTCATTAAAAGGAATTTAAACCACAGGACTGGAATGACACTGAATTTTAGAGGTTTTGAAAGCATGACTACTTGGAAAAACATGGTAAACATCTCATGCTGTGAAACCATAGAAAAAAGAAAATGCCCTTAAGATATCTAAAGTGTTTTCAAGGAGCATTTTTCCCTTTGCTTTGATTTTCAGCTAAGGGAAATATATATATGATTTTCAGCAAAGGGATATATATATATATATATATATATATATATAAAATGAAAACCACTGACCCGTGGCCTAGTTTCATTTAAAATTCTTTACTCTATGGATGTAGGAAGCATCTTTCTTTCTCTTTCTTTTTCATTCATGCTAGCTATTTTTTACGTGTATTGCTACATGTGCACACACTCTTTGTGCTCCCTGCCTAATAAGAGCTTAACCTTATTAATCACATTAGTGTGCAGAGGGTGGCGCTGGCAACACTCTCATGCTTCGACAGTCGCACACACTCGAACATGCACACACAGGGAGAGGCATGTCAATCTGTCATTAGTTAATAGCTCATTAGCACAAGGTGATTAATTACTCTGGCAGGGTGTGGGGATGACGAGGAATAAGGGGTGTTTTTTTTTTTGTTTTTTTTGTTTTTTTTCCAGAAGGTCCACGAAGACTTTACCCTGAAGAAAACAGGAAGAGTCTGGATGGGAAGGATTGGTGTAAATATGGTAACCTCCTCTCACTTCCCCGTAGGAAGGTTTCACCACTATCGATTTCCTGGGGAATATGCTAGAAAAGAGCCCCGTCCAAATGTGTGAGCACACAGGCGCAACCCGCCTTCTCCTGGAGGTGTTTTGCTGGCCTGTGTTTTTTTTTTTCCCCCCCGCGCCTCATGGGGATCAGCTGTAAAGGTTAACTAGTCTTTTCTTAAGCTTTCAGCCTCATGACAAATGACCATGTTCAAGCCATGGGGCACCTTACAGAGCACCTCCTTCTCTCACCTGCGATCCCTCTGTGTTTCTCTTCGGGAGGCAGGTAGAAAAGAGAAAAACAGAACAACAGAAAGTAGATGGATGGGCGGCAGAGGGGTTGAGGTGGGTGCGATATAGGATAAAAGCGAGAGAGGCAGCACAGAGCGGTGGAAGGAAGTTGCGAGCTGAAGACGAGACGGCAAAAGAATTGGCGGGATCTTGGAAATAAACCGGCTTGGATTGCATACACTGACAGCTACTTTGAGTTTTCAAACCCGTATTTTCCCCGGAGCATACAAGAAGAAGAAGAGGAATGTAAATCTGCATAAATTGCCTACACAGAGATTTGACTTGATGTCGGGCCATTACGTGATGCTTGCTCATCTTACCTGTGACCTTTCCATAAGCTCCCTTTCATTGTTCCTTTAACACATTCTTCAGCTTCCCTTGACATGTTTTCCGCTCAGCCCCATGTCCTCCACGCTCAATTACTGCAGCTTGGATGGACTCTGGTGAATCGCGCAGAGTGTGAGGTTCAATGTTGCCCTTATATACACCCAATATATATGCTTATATAGATGTGCCAGGTATAATGACGCTGAATGGCATTGATAAATAACCAGTGCCTTTGCATTACCATGTACCGTACGTGTTCGTACACGCGTATATGTGTGCGTGAGCTTGCGCATGATGGAGTATTACAGAGTGTTGTCAAGAAAGCAATTTGTTCCTGTCTCGGATGGGTCTTTTATCATGACGAATCGACGCGAACCTCATCTAGAAATCCACCGTCGACACATGGCCCGATTCTACCTGGGCCGCGCCCGCAACTTAAAGTCACAGTCCCATACCACCCTCCCTTTTTTTCTGCCCCTTTCCTGCTGTAAAACAAATCCAATCTGTGCAGCTTTGGGTGCAATACGCGTTTGACCGTGTGGAGAAAGCCGGCCCCTGTTGCACGCCGCTCCCGATCGCTGTATGCAAAACGCCCGGACGTGGGCGCGAGCGGAACCCGGTCAAACGAGCGCACCGGGGGGTGGCTCTGGCGTGTTGCGCGGGAGTAATTGTGTGACACGCTGAGGGATGATAGATTGTGTCCGAGTGTCACACGAAGAAACTGAAAATGAGTCTGTCAGTGGCCCTTTAGAAAAGTGGCTCAGGCATTGTCCTTTAGCTCTACTGTCCTCCTGTCTTTTCAGTTTGACAGAAACAAAAGCGTAAAGCATTTCTAGTGAGCGTTACTGTCTACCAAGCCGTGAAAGTAGTAATAATGTGATTTTTTTCAGTGTTTGTTAAAAAAGCTTTCTTTCTGTTTTGAAATCAAGCTGTTCTCTCCAGAAATATCTGTTCTCATGTTGCATTGGAAGATTTTGGTGGCTAACCTTTGCCATTTTCCGTATAAATAATCATCTTCTTCCTTAGAAATAACTCTCTAATGCAAATTGAATTGTTTAAACAATAAAAAAAACAGTGTTTGGTTCAACTGCAGTTGTATTTATTTGAGATTAAAGTTTTTTTATGACAGCAGGAGTTGGCTTTGATCTTGCTGCCAGTCAGAATAGCTGCAACCTTACGGCTCCACGACCAACTAATCTAGATTTATGCAGTCAAGGTAAATCCAAATCCAATTTATTTATAAAGCACATTAAAAAAAAGAAAAAAATTTACCCAAAGTGCTGTAGAAAAACAAGACCAGTCAAGGAATAAAAGTCAAGACATAAAAAAAAAGATCACATTTAAAAAACACACCTAAAATCAAGCGAAGAGAATAAAAAGATCGTATCAACTCACACTGGGCCAAATGCTATTGATGAAAGATGTTTTTAAAAGAGATCGAAAAACAGACGCCTGTCAAATATTCAAACCAATTCCAAAGCTTAGGAGCCATAAAAGGAAAAAAGCGTGATCTCCTCTCAATTAACACCTGATTTTTGTGGACAACTAAACTCAGCCGGTCACCTGATCCACAAGACACCGACTGTTTATCAAATTACATGCTGCCTTTCCACATGTAGCTCTGTTTTGAAACATATCACCAGAAAATATAAAACTACATTACATTGAGCTCCTTTTTTTTTTCTTTTTTTTTTTCTAAATAAACCACGATCTCTGTGGTTTCACTTCCATGTTACAATGAGATCGAAACACACACACAGCGTAGAGTAGACTCTGTCTACAAACTGGAGTTAAATTTTAGAAAATCGGTACCTGTATAACTGCAAAGTCCTTGGATTTCAGAACTTTTGCATGAATTTTCAACATAGTTTGAGAGGCAGGTTAAGCCTTGGACAGTTTGCCGGTCCATTAAAGACAACATCACGCACTCTGACTTAATGATTACAAGTACTACATGCATTTTGAAGGACGGAATGCATTGCACCAAACAACAAAGCCTGTAAAAGGTGTTGCATCAGACTACATGTTTAGGAAAATTATTTACTTGTATATCTTCTCTTTTTGTTCCACCTTTATTTATAGATGTGAAATCCAAACTGTGTGATACCAGAACAAAAATTATTAAGTGACTGAATAAAAAGTCTTGAGCTGCTTTCTAAGGAATCAGCACCATCACTGCAGCTGTTCAGCACCGAGCTCCATAGGTTTTAATATGAGTCTGAGGAGCAATTAGTAGTGTTTGGTTAGCTGACCTAAAGGTCTGAGTTGATGTGCTGGGCTTTAAGAGGTGTGAGATGTAATTCAAGCCATGCAAAGACCTGAATGTTATCATTATTCTGAAGTGAACTCCAGACGCTACTGGTCACCGGTGTGTGTATATGTGCGTGTGTGTGTGTGTGTTTGAAGGATTTTATTTGTTTAAATGTGATAGGAGACGTTAATATTTTTGCTTAAATTGAATTAATGTGTTCAGGTGCTTGTGTGTTTTTGTTGAGAGAAGACTGACAGAAAGAAAGTAAAAGATTGAGTTCTTTCCCTATTGGTATCTTTTAACCAGCATCATCCACTTTTTAATGTGGAATAACAATAAAAATGTCTCCTACTGAGACGTTTCAGTTCCACGTAGAGCGGGATTACCTCTGAATATTCACATGATGAATGATCAGCCATTATCTGAGCACCTAAGTAAATTGAACACACAGAATTTTGATGAATGTCTTCATTTATACGGCACATGAAAACATTAATATAGCATGATGAGCTGGATGACCTCAGCCTTTTTGGTTATTTGTATGTGACAAGACGTGTGCCCTCTGCTGGCCGTTGGGAAGACCTCCACTCACCTGGTAACCCCTCCTGCAGACGGCATGGTGCATCCAGTGAAGACTTTTATCTCGCAAGCTTTGTTTGCAACATGCAAAGATTCTCAAAAAAAAAAAAAATAGAGGGAGAGAGAGAAAGAGAGAGAGAGATTGTATTTTACTTCCTCATTTTGCATAGGTGATGTTCACAGAGATAGAGAATGTTTGCCGTGTTCTTTCAGGTTTGTTTGGCAATGCACTGCGCGGATGTGAGAGCATGTCCATGTGAGAGCTGACATATTACTGGCTTCATCGCCGCAGTGTCCTCTGCCCCTCCTGACTCTCTCCCTGCATCCTTGCTTCGCCGCCTCGCCTTTCCTCCCTTCAACCTTAACCTTGCCTCTTTCCTCCCTCCACGTTGCCTTTCCTCTCATCCCAACCCCATCATCGTCCCCTTTCTACCTGCTTCTCTGCTCTTCTTATTATTCTTTTTTTTTTGTTTTTTTTCTTCTGCCTCTTTGCTTTGTCACATTTCCACGATCCTGTCACTGTTTCACTCCCTGGCGCTTGCGAGCTCTGTCGTGCGTTCCTGCCCTCGTTGCCACCTCCTCCTCTTTCTTCCTTTGCCTTCCCTCGCTGTCTCACCCCCCCTACCCCCATTTCTCCTCTCTTCCCTGCTTCGTTCGCTGGCTCCCACCGTCATCCCTTCCTCTCCATCTCGGCGGTGTGACGCTGCTGGGAGGGAGAAGGAAAAAGAAAGAGAGAGAGGGAAGAGAGGGAAGAGAGGGAAGAGAGAGCGAGAGCGGGTGTGTATGTGTGTGTTGAGTCTGCTCTCAGTCTCAGCTGTGGGCAGATGGAGGATGGAGCCGCATCTCTCCTCGTCTTGTGCTCTGCCTGCCACCGGCTGAAAGGCGCTCTCGGTGTTTTCTCCTCTACCCGTTCCCTTGTGCCTGAGCTGACCCCAATTTGTGACAGATCAAGCGACAAAAAGGAGTTGGGACTGGAGAGAGAAAGGTGACGGGAAAACCTGCAGTCTCCTGGAAAAAGATCAGCGGGCACTACGCTCATCTCCACCACCCCTTTTTTTTTCTTTTATTTTTTCTTTCATTTTCTCTCTACCCCTTTTGCGTGTTTTGGTGCGAGGCGTGCATCTCTGCAGTGCAACAGCTTACACGTGTGCGGCAGGAGAGCGGGGTCTCTCCTCTGGCACTCTGCTGGCGGATTGCGACCAAGTGAAAAACAGACAGGAGCGGAGAAGGAGAAGAAGGGCGAAGACGACCAAGAGCAAGGGAGAGACAAAGAGCACTCTGTCGCACGGGAGAAAACAAGGCAAAAAAGATTGAGAATCACGAAAAAAGGACTCTCACGGGGGAAGAAAGGAGTGGAGTTTTGTGGAGGAGAGGAGATAAGGGTAGAGGGTTCATGACAATGAGCGACAAGTACGGAGCGATGCATCACGCGAGCAACGCGGGGAGAACCAAAACCCTCTCGCATGAGACAGGTGAGTCCCTTCAGACTATTCCTTATCGCCCCCAGCGATCAGATCCTGATGCCTCCTGCATCCTGTCCATGCAGCCGACTAAAGACCAACAACTTCACTCAAGCCAATCCCTTCTTCTGCGGTGGGCTAACACTTTCTTTTCCCCCCTTCAACTTATAAATTTTTCATTTGAGTGCCTTGCTGTAATGTAGGTTACATTCGCATATGGTGGCTCGTGGAATGGAAGTGTGTGTATGTGAAGGAGAGAGAGTGCGTGTGTGTGTGTGCGTGTGTGTGTGTGTGTGTGTGTGTAGGTTGGGGATCAAACGGCATACATATGAATAGAACGCAGCTTTGATGTGCCCTTGAAGTTATGATTGGAATCTGTGAATGCCAGCGCAAGCTGTTCACACCGAGCCTTTTTTTTTAATTTATTTATTTATTTATTTTTGCCCTGCTCATTGATTTCAAATCGGCCACGGGGGCACGAGTGTGTTGCAGTTGCGTCTCCAGTGGCCACATTCCGATTGACGGGGTGTGATGACTTGACGGGCGGGCTTGATGGGGGAAATGGATGGGACCCGCACGTCTCGTCGGCTCCGCGTCGATACGTCATTTAATCACGTGCGTGCGCTTCAATATTTACAAGGTAATTTCTGCATATTTGACTTTCTGATTCGGGGCTGATTATTTGATTAAGTTTCCAGATTAGAAGTCGATTTCATTTAAAATTCAATGGGATCCGATGCGTTGGTGACTCCGTGTGCGAGGGCGCCGCTTTATCTGGGAACAGCAGGGCTTATATTTAGCGTGATTGTGTTGTTTTACAGAGCAGCCTGACCTCCGAGGAAAAAAGGTTATGTGTGTCTACAACATATCTCTGTCTCTCTCTGTCTGCGTGTGTGCATGTGTGTGTGCGTGTGTGTGTGTGTGTGCGTGTATGTGTTGTTTGATTGCTTTGTGGCTGTGAAGGGGGATTGCTAGCACTCGACAAGCTAATCAAACAGTTCCCACAGACAATCACAATGTGGCACACACCCCTCTCTCAGCTTTTGACACATCTGCCTGCAGTCTTAACAAACATCATGAATTTACAAAGCCACACAAGTAAAGGGTGTGTGTCTTTTTTCTCCTTAAAAACAGAAAGAGACATTGTTTCAGGAAGGAAAAAAAGCGGCAAATTGACAAGCTCGCATGCATACAAAGGCAACCGACCAACACACAAACACATTTACACACACGCACACACACACGTCTGTTACAGGGATCCGGGCCCAGCGGTGGATAAATGCGCCTTTTCTGATTGCCGCCACAGACAAGGACGTGATTGGCATGGTAGACCAGGGAATTAGCTATGGTTTCCATGGCTACTAATTAGGAGGGTACTGACTGGTGGGCTTATGATGACAGATGACAGATCTGCAGTTTGCTTCCTGCCTTACAGATTGGGTGGTCCCACCGGCTAGCCGGACCCCCCGCCATCCAAGACAGGCAGGCTCTCTCCGCAAGCCGCCTCGCACGTTCTCAGCTATCATCAAATATGCAGGAAGGGGAAATATTATGGAGGGTTTTTGAGGTCTTTTATGAGGCAATAATGTCTGAAAATGAAAATTCACTTCAAGTTGTACTTTCACTTAATCAGACAACAGAAGGTCAGTATTTATTTTATAACTCGCGTTAAACGCAGAACCTGCAGTGCTGGAGACCAACGGCCGACGCACGTACCCATTCACAAGGTTCACCTTTTTTGCAAAACACACACACACACGCAATCCCTCGTTGTGCCGCCATGGGGTACACAAGAGAGAAATAGGTGTGATCGGGTCCATCTGTGACAGAGAAAGAGAGAGGCAAAGGAGCGCTCCATCTGTGGACACCTGCCCTTCCTCCAGGCTACCGTCCCAATTTTCCTCAAAAAAACTGCCAACAGGATCTGTGGAAGCACAGGTGCGAGCGTGTCTGGGTGCTTGTTCACAGATCCGAGCGCGGTCTGTCGGTTTATGAATGGCATTGTCGAGGCACATTCACAGAAGATCTAAAGAGTCAGAGTAAGTTTATATGAAACAAGTTTTCATCATTTTTCCATTTGCCAGGTCGGATCCAAATACTGGCGAGGAAAGAAATTAGCAACACAGATCACAACTGACAGCATTCAGGGGTTTATTATAAGAACCTGCAGCACAATAGGAAACTCTACCAATGTAAAGACTGGAGCTTAAACAATGTCTTCACATCAATGAACACAGCAGACAAAAATGTCTATTTTTTATGTATAAATCACTTATTAAGAGTGGAGCAAAAACTCCAGGAATTGTTTTTACGGAAACTGTAAGGGCAAAAAAATAAATATAAAAACCCTGAAAATTAAACTGTGATTTTGTACAAATGACACAAGCCTAATCTCCTGTGACCCATTAAAAGTTTGACTGGTGTGTCTGGCAGGAAGTATGTGAACGTAGGTAATTCTCAAACAGCACAGAGTTTATAGACAATTCTTTGCAAGGGGGAAAAGTTAAAAAAGTTTATAAGTAGAAATGGCGCAAGCAGGGGGAAAAAAGAAGTGAGCTGTATATCCTGGCAGGTGAAAGGTTAACAAATAGGATACAGTGGATAGAAAAATCCCACCAAAAATTAGATATGACACATAAAAAAGGTCATGTCAAGCCAAGTTTATTTGTGCAGCAGATTTCAGCAACAAGGCAGTTCAAAGTACTTCACATCATAGAAACATTGAACAGTCACCAATTGTGAAAAACAAAGCGAAACATGATCATTGGTGTTAATTCTGACTCGTATTCAAAAGTACAATATTCAGGACAGCAAACTCCTGAAATTCCCAATCCTTATGAATAAATTTTACACAAAGATATCTGAATTTTTTAGCTTACTCAATCACTAGAGATGACATTTGGGATTTTTGCTACAAATACGTCCACCACTACATTAACAAAACTCTTGTATATTCGTAAGCTCTACATCCTGGGTTAGTCGTCGCTCACATTGCATAAGAAAGCAAATTTCCCCTCAACTCTTTCAATAACATAAAGCTCCTTTTTCTATTAAAACTAAAACTTGGAGCATTAAGTGTTGCTCTCTTCCTCACTGATGGATGAGATGAACAGTTCAGTTACAGCACAAATGTTTGACACCTTAAGCCAGAAGGAAAAAAAAGTGCTAACAGGCAGAGGAAGGGTAAGCCACTCAGCTGTCCATCCTGCATCTCTCCCTTTCACTCACTCAGACTCCAGCTCCACCTAATGGCCTCTGCAGGTACTGAGGCGCACAAAACACAGATTCACAGTCTGACATGCACACATGAGCCTTGATTAAAATGGCTGGAGCGCGGTTGCTTTTCGAGGCAGTTAGGCAACAGCTGAGATAATGGTACATCCTCCCCCCCGCTCCTCCTCGGTCCATGCAGGGAGCGTGGCAGAGGTGGAGGAGAGTATGCAAAAAAAAAAAAAAGTGGAGGAAAAGGAGTAAAAATAGCAATGCGATTGAAAAAGACATGCATGTCACGGCTAAACAAATAGCCATGTGCGGGAACAGATGGTAATAAAGTTCTCTGTTAGAAGACTAGTGGCTTGTATGTGTGCGCGCGCACACACACGCACGCACGTATGCATGCACGCAGACCCACGTATGCACAGCTTGATTATGCAGAGTAGTGGGCCTTGAGTCATTAAGACTTTGCCTCAGTGAAGCTGACTCAAAAGTGAGCAATGACAGTCATCTAGAAACACCGGTCACCAGCAGCCATCTTTCTTTCCCCCCCCCTCACTTCTCTGACTTTGTGCCCTCCATCTGTCTCCGCTCGGTTCTTGTTCCCGCCCAGAACTCTTTCTGTGACGTTTAAATGTCCACGAGTCGATCAGTCAGGGATGAGAGTGAGCCATCAGGGCAGTGATCCGCATGTGAAATACCGAAAGCAGATTTTTTTCCCCCCGTTTCTATTGACCTCACTTTAAAGTGTGATGCAACACAAATAGAACATTGTACAGTTTTGAACTGTACCGTTTGATATTTCTATAATATATAAATCAAGAAAAAATATGGATTTCTCTTCTGTATCAGAATTGATGTTTATACTCATTCGTTATCTTCATATTTCCCCTGCTCTGAAGAATATTTGTTTGGATGCTTTGAAAACAGCTGGTAGAAATCCACTAGAAACAACCGACCCTAAAAACGTACCTGAATGCCAAAAGTATCGCTCAAATTTTCACAAGTGTTTCTATAAGACACATATTGTGTTGTGTGGCTGTATTAAAGTCTTATTTATTTTTTTATTTTTTAAATCACTTAAATATAAAAAAAGCCTTAATGAAAGCTCCGCTTTAGTAAGTGTGTCTAGCCATCTTGAACTTAGACCTATACAATGATAAAAGAACAGCATAAGACTGAGTACAGCCAGTTATTCAGGAAAGTGTCAACTCATTAGTTACAAGAGTATCTCAGATATATAAATATCTGAGCTAATGTATCAGTCTATGATGCATAGAAAGGTAAGGACTCCTTCTGGATCATTCAACAGCCTGTTTAATGTTTAGTTTCAGAAACTCTGATTTGATGCGTAAGTCGGGATGAGTCCTTCACATTTGATTAGATTCAGAGCTACCGTCTCTATCAAAGAAATCCGCAACACATTGTTGTTGTTGTTGTTGTTTTTCTTTTATATTGTACCTCCATACAAAAACAAATCAGAAAACGTCAAAATGGGAATCAGCAGGCTGGACCTTAAAGGAAGTCCGTATCGGCCAAGAAGAGCCTGATTGGCACATGTTGAATCTTCTTCTCAATCATCTTTCACCATTTCCCACCTCTTTAGGGAAATTACTTTTCCCCCTCGTGTTTTACTTTTCCCATTCTGCCTTCCCCAAGTCCAAAGAAATGTGTGTACGAGAGGCGGCGATGTGTGAGGGTGATGCGTCCTCAGTCACGGTGAAAGCATTTGTTTCTCTTCCACTGGGGTAGACAGATTATGTATTTCACTCCGTTTTCTTCACATTGGCTTCTACCCCCCGCCCCACTCTCCTTCCCTTCGCCATTCGTTTTGTCCTCCCCACTCAAGGTCAGTGGGAAGATTGCTTTCAGCCCCATGTGTCCTCCCCCAGCGCGCCACGTTTTATTGTGCGAGCGGCCGTCAGCGGCCGAGCGGGCGGCTGCGGCGTGCAATTTGTTTGTGCATGTTTGAAAATCGTGGTTGTCGGGGGTGGCGGTGGCAGGGAGGTTTGGGAAGGGGGGGCGCTATGTTTTGTAGAGTTCAATCTATCCCGTTTCTCATCAGGTAAGCACTTATGTGTTTGCGCGTGTGACTTGCTAATGGAAAAGCAGTCAGCTGGCTCAATCTCAGCCTGCAAGTAAGTCTTGAAGAAAAGTAAAATGGAAAAGGAAAGGGGAAATTGTTGAGATAAAAAAAAGTGTTATTAAAATGCTAGTATTTTTCTTCTTCTTCCTCTTCTTACCCGTTGAATATTCTTTAAAAGCAAAAGATTTTTCCTCCCACGGTTTGTAGATGCATTTTCCCCGTTTAAATATTTAATGCATTTATTGATTTCTAGAGTGAGCATGCACGTCTGCTTTGCGGCGTGTGACTGTTTTTTTTTTTTTTTTTTTTTTTTTTTTTTTTTTTTTGCACAGAGGTATTAATTTTCACCGTGGTGATTTGGGTGAGTAAAGGGCTGGCAAGCTAACCAGTGTTCTCAGCGTGCATTTTGAGTGTTTGTGTGTCTGATCGGCGAGCTGGCTGCTTTTATGCTTCACTACCCTGGCTGCTCATCCATGTGCACCATCTGCATGTGGCGGCGCCATGTGTGTCACCTACACCACAACACATCCCACTCCCCTCGTACTGTATCTCTAACAATCCCTCCATCAGCACCTGACGCCGTCCCCGCGTCCCCCTCTTCTCTTTCTCTCTCTCTCTCTCTCTCGTCTGTGGTTCGTCTGCTTGCATTTCAAAAAGCCAATTTATTTAAGAAAAAGAAAAGAAAAGAGAGAGAGAAAGAAAGAAAAGAAAGCTGACATCGCCTCTAATTTAAATCCTTTCACTTGTTTGGCGCCGCATATTAATACCGAAGAGTAATACCTCCTGAAAGTTATTCATCATGCTTGTTCACCTTTTAATTTTTTTCTTTTTTTTTTCCCCCTTTAAGCGCAAAACCATCATATCCTCAATCAGCGCAGCTTTGTAGCACGCGGCGTTGTGCCATTTGTTAGCTACGCAACGCTGGCGCTCTAAGTGATCGATCCACGCCACAGCTAACTACGAGACAGATGAAAGTGTCACGAGTACAGTCGGGCTGAAGTGACAAATTGATCCGCGCGTTTCTGCTGGAAAGGAGTTTTAGTTGTGGAGACGCAATCGTTCATCTGCACAGCCTCATTATGGCTTCTGGAGCGGCAGCAGCCACCGTGACTCATTGACTCATCACGCCGCTGTTTTGTAAACTCCAAACCCGACTAACCGTTCCCCGTTTTCATCCCTCATTTCGTCGTGGTGCTTCCCGCTCCTCTTCGGATGGCTCGGCCTTCGCCGGCACCTCCCCTTCATCTTTAATATCCTTCTCCCCAAAGCGACGGCTCAAGCTTCGTGAACTCTCTTACCTCCTCTTTTTGTTCTCTCCAGCACATCTTTTTCCCTTCCCTTCTCCTGCAGACTCCTCTCCAAACGCCTGTGTTAACCTTATAAAAAGGGGGGGAGAAGAGACAGCTTCTCCTCATAGCCCTGCTAGTAACAGGGCTCCCTCCCCTCGCTGTCACGTCGCGACTCAATCCGAATTTAAGGGATTGGCTGAGGACAGCGGTTCATGTATGCAGCGGTTTCAAAGAGTAGTTACTCTATCGAAGACGTGTCAGGTGGTTTGCTTGGTTGTCTCTGGAAAAAAAAAAAAAAAATAGGTCAAGTGCAGGATTATTTTATGAGTGTGCAAAAGGAGTTGTTTGGTGTGAAGGTTTACTGGAACTGAAACTTTTCGTAGTTGTGTTGTCTTCCAGTAGACAGGCACGGACGGGCCATGAAGGTGTCACCAGGTTTCAAAGGAGTTGCACTTTCAAAATGTTTTCAGTACATTTTCTCTCCGGTTTAAAGTCCCTCCATTTAGATGCCAAAGAAACTGAAGGAGCGACGAGAGTTTTCTTCAGCTCCATGAAGCAGAAAGCACCCTCCTCCCCAACCTGTTGCTGGGCAACTCCAGTAGAGAGCTATTCTGCTTCTCTGTTGCTTATCTGAAAAAGCTCTGGGGTCGTTCAAGTTTTTGATCCATTTCTGAATATTGCAATCAGTAAATGTTACATATAGCACTAGTATTGTTGCACAAGTGCTGATTGTGTTTTCTGTTGACTGTTGGTACTGGTAAACGGCCTACTTGAAGTATAACTGCATTACACGCACTGGGGGTCGGTTCTCTTAAGCTTAAGTTGTTTTGTTTTTTTCATATTGCTGTTTCTGACACTGAAGGCCATGATGCATTTTGAACATTGCCGCATCGTTGTTCCTCTGAATTGCAATCTGAAGATTTCCGATTCTTTTTAATTTGAAATTAACCAAATTCCCCTTCATTGGCTGCTTGTTGATTGGTTCCGACTGCTGACCTTTCCAATCAGATCCACCGATCAGATGTTTTCTGGTCGATAGTAATTAGGACAGGAGTGTTTGATCTGAATTTCCTACAAATACGTTGCTACGCAGAAAACTAAAACAACATAATATTCTGCGGGTTTACTAACAGAGGTAGTGGTTTTGAATCTAACAAAATATGGAGAGATTATAAAATAATCTACATGTATGCATCAAAGTCTACCTACTTAACATTGATCAAATGTGTTTGATGCTTTCAAAGACCAAAATCTGTGTGACTTGTGTGATTTTTGTTTTTGAGAAAATTGTGGGAGATTCAAAATTCTGAATGATTGAGATTTTTAGTTCCTGTAACACCTGCAATAATAAATGTTCAAAGCAAGGAGGAATGGTTTTTGCTTTGAATGAAACAGGAATAAAACTAGATAAAGTTTGACCTTTTTGCTCTAAATTTCTGGGCAAATACCATGAAAATGGTATTTCTGCCAAATTCCATCCAACGTCTAGTCGCCACACATCATAAATAAATGTGTTTCAGCTCGATCCCTTAATAGCGAAAGGATAAAACCTGAGCACATTTCCTAATACGCACATGCTCTTCCCCTCCATTGTTCTGCTGTCACATTTATTTTTAAGAAAATTACAATCAATCATGTGCACCTTAAATCACACAAAGAACTTGGAGCTTGTCCTCTTGCAGAGATTAATTCGCGCCAGAGTCAGTTTTATTACTTTCAAATTACTTTGATGAACACACTAAAACTGCTCATCCGAAAAAGATACATTAGCAGTCCATCAATTTTGTGAGCTGGATGACACATTCAAGTAAAATGTTTTGTCACTTCTTCCTCAATTAAGCCAAGGTAATGTTCTCGCTTCCACGAGGAGTCGATTAAAACCAAAGAAACGCCGCGGCTTCCCATTTCGGCACGGAGTCGCAGCGTAGGCCTATTTACAGCTCAGAAGGGAATTTACTCATTTAGGTTCTACAGTTTTATTTTTATTTTTTTTTTATCTTTGGACTGAAAACTCTCTGGGCTTTGTAAAGACTTGGAACACCGCGGCTCAGTTAGTGCCGCGCCTTCTTAACGGTGACAGCTTTCAGCGTGTCTTTCCAAAGCACTTCGACAGCCGCATTCTCCGGCCTCTTCTTCCAGACCGAAGGGGCGCTTTGGGGAATCAAAGAGTGCCGCGACCTTGCCCCTGGGCACGATGATCGAGTGAAACTGCGTCTGTGCGTGCGTGTGTATGTGTGTTACTAATGACCGGTGCTTAAGGGGGGAGATGAGGGGAGATGGGCCATGCAGCAGGGCTGAGGGGGCAGCGAAATGATCCCATCGATCATCCTCGATCACCCAAATAATGTCACACAGATCATTCGTCTCTCTCTGTACGAGTGTGTGTGATATTTGCACTCTTTTCTTTTTTTCCTTTTTAAGGCTCAGCTTGTGGTTGTCAAATCTTTCCCCAGCATGCGCTCATGCTTTTCGGGATTTGCTGCATCAGAGGGGGAGCGCGCGCGAGGCCAAATGCCAGCTATCGTGTGGTTCCATTAGGATTGCCAAGGCTGACCGTAGATTGCTATTGATTTGCTATGGCTTCTGTTCAGTGGCTCTTCAGCTGGAGGTGCACCATGATGTGCAAGTGTCGAGGATGCCACATTTTTAAGGGTGGAGTTGGGTTTCATTGTTTGTTTTTTTTGTTGTTTTTTTTCCCAGCAGTGTAAGAAAAATAAAAAAATAAAAAGTTCCAGATCTTTCTAATGAAACATTTTGTGCTGCGATATTCAGATAAGACGTGCCTCTGAGCCACGTGGCCAGTTGTTAACTCTGACAGGGACTCTGGGATGTGCAGCGTGTTGATGGCTGAGCTCTGGATCTTAAACAAATCAATGCCAAGTGGCTGGACCCCGGAGCCACTTCTTAATGACAACCACCGCTCAGAGATCGCTGCGCACTCGCTCCGTCTCCACTCCGCCGCTTTCTTGTCTGTTTATTTCTCGCCCAACGCACCGCCTTTATTGCGCACACTGCCTTTATTGTCTGCCGCGCTCCTTCCTCGCACCTTCTGCTCTCTGTGTACCAGCTGCGCGCGGGCACACGCGCCTCAGACGAGGTTCTTTGAACATCTTTGTTTTCTCTGGTTATTTTCTTATTTATTCGTTTGCAGTTAGGCCTGCTTTAGACTTTCCAGTGGCTGAAGCCATCCCTTCCCCATCTGTGAGCAATAGAGCAGGAGGAACACTAACCGTGTGTCTTCATTACGAGCAAATATAATCAGACGTTAAAAAGACCCACGGTGTGTAGTATTATTTTACAATAGCTCGATATGAGCCGGCTGCACATCCAGATGTGAGCACGTCCTTTGATAGATTGAGTAGTCTGTGTGTCTGTGCATGTCGTAGCAAGTGTGCATGTGTGTGTGTGTGTTTGCGTATATGTACCTGTGTGTGAACATGTGGATGGGGATTAGGGGTGTAATGCAGGATTATCCAGAAGGTGGAATTGCTGCTTCTTTTTGCAGAGGAGATGGATGGATGGATGGATGGATGGATGGATGGATGGATGGATGGATGGATTGTCGGACGGACGTGAAGTTTTTTTCACGTTTTTGTACCCCAACAAACCAAACTTTAAAAAACAAATCAAACATTGCCATTTGAGATTCCGTTTTAAAACCCATCATTATTATTTAATAGACAAACATATATTTACCGGATGTTTACACTTCAGACTTCCAGTAATTTATTCCAAAAGTGAAGATAAGTCTGCTATGATCCAAAAGGAGCAGAAAAACAACCCAGCTCAAGATGATCTGAGTGTTCTCCTCATTTCACGCAGCCGGCGATGCGTCTGAGGATGAAGACATTTAATCATTTATTAACAGGGCGCAGTATGTTTTTTTTTTTTTTCTTTTTCTTTTTCCTCCCATCCACGAGTCGGGATGGGAGATCGGCAAAGGATACGTGGCAGAGAGAGAGGAGGATAATAGTTCCTCGCTTCCTAGGTGAAGCACAAAATATCAAATTTTCTAAACCAGTAATCGGAGGGTGTCATCCCCGCCACCTTGCCCCTTCGGTGTCGGTGGATCTGCCTTTGCTCTTTTATTTGTCGGAGCTCTTAACGTTGTTAACTGCACAAATCACTGTTACTGAACATAACGCCACGTATTCAAACATAATGAGGCTTGAGTCATTGCCATCTCACTGTTCAAAGTGGTTTTTATTTAGTGCGGCGAACTGCTTCAAGGTCCCCACTGCTTTTGCTCATCAACAATTGCCAAGCGTTAAATAAAACATGAGACATCAGAGCAATGTGAGCAGAGGAGCCCGTGTTCTCTCCGTTTAGAGCCCGCACGAGGTGGTGAAGGCAACCCCAAACATGTGCAAAACACACACACACACACACACACACAAACATAATATCCATGGGAGAGAGCGCGGGGGGGTTAAAGGTCTGGATGTGGAGCTTTTCATAATTGTTTTGGTCTTATCTGGGTTTTAATATGTCTCTCACCACAGGGAGGCCTTCACGCGTTCCACCGTAGATGTTGTGGATTTGTTTAATTACGCCTGTCTGTGAACGTGTGATTCCGCGGCGCGTGGCCCGTTTCAATTTACCAGCCTCCTCCTTTGATGGCATTCTTCTTAAATTCAAGCACATGTAATTCAAATGACTCAAACGCACCAGACGAGGGGATGAAAGCGAGAGAACGCTCGGATATAGGGGAGCGTCTGTGCAGGCGGACGCGGCGCGAGCGCCGACTACAGAGATACACACACCCTTGGCAGTGCTTCTCCAGTCTGTTTGAAGTAGAGTCTCGCGGGAGGCTATAGGGACTGTGGCAGTGTTTCACCCACTCAAACACACAGTGGCTTGATTTGGGGGTGTGAGGAGGGGGCAACGGGGATTGCGGATGGAAAAGAAAGGCAGAGGAGGCAGTAGGAGGAATGCCCCTCAAACGCTCTCTGCTTCGTCTCATCCCTCTCTGGGTCTGGCTCTGTTCTCTCTGCAGACATGCCCTGAATGAGTACGGTTTGGTGAGCAGGTTGTTTACCGCCACGGTTTTTTTTCTTTCCTAGCCGCCGTCTTCGTGGCCCTGGTGTGCTCATATCTCCCTCAGTCATTGACTGGGTGAGATTGAAACTGTGCACCAGGGATACAGCGAGAATATTACCCAGCTGGCAACAGAAACGAGGTTCGGTGGGGCTTTTATATTTCTTGCCGTGTCAATTAGAGTCACTTACTAAAAGAAGATGACTTCCTGAGCCCCCTCCAAAAAAAAAGAAGCTGCACTCGCTGACAAAATCCGTCCCTCGAGAATACAAATAAAAGCAGATATTTACACATGCTTGTAAAAGAAATAAAAACCCTTTTTTTTTCTCCCCTCGCTGTTTGAATTCAAATCAAACTAAACATTTCCTTTTTTTAGTCGTTTCGGTTAAGCGCCAATTATCTTGAGCTGTTCAATGCCAGAATAACAACAGAGAGAATTTTTTTAACCGTCTTTAAATTCTGCAATTTAAAACTATTTTCTGTAATATGTGGTAGAATTGCCTTGTAAATTGTATGACCTGTTTAAAAATGTTTTGGGAATCCCTCCTCAAGCAATTCAAAACTACCTGCTGAAATTCTTTGCCCGTTCTTTCAGACAGTCTGGTTTGCAGGCCGTCTTGACCTTTTCAGCTCTAATTACAAAATTTCAAACCAAAACGTTGATTTTGTTTTCCTCAAGCCACGTTGTTGCTAATCTCCAGACATCATGCCGATTGTCATCATCTCCTTGGATGCATAATTTGTGTCAAAGCTCTGACTTACAGGATGACGTCTTTAGACGTTGCTTTAAATTTTCCACAAAACATTTTTGCCTGATGATGCGATTTTTGTTACTCTTTCGAGAGGTGGCTTCTTGCTCGCTAATTGTCGATTCAGTTCATGTACGTGCAGGATCTAAGTCCTTAGCTTTGATTTCCACATTTCGTATCAAACACGTTCACCATCAGTACCATGGCTGGACATTCCCATGGTGTTTATTCTTGCTTATTATTGTTTGAATAGCTCAACATGGCACCTTCAGGCATCTGAAAGTTGTGCCAAACTTATATCTTGCCTGAATTTATTTTATTATGTTTTTAATGTGTTTTTTTTTTTTTTACAGAAAAATATACAAGAAGGCATTGTGTTTGAGATTTGCCTTCAGTTTAGTTTAGTCAAATGTTGTGAAATAACCTTAAAAGCTTTAAAAGTTATGACTTCGTTGTCTAGGCTTTCTCAACAAGCTGCAACTAAATTGTATTTAATCTTAGTTTGTGTTACTCTCTGAATTCCAGCAAGCTAAAATATGTTAGCTTGAATATATTTTAGCGTTGATTTCTGTTAGTCAGTTGAGAATACTTTATACGTTGATTTCTGTTAGCTTGAACATATTTTAGCTTGTTGTTAGCTTGGAAACATTCTGTCTTTCAGTATTCTGGTATTAGGGAAATATATTATGTTTTAACTGACCTAGAACAGTAAAATTTAGTCTTGCGGAGTGCATGTACCTATCTGGTTTCTGCTCTATCATAGAGCTATTATACCAACTCTTGGATTAAGAGCATTGCCACAGTTTATGGCAGCCCTGCCATACAGTGTTTTTTCTCCTCTAGCCATTCAGCGTTTCACTCAGTGGCAGATAAACACCTCAACTTTTTTAGAGCGAAGCTGTGCCAAGTCGGCATGGAGCCGATTGGTCGGAAAGAAAGCCAGACACGGAAACAGTGGGTTGAATCTGGTCAATTTGCAAAAGTAAAGAACATTATGCCGAGTTAAGATCACGTGTCACATCGGTGCGTTGATATGAGCATCGGCACCGGGCCAGACACACAGTGTGTTACATAACGCCACAAGCGACACAGCATTTCTTTAAAGATACAGGACGAGAAAGAACAGGGCATCACAATAACCTACGGGTCTGCAGAAACCGCGGAGTTGCTGGATACCGGCGAGAAATGCGACTCTGCCCAGCCGAATGTGACTGAACATGTATGGGTTGGGAGATAACGCACACCGGTTTTTATCAGTGCGACGCAACGCCGTGTGATGGGAGAATAAAATGGCCACGCCGCTGAAACGCAGTGCAGCTGTGGTTTGAGGATAGAGTCACCCGCTCTTCACTTCATGTTGGAGTGCCTTGCAAAATCATTTGTTCATTTTTGACATTTCCAAACATTATAAAACATAAGTAAATAAAATACTGGGATTTTATGTGGCAGACCAACCCTAACTTTTACATAAGTGTTTACATAAACAAATGAAAAGTCCCTCTGGAGGAGCTGCAGAGATCTCCAGCTCTGGTTGGTCTTTTCAAGAGGAAATAAAGAATGATTTTTTAAATTAAGATTGGGTGAAATAATTGAGTCTGAAAGTACAAAGTTGGAGAGATAATCACGACAAAACGTGTTTCGACAAGGGGCTGACTCAGGAAGACACCTGGTTTGAAAGGCGTAGGATTTTTGGAACTTTACAGTTGTGAGAACGGCGGTATTATTCTGTTCCATCAAATCCTCAGAAAATGTGTCAAAGTTTGTGGTTCACAGGTACAAACATTTTGCTTTCTAGTCCTATTTTAGAGCCTGCGGTCTCAACTTTAACTAAATATACGCGGCAAATAAAAACTTAAGTGCAGAATAAATGAAATGGGAAGTCGAAATGTGGCACGAGATTGATGGCTAAATGAAAACTCTGAGGTGGGTTCGCTTTTCAAGTGGGCCTTAAAAAGCTGCTCTAATTTAAGGTTTTCTGTTGCCAGCCAGCAGACACATGTTTTCTTAGAGTAGTAGATCCATGCATACATGCATAAAAACAACACAAACACACAAAGCAATTTGCAGATTCACTATTTTGTACCTTGTTCTCTTATTTATTTTTTTTGGGGGGGTTGTTGTTTGTCTCACCATCTCCCTGCACCCTGTAATTTTTTGGAGCGTGTTCTTTTACCCGCGCAGGTACAAGGAAAACACGCTTCGTCCCACCACACCATGTATTTCTCTGTCCTCCCTCTTTCCTTGCTCATTTCTTCAGACCTCCCTGCGGTATTCCCTGGTGCAGCAACCAACCAAAACGGCTAATGGAGAAGGAATGTACCTACGCTCAGCCACAGATGGAGAGACGGAGACAGAGCAGGGAGAGGATGAGGGATGCAGAGACTCACGGGCAAAAAAAGAAAAAAAAAAAGGGAGAAGGAGAGAAGAGACAGAGACATGTAAAAGCAGGAAGATAAAAGCAAAAAGGCGAAAACTAAAAAGCTCTCAGCCATGTTGCCAAAGTAACGCTGTGTTCGATTGCGTTTCCACGGCTTCCACACCAGGTGGTAAAGAACAAGATTTTGTGTGTTACTTTTTACTGAATATTAACCTTTTTTTTATGCATGTGTGTGGATATGTAGAGCTGCTGAATGATTCATGGCCCATGTCAAGGATGGATTTGGGAATTTCCCACAGTGAAATGAGGCAGACATTCAAGGATGTATTTTTTTTTAGCATACCTCTATATTTCATTTTATGAATGTAGGTATATATAAATAAAAGGGACATCTTTTTTGTCGAACAGCAGTCCACCAAACTGGATTTCAGAGATCTGATGTGGAGGATTTCTTGCTATGATGATAAATATGTTGCCTAATTGTGATGCCTGGTGATGTTTTAATGTTTATCGCAGTCAAATTGAGACTAGTGCTGTTTTCTGTTTTTGACCAGAAACAACAAAGTTCAGCTAAAAACCAAATGTCAGTGCAGATACCGCAAACAGCACCTAAAACCTTTTTACAGCTGCAAAGTCTTTCAGTGACAATTTCATATGATGGAGCAACAGAAATTGCACATTTGCTAGGGCAAAAAAAAATCAAGTATAAAGTTATGGAGAGTAAAATATGCATTTGTATTCAGCCCTTTAATAGCCACTTAAACTTGGCCATTCTAACACGTATGCATACTTTGATTTGAGTAGCCCATTCCATCCCCATGCTATGATAGTGCCACCACCATGCTTCACTATGAAGAGTGTGTGTTCAGACATTACCTCCATGCACAGAGTGTGACGATTGTTAGCCAAAAAGTCTTTGTCGAAAATGCCTGGTTTGTTTTTGTTTTCTTTTTGCCTACAAGAGATATTCATTCTTAATATTGCCTTCACAGTGCAACTGTGAAATTATACACAGGTGGATTAATTTGTGAACCAGTAAAATCTGATTTTATTTGAAGTTATCAGACTAAAGGACATAAATGTACACAACATTGTTCCAATCTTTATCGTTAACTTTGAAATGATTTGTCTAACACTTCACTATTTAAGCGCAACTTTGTGTTGTTCTACAACATAAAACAACAAACAATACAATAAGTAGCTGCAACATGATAAAATGTTAAAAAAACAAAACAAAAACGAAACACTGATGAGAGAATATGAATGCACTTTACAGGGCTCTGTGTCATTGAAAGGGATTAGTTTGTATGCACAGAGGATGTAACCAATAAACCCGCTGTGGTAACCTCATAAAAATTATTTATAAAGTTTTACTGAGTCCACTTCTCAGCTGAGTGTCTCAGGTCTTCGGCCCACGCGCATGCACACACTCGAATATCCCTCTAATAGCACGGGGGCCGCAAACTTTGCAATTGTTAGTGCATTCCACTGATGAATGCCATGAGATTGTCAAACATGTTTGCTAACCTTATGAATTTTGTATTCCTGTCTGAGGCCAGGAGGCCACTGTGTGAGCTTCTGTTTTGTTCTGCTTGCATTTATATGCGGTTTTACAGGCGCACAGTGGTTTTATTGTTTCATCATGTTTCCTGTCAGGTCCAAAAAAATATGGCCAGATTTAATTTATACTAATGAATGGATCTGAGATGATAGTTATTTTATTAGAAAGTTAAATCCTAAGTGCGTCTTAAAAGTTCCACTTTGATTTATGTGTTTTTCTTTTTTTCTTTTTTTTTCTCTGGACCTTCTTCCTCCTGTCCTTGATTTTGTTTCCATCACTCCTATGCCCTTCACCTCCATCCTCTCGCTCTCCCTCCAGTTCTGGAGGCTACTTTTTTTTTTCATCTCCACTTAGCTTTTAGTGCTCTTCCATGCCCCCCTCCGGGGGGAATCCACCTCTTTCCAGACACTGCCTTATTTTAGCAACACAAGCTGGTCCTTGGAGAGCACTGCCAGTGGTGTCTGCCCCTATGTGTGTTTGTGTGTGTGTGTGTGGGGTGCGTGTGCATGAGTGTGAGAGTTTGGACTTGCATATATGTGCACAATTTCTGATGTATCAAGACTGACAGGTCAAGCGGTTTCGTCGGTGAGTTTCTTTCTTTCTTTCCCCCCCTAGTTTCCCTTCTTTTTTGCCGTTATGAGCGAAGCGACAGGTGAATTATTAATGAGAGAGGGAATTTTTGTTCTACTTCGGATCTCCCAATGCTGCAAGAAACGTCTCTGAAGGAAGGCAAGCATGAAACAGCAAGCATACACACTTTGTCTTCCCCAAAATTTGCGCAGCCATCAAGGAATTGGTGTGTTTTGGGACTTGCAAATCTTCATGGATTCAGATTCTTTTTTTTTTTTCATTCAAATATCTTTATTTTCTCTCTCCTCACAAAAAAAAAAAACACATCATCAGCTGTGGCGTATTCGTTCATTCTCCCCTACCCCAAGTCAAGTCCCCCGGATTCTCCAGGTACGGCTGCATTCTGTCAGCTGTGCAGCGGTGCAAATGAAAATGAGCGGGAAAGATGGTGCGTCATCAGAAGCATCACTGCGGGCCAAAATGCCTTATTATGTCAGATTTGCAAATTCCCCCACACCCTCGTTGAAGGGGGGAAAAAGTGACCTACATAACTACAAACCAGAAAGAAAAAAAAAAGTGAAAAACACGAATGGCCCCATTCTCTTCTCTTCCACTCTACTCTCTCAATCTCTCCATCTCTGCTGTTCCCTCTAAAGCTGTTCTTTCTCTCTCACTTCGTCACCCCTCGTTTATCTCCATCCTCTCCTCAGCAGAGCCTTGGCGCGTTATCGGCCCTCATTCAAATGAAAGGAACGGTGCATTTTCCGGTTTTCGCTCAAAAAATGTTGCACATCCCAGCACGGGTGCGTTTTTTTTGTTTTTTTTTTCCCCCTCAAATACCCAGCGATGCTAAAATGGTATAGTCGACATTGGTGGGGATGGCTAGGTGATCCAACCAACCTGCTACTAGGTAAACACCATCTGTTCGCACAAAATCCAACCCCCTTCCGACGTTGTGACGGGAATAGAGCGAACCGATTGCACCTCTTCTCGCACACCTCGGCGGTGCCAGCTTTACGAGGTGCGTGCTGTTTGTGTCTCAGCCCGTGATGATAATAGACAGTAGCAGAGTTGATGTTCTTTTACATGTTACAAGGGAAAACATGTGCATTTCATGCCACATCCGACCTGCCAAGAGATACATGATTCCGACTTCACTTTAGGAACGTTAAGTAGCCGCGCTAAGGACGTTTCTTTATACGTTTGGAATGACTGCAGAAGCTGGAAAGGATGCAGTCAGTACAGTTAGCATTTTTCAGTGCTGAAAGTCTTGCTCTCTCTCGCCACTTCTCAGCTTACGTTGTTGAAAAACGTGTTTCGATTCATTTTATTTCTCTTGTTTGTTGAAGTTTGTCGCACGACTGAGAACTGCACGAATTCATCTTAATTTTCTCAGGAATGATTACATTTTCTTCTGTTTCTCAAAATCATCATGCGTCTGAAAACATGAACCAAATAAGGGAGAATGGATCCAGCTCTGCTCAGTATTGGTGTTTCTTGTACGTTTGGTCAAATGCACCGTCAACATTTCCTGCCCGTCTCTTGCTCCGTCTCCCGCTCTCGCCTCCTCTCTCTCAGCCTGCAGTAAAATTGAGTCAAATCAATCAATTCAGGTTTCTTGGGCAGACCAGTGGTGTGGTAAGAAATTGACCTTTCATTTAAATGTGTGTGTGTGTGTGTGTGTGTGTGTCTGTGTGGGTTGGTGGTTGGGTTGGGGGGGGTAGTGTTTGTAGACAAAAACAGAGGGGAGCATTTAGAGCTACACTACGCTCTGCCTCAGAGCCAATTGAACCACCCATTGTCGTGTTGCCCCTAACTTTCTACTGATGATCAAAAACACACACACACACACATACACGCATGCACACACACACACACATTTTCTCCGTCAGCAACAGCAGATATGACAAGTGCACAGTCTGTGGACATGGCTTTAAAGACGGGCGGTGTCTATTTTTAGCGTTTATGCTAAGCAGCTTGCTGTTGTGGTCCCACCCCCACCCCCGTTTTTGCCCGGCTGGGTATTGAGTGTATTGAGTGAGTGAGTTAGCCCGGGTTAAGTGGCTGTGCTTAGGGGCACACCAGTGCTGCTGCGAACGCCGACTGCTCCCGTACAGCCTTGGAATGAGCCCTGCGAAACTAGATAAAGGGCTCATGACAACACACACACACACAATACACACTCTGACTGAAGGGCGGTGAGCACCGAAACGTTTGTGAATGGACAGCGTGGGGACGGAGACGTTTGATTTTATGTCATTCCTTTTTTTTGTTTTTGCTGGGTTGTCAATTTCTTTTTATCTTCCTTCCTCTCCTTTTTTTTTGCTTCCTCACGTCCTTCAGGAAAAAAAAAGTTGCCCTCTGAAAATTTGTGTTTTTTATTTATTTATTTATTTATTTATTTTGCTTCTTCATCCCACCCAAGTATTGCAAAACCAGACAATTTTAGCATCAAACAAAAATGACCTCAGGAACAGAGAAAAATCAGTTTTAACTTTTCTCAGTTCATTTATTATGTAAAAACATGGATTGATTCCCCCAATATTATCACAATATTGGCCCACTTTCACTTATTGCCATATATGCAAAATCAACAAATCCCTTTAAAAGAACCTCTTTGATGACACTGACTAGGCGAATAGATCCAAAAAAACAAACACCCCATGTTGAATTTATCAGTCTGGAAAGGGTCACAGAACAATTTGTACGGCTTCGGGTCTTCAGGGAACAACAGTGAGAGCCATCATCCACAAATACAGAAAACATTGAACACTTTCCAATTGCCTCATTAAAGATCAGCTTTCTTGATTCAACTATCAGAAAGAAAATGTTTGCACAAATTTGCCAACGGGAAAAAAAGACAAAAAAACTTTTGGGAAAAAATTCTAGACTGTTGAGACAAATGTGGGAGCGTTTGGGAATGTGTGTGTCCAGTGAGATCAGGGATAAAAATACAGCATTTTTTAGAAAGGGAACATTGCGCCTACAATCAAACCTGTTGGTGGTAGTGTGGTCGTCTGGAGCTGCTTTGCTATGTCAGGCATTGGACTACTTGCCTTAATTGATAGAACCATGAGTTTGTGACCTTAAGCTTAAGCACACTTGGGTTACTCAAGGGTGCAAAAATCCAAAGTACGGCAGAAAGTCCAAAAGAAAGAAAAAGCAAAATGCCCAGTCAAAGTCTAATGTTAAGTCCCAATGAAATTATGTGGCAAGACCAAACAAGGTGAACTTTTCCACATGGGGCGAGGTTTATTATTATTTTTTGTTGTTGTTGTTTGTTTGTTTTCCCTTAACAAATTAAATTTTCATTGTGATCTCAAACAAACGTGGTTTTTAGATATCCACGTGAAAAAATACTATCGCATTGCACTGCATAATCTAGTAGATGTCAAATTCCTCTCTCACACACACAAACTACTTTCCCCACATTTCAGCAGATTATGACTATTAGGAGAGTTGGGCATAAAAGGCCACTGATGAACAACGTGGACTGAAGCAGGTTTCAGTGGAAGATATATCATGAAAGCATCACCGTGCGCCCAGTGATTCCTGGCATTCAAATGCGCTTCAGGCTAGGTCACATAAACAAAAGCCAAAAGGCCTTGCTCCAGGTGCTATAACCTGCGGGCACTGTTCTTTAAAAAAAACAAAACAAATCCAACGGCGTACGCATTCGCTTCTCTGGAAAAAAAAAAAAAAAAAAAAGTCTTCAGTGAAGATTTCCCTTCAAACGCGGCGCGGCCCTCATTATATCATGTTAATGCGGCGGAGCCTCGGCTCCTGGACCCCGGCGCTCTCCGGAGGGTTCTCGCGTAGAGATTTCTTGGCCGACATCCGGCCCTTCTCCTCCTCCGCCATTGTCTGTCTGTCCTCATCCCGCTCCTCTGCACTAAAACAGCTCATAATTATTGTCTCAGCATCATTCATGTATAATTTATCAGCCGTTTAAAAGCCGAGCTGCATGCAGTTAAATCTACTGGGAGCTTCGGTCTTTCTAAATCTCTTCCCTTTCCCCTTCCTCTCTCCCCCCGCCCTCCCTGCTTCATAATATCTCCCCTCTGTCGTACTATCTTCCATGTGCAGGAGCCCTCCGTCATCTCTTTTGACTTTATGTTATTCTTTTGTTCCGTGCTGTTGTGCAAGCTGCATCCTCCTGCCTCTCTCGTTTTGTTTTTGAGCGCATCCGGTTCCCCTTCTTTCTTGTTTCTTTTTTTTTGTTGTTGTTTTTGCTTCCCCTCTAAATTTTCAATTTCTGACAATAAACAGAGAAGATCATGCGGATGTTCCTCTTGTTCTCTCTCTGTCCGGATTTCTGCACACCCTTCACTCTTTCGCTTTCCTTCTGCCCCCCCGTACTCTACCAAAAGAGGAAGGAGAGGTGCAGAGTAATTGGATTCCCACTAATACCGAGGGTAATGTTGACAGTACATAAATCCTGCTGCTGAAATAGTGCCTCGTTTATCTTCTGATTTTTGCCTCATTGTTTTTCGCCGCCCGTTTCCCACCCTCATCTTCCTCCTTCTCCAGTGCCTGTACCTTCTTTTTTTTATTTTTTATTTTTACTTTCACCTCCTCTCCATCCCTCCCCAGTCTCACCTTCCCCTCATGTCTCCAGGGGTCTCATCAGGTAGCCTTGATTGTATAGATGGGACAATGCGTCTCCGGCAATAATTGGCCAACTCCCGTTTGCTTGCCTCCACGCAGACACTGAGGGAGAAACTGAGTGAGGAAGGACTGCGGATAAAACTAACACATGCACATTACTTCAGAAATGTGTCGCCACGTAAGGCTTATACGGGAAGCAACGAGGGCTCGACTTAACCCGGATTTTGTGGAAAATAAAAAGGATTCTGGCACCTTATGTGCTTTTTTTTTCCCTGTCTGAAACTTCAGAGTCACATCTGTTGCTTCCTGTTCCTGTGAAGCAAACACTGACTAAATAGCAGGTGCAAATCAGCTCAGCAGTAATCGGTAAGTAAGTTTGAGCTACAATTGCGGGTCGCAACAGATTTTTATTTTTATTTTTAAAGGGAATAATCTGTGCAGCAGAGGGTGGCATATTGCTTTTCCCTTCCCTTACAAATCAGGGTCAAGCCCCAGAATGCTTGATCCTATTCAATAATTAACTTAATCATCTTGATAGTGACTTTCAGGGCTGAAACACTTACAGCTTTCATGCTGCTCATTGTTCTATAAATATGTGTTTTCTACAGTGACATAACACACTGACATCATCTGTTTTTTTTGTGTTTTTTTTTTAGCCCTTAAAAAGCTCTTAGTGCTGCAAAGATGATTATTTTCACAGACTAAGTGGTAGCCCACAATGCTCTAAAGAAAGGCTACTGGTTAATTATTTGCACTTAAGTTGAATGGTAAAGTGCTGGAAGTTTTTTTTTTTTTTTTTTTTCCCCAAGGCTAATATCTTTTATTTCATATTTGGTATTAGATAATAAAGGAAAACATTGCACGCGTCTCTCTGTGACACAAGTAATCTTATAATTAAATCATTGTATTATAACTTAACTGTAACCCTATCCCTAACCGCAAAGGAATCTGTTTTTCTTCGGAGAACGTCCAAAAATAGGTGAGCGCGTAAAAAGTTCCTGTTTGCCAAAAACAATGTAGGGACACAGAGCACACACTGGGAAGTAAGCGCCGTGGTCAGGTAAGATTACAAATGATTGTTTTTACAACACGTGTCGTATGAACAAACTCTGTTCACGTGTCTCCTGGTTGAAACTCAACCCTGACTTCAACAGAAAATCTTGCCTAAACTCTCCAGCTCCTGATTTCCAAATGCCATTTTCTCCTTGCTTCCAAATCTAATTAACAAACTCATACCTTGTGGCCGACGAACCCCAAAATGGTGATGACTAACGGCTAACCAGGTGACATCATGGATCCTGTGTCTGATATTTACAGCTGTGTCGTCAGTGCCGTCAATTGAAATATGAATCAGTTTGAAGCTAAAGAAGGTCGAATTACGCACTGCGAGCCAAAACTTTGGAGAAATGGATGTGTAAACAGACCCAGACATTGTTTGGGTAAACAAATTAGAGTTTTAGAAAGAAAAAAGCTCCCCCATCAATTGATTGTGAATTAAGAGAGCATGTACTGCAATAAATGTAAGAGAAATGAAGATGTGTTAGGGCAGCACAGACTAAGACGCTAATGTTTGTGTCATTCATTCTCTCTCCCGCTCTCCGTCCTTTCTAAATATCAAACAAGCTCATCAATTATTGAGCAAGTGTCAAGCGTTTGAAATAAATGGCCCTTTCTAGCAGTATTATCGAAGCCCATTGCGCCCTCCAACATCCTCCCCTTTCATGTGCTTTCCTGGTCAATCTCATTGACACGGGAGTCCAGGTCAGGTCTGCTAATCAATCACCTGTGTGGCATCTGGTTCGTTTGGTCTGCCCACAGGCTTCCTGTGTGTTTCTGCTCCTCTGGTCGATGTCGAGGCGGGTCATGGAGGAAAGACTTCATTACAGTGAGGCTATTTTATGCTACAATCACAAACTTTTAATGCATTTCACTGAAATCATTATCTAATAAATATAAAAAGTATGGTACAAATCACAACACATGTGCATCTGCCTAAATTGACTGCTGTAAACGGAGAGTAATTATTTAAAGAGGCAGCATGGTAGTTCTGGAGGAGCTGCAGAGTTTCACAGTTCAGATGGGAGCATCTCTTGATAATTATTAATCAGTTATTAGCCTTGGCCTCTACATATATGGCTTTTGTGGAGGAGTGCCAGGTGGAAAGTCATAAATCCCTGAGCATACATCCATAGCTAAAACGAGCAAGAATGAAACGGTTTAAATCAAAAACCTACTCATGTCTTAAAAATGCCCATTCCTAAATCAGATGGGTAAAACCGCAGGTATAATGGGCAACAAGAGGCTTTCTGCTGATGCTAATTCAAGTAATTTATTTTACATGCAATCTCTGTCTATTTTCATTTGTTCCACGAGAGGTGTGGCTGATGGAAAAAATAAAAGCAACCATTCCATTAAGAGCATGTGGCAAAACTTGCTTTGACTTCTTGGTGACTGGGTACAAATCCATGCCACAAGTGGGTTTTTCAGTATATAATTGTGAAATCACAAACTGTGGGGTTAATTTGGAATGAATACTTTTGTGAGGCACGTTACGGGTTAGCACTGGAAGTTAAACTCTATCAAAAAGATCAAGTCGTCCTCTTCGACTGTGCACTCCCTGCACACCCACTCCTAGCTTTCACATGTGACAAATGGGAAGAAGAAAGATGACAGAAGGCATAGGACACGGCAGCACAATAGGGTTCCTGCTGTCTGTGCATTAAAACACTTCCACATTCAAGTGTCTCCAGGCTGGTATTGTTTGTCTCTTTCTGAGAGGTGTGCAGTTGCTCTTAACACACCCACAGCCATTTAATTGGGCTGTCAATCAGGAGGAAGCCCACTTCCTAAACTGTCTAACACTTTCACATAATAACACTCGGCAACCATCAGACGCTTACCTTAACCGCACATCATAATCACGTAATGCTGCGATTTTATCTGTCGCCATGTCCAAAGCCTTTGCTTAGAGGCTAAGCATGTGTTGGCAAGTGGGTAAATCGAAGGTAAGTGGAGGGAAGGAGCTTGTTTTGCCTCGTGCGTCTTTTGTTCCAAAAAAAAAAAACACCTACATCTTTCTCCAAGTGATTCGTAAGTTGGTATTTCTTATCTGTCACTCCTTCTGTCATGTGCAATTCAAGAGCAGACCCACACATCCGTGTCTTTTCTTTTCCTTTAGCCCCTTCTTTACGTTGAGTCAGCATACTTGCTTTCCCGCTCTTCCTTTTACATCTACAAACTCATCGCCTTCTTGCCACCTTCGCCACTTTCCTCACATAATCAGAGGGACTTTTACCTTCCAAGCCATCCCCGTCCCCCTCTGAAATTCTTGTCCATTTCATCTTTCTTCCCATCTTTCCATTCATGGCCCTCTTCAGTCCCTTTCCTCAGTCAACCCACCTGCGTTATGGCAAAGATGCTCCATCCCACAAAGACTACAGGACTGTCATCGCTAATCTGTTCACCAGCACACTTTAAGTACATCAAAGAAAGAGCAGGAAAAGACAAACACAGGATGAATGTGTCACTACTTCTTTTTTCTTTTTTTTATTTCTCTGCGTTTATTTCTCTCACAAAACATCTCACAGGCCCATTGTCAGAGAGAAAGGAATTGTTGATTTGCAGGCTTGATTTCTCTTGACATTATAATCGGGATAATGTGAAAAGAAATAAACAAACTCTAATGCTATTGTTCGCTTTCTAAGAAGTGTTATCTACCCTTCTTTTTTTTTCCAAGGCAACCAAATAGCAATTATTGTCAGAAGGCTCTGTAAACAAATTTAAAGCCGTGAATTGCTCTCAATGAACGCTATCACGGCGCTTATTCAATTTCAACTTTGTCTGGAGAAAACCGAGGATGTCATCTGCGTAGTATCGTACCAAACTGTGACCATTTCTGCTGTCCTTACTACCTTCTGCTTTCCTTGACGGCCAGAGTGCAGTTTATATGTGTGTTAACGTAGTGTCTGGATTTGAAAGCATTGGGGCATGAGTTGGGTGCTCAATGAGGCTGTAATGGTACGAATTTGTCTTCACAGGCCGTTCTTTTGAAAGGAGACACAATTTCCCCTCACTGAGACGAGTTTGATTTGGTCTCCTCCCTCGTGCCGCAGAGTAAACAGACACAGCGCGCCTTCGGTTCCGATGTCCCATGGGACACAATCTGTGAGGAAAGGCGAGTAGTTGCAGTTTGATTTCAAGGAAATATGTCCTTAGCCCAGCGTCTGCCCGTGCATTCTTCGTCTCCGTCATTTTCCGAAGGAACAACTGGTGCAAGGATGAGCTTGAGCTCGTGTGGGGGGAAAAAAACAAAAGGAAAAATGTGCATACATTATAGAGAGCCAAAGGAAATAATATATTGGCAGACAAAGGAAGGAAGAGGAGAAAAGTGCAAAGACACATTTGGTTGCATGGGGGGTTGAGGGGTTTATGCACTATTCCATTTTTGGGATGTTAAATTCAGAGATTTATATAAACAGAATGAAGGAAAACAAGAACAGATAGTGCTGGCCATATAGGAGTCAATCTGTTCCCCATTCTATTGTTGGTAAAAAAATAAAAAAAAGAAATCCCTTACAATAAGAGGGCTCGGCTTTAGGCTCAGCCGTCCTCTATGCTGCTGAAGCTTTCTGCTATGGATGTAACAGTTAATCCACCACCACAAGTGCTATCAAGCCCCTTCTGCTGCTTTGACTAAGGCTTTTTCATACATTCATGCACGCTCTGGGTTCCATTTCCCATTTCTGGTCTCTGTAGAGACATCCTTTACTTTTGTGTGTGTGCGTGTGTGTGTGTGCGCGCGTGTGTGTCCATGTAAAGTTATTTAAAGGCATCAAAACTAAAAACACAACAAACGTACAAGGCATGGGCTGGTACAAAATGACAACCTTATGAAACAAAAAGGGAAAACATGGCCTGACTGATTTTAGTTGAAACTGAATTTTTTTGTTACAGCTGCCAAAACCGTATAAACTACGACGACACTGGTGTCGGAAGCTACGACTACTTGGCTAATTAGTGGAGATATCTGTTTCGGTAGGCAGTTTGCTGGTTAACAGCTCACGAGGTGAGAGAATACACGATGCTGGGTTTACAAGAACAAGACGAGATTCAATTTCAACAATGTTTTTGGTGAAAGCTAAAAAAATAATCTCAGTGTTTTGGTTTTGTGTCAAGTGGAAGATTGGATAAACAGCAATACACACGCAAGCGCATACCTTAAGACAATTTACAGAAACCAGTAACCGAATGGTCGCGTTTTCATACTGCGCAGGAAGTCAAAGAACCCAGGGACAGAAGCCGCACATGCTCAGAGGGAACAAGATCCCAGGCTGAGATTCATCCCCAGGATCTTCTTACTGCTCTTATTGTATGGCCAGAATGCCGAGACAAGATGCATGAAAAAGAAAAGAATATATATTTCTAAAGTGTTATCTCACTAGAAATAATAGGGGACCAAATTTATGTCTTGTGGACCAAAAATAAATTTTGCAGCGCTCTCTTTCAGCTAGCTAACCGCTCTCAGTTTGCGCCAACAATTCGCCAAACAGCTGGAGAAAACTCTGGACAATTTCTCTGGTCTCTCAATCAAAGGATATTAAACCACAGGAATGCCATGATGTAATATGCAAAAGTTGGCATACCTTGAATCTGGTAATGACCCATGCTGGTACTTAAGAAAAAAAAAAAAAAACATTCAAAGCCTCTGCATTTTTCACTCAACAGAAACTTTTCACAGAAGCATTTGAGTAAATGGATCATCAGTAAATGAGGCGCTGCCTGTTAAATGAAGAATCGAATAATGTGCAGTTAACGATAAACAGAACCTCATCATCAGCCTGGTCTAATGATAGCCTAATTGAATTTTTTCATGGGAAAGAATTAGAACAATCATTTTGACACTGGCAGCCACGGGCTATGATGGAGCTCTGAACTGAACTGTTGATAAAAATAGAGAACCACTTGGATCTGTCATTTCTCTGGATTTTTTTGGTAGACACGAAACATTTTTCTTTGGTTTATTGCTTCACTCAAACCGCAACACCAACACTACTGTATGGAGTGTTTTTATTTTAGTTTTTTTTTTTCCAATATATTTATTTTCTGCTCCACTAAAGAGCTGATTAAATTGTTACACCCTCTAACAAATTTTAAACCAGACACAGATTAAATTTCCACTGCGGAGAACGTATATGAAGCTTTTTAAATGAATTGCATTTTTCCATCCTACTGCACTCATCATCGCCCGTACTGCGTGCTCGCCTTGCCACCGAGGACGCCTCCAGATGTGGCCTGAGCCGAGCCAAGGCAACGTCTTTCTCGGGGCAAAACGTGCCAGATGGGGTGGGGGCTTTTAGACCAGATAGATGGAAGCCGGGGGGGCCTCGAGGCAAAGAGCAGCCCTGTGACATTGAGGGGCACAAGTGGCCGCAGAGCTGACAAGATGAGAAGTGATATGCCCTCGCCATCGCTGTCAGTCATGCCACCTCATTAGAGATGGAGGAAGAGGGGAAAAGGGAGGTATGTTCAGAGTGGGACGGAGAGAGAGAGAGAGAGAAAGGGGGAGGGGTGGGCGGGTGGCACTTGTGTTAGCAAGAAACCTATTTTTTATGAGGGGTACAATCGGAAGTGTCATGGAATCTCGTTCAAAGATTGTTAAATAAGCATATCCTCCATGTTTGACTCCGTAGCGTGGTGATGGAGCAGAGGAAGCCAGCTGGAAGAAGAGTTTTATGTGGAAGAGATAATGTGAAGGCATGAATATTAACCCCTTGCTAAACACCCGAGCTTAGCCTGTCTGTGAAATCCCACTGTGCACAATGCTAATACATGCTGTATTCACAAGGGAGACGACGGGGGCTTGTTGCGCCGTCAGATGGGAAGAGTGCATTAAGAAGCTCTCTCATGTATTCATGCACCCATAATAGGATATATAAGACGAAAATCCCAACAGTCATTTCAGACGGAACAATGCTGCTCGATCCAGCAACGCGTCCGAGTTACACACCCCAACTCACACCCGCGCGCGCACGCACAGACACAACATCCTTCGCCTTAGAAGCTAAATAGTTGATTGATGGTCTAAGCTGTGAAGAAATGCTCTCCTTTATGTCTCTAAAGGTTTGTAATTGCTGCAGTGAAAGGATGCTCACTCGCCTGGAATATTGATCCTAATGGGATTACTATCCTGCACCAAAGAGAGGGTGATGGAGGGAAGGAGATGGAGGGAAAATGGGAATCAGATGAGGAGAGGTCTGGACAGAAGGGAGGCTGAATGGATGGACAGAGGGAAACGTCTAGTTTGTCCTTGCCATTTCTCATCGATCCCCTCGCTTTCCACCGCAGTCGTTCATTAACGGCTTCCGTACGGGAACAGCGAAGCTTCTCTCTGGAAACGAGATGGGAGAAGTACTGGGAAGAGGTGACTTGCAGAGTATGGGTGGGGGACGGGGGGGCCGGGGTAGAGATGGTTCTCATGGGAGAGATCATGAAGGGGCTCTCCCCCCAGCTCCTTTGGGGATGGTTGTTGTTGTGAATGGCTGCAGTATGGAGACAGCTATTATCCTCGGCCACAGCAACAAAGCAAGCGACGGAGGCTGGTCAGAACAGACTGGTGGGGGGAGATAAGTTGGAAAATTGTTTTCAAGAGAACGGACTGAGACTTATATCGGCGAGGAGCTCGAGATGTAATGCAAACACAAACCGAAATAGAATATAACCATATGCTTCTCCGCCAAGCATATTGCAGTTCTGGGAAAAGTACAGCTCAGTGCCTCTTTTGATTATTTCCATCAGAGCACTGACATCCTCCCGCTGTCCCCATCTCTCTGAATTAATCAGCACGGCGGGCCATCAGCTTGTCTGTCGTTCTGTCCGTCCGTCCCCCCCCTGCCCATTTGACTGCGCAAACCGCAGATGGGAGGATACGGCCATCAGTGTGTGGGACCAAACTGTCCTCAGCGGCTAATTGAAATGTCATGATGAGGCAGAGTCATGGAACATGGATGCATGTGTGATTCATTCAGTAGCGTGGCAGCGAGCGATGCCTTGCAAAAGTATTCACACCCTTTGAATAAGTAAGTGTGTGTGTATTTGAGCAAGGCATGTGTCAAGCAAGTAGAGTCAGAAATAACAAAGAGGCCTGTGGAAACCTTGGTTTAGCTGCAGAAAACCAATGCTCAGGTGGGAACATTTGTTGAGACTCAAAAATGTTGAGGTAAACGGAGGCAATTGTTAGAAAAAAAGTAATTATAAGTTTCTTTCCAGTTTGCCACAAGCCTTGTGCAAAATATTTAAGATGAAATGACTCCTCCCAGAAGGACAATGACACTAAACGTACAATCAGAGGTACGATAGAATGGCTAAGATCGATTGATCAATCGAGACTGCTTAAGTCAGTGGTGCCCATAGTCGGTCCTCAAGGGCCGGCATCCTGCCGGCCCCCCTTTACTTCTCTCTCTGGTGGTAGTAACAGCCTTTTCAGCATGTCAATGTTCTTCTTAGGCCTTCTAATGAGCCATCATTTGATCCAGGTGCATTAAACCACGGAGAGAACTAAAACATGCAGGATGCCAGCCCTCGACATCAACACCACTGGGTTAAGTCAAAGACCAGACTTAAACCAACAGCAGAATCTTAGTCAAGACCTGAACATCTATGTTCATAGATGCTTCCCAATTAATTTTGCTCAGAATTATTTGCTATTATGCAAAGAAGAATGGGCAACATTTTTCCTTCTTTTAGATGTGCAAAGTCAGAGACAAGCACTGTATTTAATAGATATGCTGTGGGCGGTTCTGCATTGATTGGAGAGGAAGTGAATCTAAATGTTCGCCTCCCTTTTCAGATTTGTTTCCCTAAAACGTCGTTCTTCAATTTCGCAATTACGTGCGTCATTTGTGTTGATCCGTCACACAAAATACCCCCTACAGCCCTGAAGTTTGTAACATAACAAAATGTGGGAAAGTTCAAAGGATGTGAATGCTCTGTGTATATATATGCGCGTGTGTGTGTGTGTCTTTTTGAGTCTGGCCATCATGCTGATGATCTGACTCTGGGTTCGCTCCATGCTGCTGCGTTCGGCCTCTTAGCGGCACTCACACGAAAGTCACCTTTATGAATAATTATCAGAAAGCCATTATGTCCGTTCAGAGCCTCTTGATGTCCCTCTGCGGGAGTGTTTCTTTTCAAAGAGGAATATGTGCGTGTTCATGTGTGAGTCACTGTTTGCCTTGCTTTGAAAGTTTGTTTTCTTTTTTCCCCCTCCCCTAGTGGGGGGAGACTTCAGGGAGAAATGACTTTGCTTACAGTTTGAAAGAAAAGAAAGAGGTAAGGATTATCCAGACGAAGTCGCGGTGCTTTACAGGGGGGAGGGATGGTGGAACAACAGCAGGGCTCTGCAACAAACTGCGGCTACAACAACAATAATCAAGCGCAAAACCAACTAAAAGAACAGAGAACATCACCGAACCTCAGCCGGTGAAATCGTGGTGGACACACGCACGCGTTAGCAGAGACATCTCTCCACCTGCCCTCGGGGCGGGGAGGTGATTGTAGAAATGAGTTTTCAATACCTTCAAAGGCTTCTAATGCAGCCAGCAATTTCATTTTGACAGACTTTCAAAGGTGCATTTTTTTTTCATATTTATATATATAAATTATTTATTTTTTTTAGCAGCTCAAAGGAAACTGAGAGCGTGTGTGTCCGTCTGGTTGCACGCATGTGGACTCAGTAGTGATCAGACTCCCACAGTGCTGTCTCAGCCTTTAAGAACTGCAGGAGACTCGTGGAGGACAAAAAGCAGCATGAAAGGAGAAAGAAAAGAAGGAGGAAGGAGAGAAGGGGCAGTGTAGGGTTCACTTTCCAGCTGTGTGTTTGCATTACTTTGTGAAACTACACTTTTTTGACAAGGAGGTCTTTGCCGCCTGATTATCGGGAGGTGGATGGGTGGTGGGGGGGGTTGCAGGCCTGAATCCCGCTGCTCGAAAATAGCTACTCAACATGCCAAGAGCGCAGGTGCTGAATGCAAATGACTACACATCGGGGGTGAAGTTTTAAATACACGTATGGAGGAAAAAAAAAGGTTGATGTTTGCCAGCTTTGTGTTTGAGGTAATCAGCACCGGCTCCTACCGGTTAACGTTCCCGCGCCGCTGGGTTTTTTCGTGCCATGCCACTCTGTCCCACACGACTTGAAGATTTTGTCGCAATTTTGCTCGGAATTACTGCGGCGCCGTGTTTCTCATCTCCTCGTGTTATCCTAGATCGACTCCACGATTTTGAGATCAGGGCCCTGTTGGGTCCACACCATCTGTTGCAGAACTCTTTGAGCGCCTTGTTGCCAAACTTAGTTTATTATGACTGTCGCCGTCGTCGCCGTGTCGCGGAATGAATATCACACGCTTCCCTGATGGCGCTGCACTACAGACAGAGATCTTAAGATCCGAAGTGACTTTTTGGTGCGCACTTCAAAAGCAAAGAAAACAGATGCACGCTATACGAGGCATCACCTCTAGCTTTGCTTCAGGTGTCTGATAATGACGGTGGCCTGCTTGTTAGGTCAATGACTTGGCAATGATCGCTTTTGACTTAAGTTGCCATGGGGACATGTAGGGGGGCTCTGAAGGCCATCTAGTCTCATTTTTGGCTTTGCAACACTGGTTTTGACCCCATATGTGGGTAATTACTGCAGGCATTAAGTGCTTCATTCAAATTAGCCGGTCAGAGTTCAAAAAGATGCTGCAAGACTGTCTGAACATCTTACTTTTTTATTTTTTCAAATAGCTCTATGATTATATTGAAGATGCAAAGACATCCCTCATGCACAACATTCTGATGTATGTGGTGCCCTTGAAGCTTTTACGTTTTGTTTATACCCTGACACAAAGTGGTGTATAATTGTGAAGTGGAAGCAACATGATGCAGTGTTTTTACTTTTTTTTTTTTTTTTTTTGTCTACAAAAAGCCGTGGTGTGCATTTGAATACAGCCCTCTGTGCTCAATCTCTGTACAGCCACATTTTGATGCAGTTAGAGCTTTGCCAAACCTTGGCTGATACTTTTGCCTTTTCCTCGTTGCAAAATCGTCATTACTGTGATTTACGGCAATGTAAATATGCTAGAATTAGCACAATAGCTACATTTGATTCTTTGTCATAAGGCAGGGTTGAGATCTGGAGTTTAATTAACCTAGTCTCTAACACATATATGCCACAATCAAAACCATTAACTCTATCTGTCTGGTTGGGTCCATTGTACTGCTATAAGGTCCAACCTTGGTGTCGGGTCAGTGTTTGCTTTGGGGGTTTTTTCTCAGTTTGCCTTGTATTTAGCTTCCATCTGCTTTCCCGTCAGCTTTGCCCTGCTTTCTGCCTGCCTTTGAAGAAACGCACAACATGTTGCTGCCACCACTGCATTTCACCTTGAGCTGTGATCAGATCTCCTTTTTCCACATGTTTGCTGTGTCCCTTTTATGACTTGTGGCAAACTGCAAAACAAAAACAAAAGAACTCCTCATGGCTTTTTTGCAACAATGGTTTTCATCTTGGCACCTTTTCATAGCAAGACATTTAAATTTTCTTATTCCACTGCCAGATTATGTCACTAGTACTTTTTCATAAATATTAAGTAGTTACTGACTTAAAATAGGCTCCTATATTGTGCTGAAAAATTGCTTATAAAAGTTAGTTTTGTCTTATTTTAAATGTACCAAGGTATTTGCACTTGCTGTGATCCCCAGTGCTTTACATGTCTGTTCTGCAAGATATATATATAGAGGTTTTTTTATTATTATTTTGCTGCTTATTGGGTAGATGGGTTCAAGATCAGTTGAGCTACAGAGCACAAGGGCCTGAAAGGGTTAAGAGCCTTGTTCGGGGGCCCAACAGTGACTCCGCATTAGCACTCAAACCCTTAACCCGTCTGATCAGTGACCTAAAGCTTTTAGAGATGAACAACCACATTCACATTTTTATTTTTATTTTTTGCAGGAACAAATCTTTATTTAACAGAATCCAGCAGAATCATTATTCACCTCCGATTTTTTTTTTTATTTCTTTTTTGCAGCTTTGTGATGTTTTTAATGCTTTTGATGTTTGAGCACAAATAAAAAAACTTCAGCTTACTTCCCCCCCATTGGAAAAAGAGAGAAAGAGAGAGAGAGAGAGAGAGAGAGAGAGAAAAGAAGATTGATGTTTCTTTCAACTTGTTGCTCAGATTTTGAAAAGCACTCAGAAGTGTGGATTGGCAACAAAAAAACAATGGTAAGCCATTTCTTAGAAGGCTTCGCACAGTTGGACACACTTGTCTCGTTAAGCGTCTGACAAAAAAAAAAAAAGAGACAATTCGACTGCACCTCCAAGGCGACATTAAATCATGTTCAAATGCCCGCATTCTCATGTGCATGCTTCCGTTTTTACCCGCCTGTAAACCTAAGCGACGAAAAAGTTCAGGTAAACTTTTCCACGTGCTCGCAGCCAACTGCATTCCCACCGTCTCATTCGAAGAACTGGCTATTTTTCTTAGCGTTAGTTTTCCACAGGGACTCCTCCTGCGTGGCTGCGAGTGGAAGGTGGGCACCCAAAGACACAGATTATCTGTGAGTGATGATATCTGGGATGCAGAGTAGATTATTCCTGATTTATGGGGTCTGAGGAGCGGCCCAATTTTTAACTCGCTGATTATGGCTGCAGGGCTCCGCAGGTTGTTCTCGCATGTGTTTATGTGTGTGTGAGCGTGCATATTTTCCAGGACACGGTACCCTGAGACTGATGTTCCTTGTGTGTAATAAAGAAGCGATATAATGAGATGCCCAACTTTTCCCTCTTTGAATGATATTTTGCATTAAAAATGTAAATTAAAAAGCCCCCACCATCGTTCACCACATCCTGAGCCCCTTCTTCCTCATCGCCATGTCCAAAACAATTTTCTGCATGGCTCCCTGGCGGTTGTGGGCTAGAGAGTATGTTGCATGTTCATGTCTATGCGAATGTGTATGTATGTATGTGTGTCCATCCTCGTCTGGGTCCTAACTGATTGTGATTGCATTTCCATCTGATTTTTTTAATTTTTTTATTTTTTGTTGTGCAAAAGGAGAGCAGAAACCCAGACGGAGAAATGGGATCAGATGGGGAAACTCATCTCCCTCTTTCCCAGACACATTCCCTTCCAGATTGCATGGTCATCACAGCCCTACGCGCGCGCGCACTGCTATGCAGTGCACGGCGTCCTCAACTACTCAGGGTATTACCGGTGCTAATGAGGTGTGAGAGTGGGACAGAGATGAAGCAAGTGGAAAGGAGGTGGATCAGAGGAACAGATCGAGAGAGAGAGAGAGAGAGAAAGAGAGAGAGAGGAAGAGGGCGAACCATCAATCTCATTGCGGGAAAATCAATAGGAAAAGGTAGAGTTGGGGAGGAAGATGGCGAGCAGAGATTTGGTGGAGGAGAACAGAGTGAAAGTTGGTAAAAGACGGAGAAGTGAGGAAAGCAAATAGAAGAGTTTAAAAGAAAGAGTTGGCTAATCTGAGGACTAACATTTCCAAAACCATGTGTGAGAGAGAGTGTGTGTGTGTGTGTGTGTGTGTGTGTGTGCGCGCGCGCACGCGCGCAACATTTATGTACACTGTCTGTGTTCACATGTGTATTAAGTACATTTCTTATAAATAAATCATATTGTGACTCAGTCATAATAGTCTTCACTCTATATGCTCAGTGAACTGGTGGTGTTGTACAAATTAGCATGTGAAAGGGAGGAGGCTACTAAAGCTGCAGCCTCCCCTTGTATTAGCTAAAGGTTATAGAAACTTAATTCAAAAGAAAATTTACTAAAAAAAATAAATAATAGCTGCAAAGAACTTCTTTTTTTCTCACAACTGAGAATGCTGACAAAATTAGTGCTAGCAATGATAGGAATCAACACTTCCTGTTTCTGTGTTAGCTTACGGAACTGCTAGCGGTGCTAACGCAATAATATGGCGATTTAAAATTCCCACTATCGTCTGGTTTAAAAGTAAGCCAAGAACTTGTGAGATCGTACGGTTGTTGATTCATTTTGCTATTTGACGACTTCTACTCACGTGCTGTGAGTGTTCAGTAGTTTTCATTATCAATGTGTCTGAGTTTTTAGCTTAATTTTCATATTCACATGGAGAAAAATGAGTAATAGCTTATGAGTAACGTTGTTTCAAAGAAATGAAGGGAATTTCATGTTTCAGAGAATGATTTTACAAAACGGTCATAGAATGAATTGAGAAGCTGACCGACTTTAAGTCCTGATTTCTAACTGAATGGTAACTGGTGGCTTTGGTGACGAACTCAGCAATGTAATCGTTTCCCAAGCAGTGAACAGCAGAGCTGGAATCAAGTCTCAAGTCTCTCCACCCAAGTCCCAAGTGTACAAGTCTTGAGTCAAGTCCTAGTCCTAAGTTTTTTCTTCTCTTGTCTACGTTTAAATTTCAAAAGGACATTATAAATAAATTAATTGATGTATAAATAAAATTATCTTGCATAATAGTCTAATTAAATTAAAAATAATAAAGATAAAGAACAGGGGATATTAAACATATATTTTTGTCTTTGAATTGTTCTCTACAAAGAATTCATAGTTGTTTATCTCACAGCAAAGTCGATTATGCAAAGTAATGGCCACACATTTATGCCAGCTCTGTCATTCTGTCTATAATGTCCATGCAGCCTCTGGCGCCACTAATGTCACCGTCTACAGACTTGTGATTAAGAATCTGCCTCAGACACCTGCTACGGAAAGCGCCTGAATATCATGGCATGCTAAATAGTAGCCTACCCATTGTTTGGCTGATGCCATGTGGAGCTTTTCTTTTCTTTCTCCAACTTTGTCCAGACCTCCTTGGACAGTGGATGAGAGAACTTCAGCAGCGAAACGCTGGGAAAGGTTTTCCTGGTGGTAACAGACACGGTTCCATCGTTGGACGACTGCTTCTCTTTCCATGTGAAACACTTTCTGTTTGGTAATTTGATTTCATCAAGCTGAAGTTGTGAATTGGGTCTGACTGAGTTTGGTGTCACTTAAGTCTGCACTTTTTATGAACAGACTCTTAGATGTGGAAGTCGTTTCTCCAGCAAAAAGCCTCAAAGTTAGCGATGTTCTGTATCGGGGAAGTGTTTAAAAATGAAGTTAAAAAAAGTACAAAATGTTACGGTTTTTACCAGTGTTTTCTATGGAGCCATGCCAGCTCTTGGTTTAAGTTACTACAGCAGAAAAGGAGACCTTGGAAGGCTTTGGTAAGTTTACCTTTTGCCATGTTTGCCGTTT